>NC_092036.1:17169005-17509296 GCF_003086295.3 Arachis hypogaea
ACCGGAGAAGACAAGCTGCTGCGCCATCCCCTTCGTTCTAACACCGAACCTCCCGTTTGTAACCCTGTAACGCTTCCACTCTTGTTTTATTTAGCATTTTGTTTCCCTGTTATATTCTAATTTTAATTACGGTAGCCAATGTCTTTGTTTTAGCACTGCTATGTTCTGCCAGAAATGTTGAAATGGTTGCTGCGAGTGTGATCATAGTTGGTGCCGCTATCTCTGTCCGGGTTACTTTGAATTATCGCTGATGCTGCCACGAATTGGGGATAAAGGGGCTTTTTGCGTTAAATTATGCGATTGCTTCATCGAGGTAGGGGGTTTAACTTAAACTATTTTAATTTAAGAATGCCTACAAGGTTTATTGAATAACTGCAAATAGGTTTAATAGCTGTGAGTAATTGATTAATTATATGAATGTTGAATTGCGACTGAAATTATGATTGGAATGATTGAGATTTTGATTGGGACTTTGATTGAATTCGTTAATTTTGTGAAATTGAATTATGAATTGTTTGTTGAGAGATTATTTTGATTTATGTATTTTGATGGATCAAATTGAAATTGTTGCTGTTGAGCTGGTTTACTGTAACAGACTTAGATGGTGATTAATTGAAACTGGGTTTAAGGAATAATTGGAAGACTGAATCTTGAAATGTTGAACCAATAGCTGAAAATCTGATTTTTGAAATTAAAAGATAACTTTGGAAGTAAATTAGTTATTCAACAATAATCGAAATGATATGAGAGTAAAGGCAACTATGATAAAAGTTGTTGTTGGGATTCAATTTTGAGAAGTTTGAATTAGCTAGAGAACTGGTTATGATTTCTCAAAGTTAAATTGCAAAATCTGATTTTCTGCATTACTTTTAAACGAAGTCAAAAACTTTGAAAAGTTATAGCTAATTCTGTGATTATCGGAATTGTATGGGACCAAGTCTGGATTAAACTTGGGAATGTGTGGAGCTGAACTGGAAAATTTGAGGACTTTTCGTTAAATAGAAAATTTATGGCAAATTTTTAAAGTTAAGTCATTAAATATGTCCTGCAGCAGAAGAGTTCAAACAGTGCAGCAACTTGTTTGTCTTGCTACGATTCCTATGAACTGAGTTCTGGAGTGAAACCAATTTCGTTTTAAAATTTGATTGACTTGGTTAATTGCTCTAAAACTTCAGAATTTTAGGAGTTAAGAATTGGAAGTTGTGAATTTTTGAAAGTTAATGATTAAGGCTGGAAAGAATCAGTTTTCAGCAAGTTATGCATCAGCTTCCAATACTTGTAATTCTTAGCATTGAATAGCAATTGGGTTGCAACCAAGACACACTTGTTGCTTGATAAATTAGGAGTCTCCAAACCAAACTTCAGCCTAATTGAAGTTTTGTAGTAAAAGTTATATAAGTTGAAAGATACTAAGTTTGTTGGTTTCTAAAACTTGTTGCTTGTAAAAGTTATATAAGTGATCTTCACATTAGAATTTGCACTAAAAATTGTGATAAACTGAAATAAAAGACTTGATCATGTAGGTCGTTTGTTGTATAAAACAATGATGTTAAGTGCCTTGTAAGATTTATTTTCCCTCTTCTTCCTCTAGAAGATTCTTAATTTTTATCTTGATTTACTAAAGGCTAACAAAATTCCATCATATAATGCAATTTTCTTTGCTTCTTAATCTTGTATTTAGATGAAGACCATTCAAAATTATACTTAATTGGATATTTTGTAATGGTGTTATTTTGCATGCCCACTTCATTTCTTCTTATTTTGCTGTTTTATTCAAACATATGGGTTTTCTGCATTTTGCTGAATGTTGTTATATACTTCAGTCCATGAGGCTTATTCTAAAGCAGTGAAGACCACGATTGTGGATCATCATGATGTATGATCTGTATCTAAGATTTTGTCATTTCATTGTCTTTTTTATTTTCATCTAATTCCATTTTGTCTTTGTTAATAAGTATAGCCTTACTACGATATCATTCTATTGCAGGTAGTATGGATAGTAGTCTCCCGTTAAAGCTTCCTTTTAGCACTATATTTGAGTATCTTCAGGTTAGCTTCACTCCACTGTAATTTCTTTGTATTAATTTCATGTAAAAATGTAGCGCAATCTGTTATGTGGTGTATATAGTTTCTTCCTCTCTTGGTGTTTGCCAGCAATAATTTGTTTATTTGTTTATTTTTCATTTCCATGGGTTCATCAGATTGCTAGAGCCACTTGTTATTTTTTAGCTTAACTATAAGTGCTTAATAATTATATATCTTGGCACAAATTGATCATTGATAAATATGTTTTTTATTTTGTAGATGTTGCAAATAATTTCAAAGCCAATGAAGGATATTGGCCCACGTGCAATGTTCTATCTGGCTGTTTCAATATCTGACTTTTATGTTCCTTGGAAGGACATGGTAGAAAATTGATATGATGGTTCTTTCCATGAAAGTTTCATCCCTTATTAACTTCAATTTTGGCTTGAATGATTTTGTAATATGTTAAGATACAAGAATATTAACCATGTCAATTTCAACATCTGGGCTAGAGTTAGTTATTATTTAGAGAATTAGCATACAGATAACACTGCATAACTTAATTAGTCCTGCTTAGGTTGTGAAAACTGAAAAGTATAAGCAGGAAAACATTTGTTGTATTTTGAAAAATGGTGATGATATAAGTACAAGACCTAGACTGGTGTGTATGTTATTTTGCAATGATGATATAATGTGATTGTGGATCTTAGTAATTGATGATTGGATTTTTGATGGTTTAGAATTTCTCAAATAAAATCTCGTCGAAGTATAGTTTCTAAACCAAACAATAATCCTTTCATACAAAAGATTGTTTGTCACAAGTAACAAACCCCTAATTTTATAAACCGAAGTATTCAAACCTCGGGTCATTCTCCCTAGGAATTACAATAAAGTGTCTTGTTATTGGTTTGAGTTGTTTTGGGGTTTTGGATAAGAGACATGAAAGTAAATGGCAATGAAAATAAACTAACAACTATAAAAGGCTCTTGGTAAGGTATGAGAACTAGAAATTCTATCCTAGTTATCCTTCTCAATTGTGATGAGAATTGTTCATTGCTACCACTTAGTTAACCCTTACTAAATAAAGGAAAGTCAAGTGGATGAATTGACTTGAGTCACAAGTTTTAGCCAACTCCCAAGGAAAGACTAGCTTTAGTGCACTCCAAACCAATTAGCAATCTCTCCAATTATCAATCACAAAGAAATTAGATAACTCAAGTGTCACTAATTACTCTACCTAGGCCAAGAGGAACAAAATCTACACTAAAACTAGAAAAGGCATTTCAACAAACACATAAAAGGCAATAAAAGTAAACAACATAAATTGCAAGAATTAAAGAGAGATCTAACTACAAAGGGCAAGAGATCAACAATAGAAAAATAAAGAAGAACAATTATTATGAATTACCTCTTATTGAATTGAAAGAACAATAGTAGATCTACAACAAAGTACAAGAACAACATAAAAGAAATTACAATAAAAGAATGGAAGAAGATGAATCTAACAACAAGGAATTGAGATGTAGAAGTAGAAGAAAGCAAAGATTAAAACCTAGATCTAAGAACTAATCCTAATCCTAATCCTAATTCTAGAGAGAAGTGAGAGCTTCTCTCTCTAGAAACTACTTCTAAACTAATCCTAATGTATGTGAATGATTGGAATCCCCTCTCATCTCCTCAATCCTTGGCTTTAAATAGCATCTTTGGCGCCAAAGTTGGTTGGAATTGGGCCCCACAGCTCCTCAGAATTTGTTGGTTGCGAATTCATAAAAAAATCATAAACCAGCATCGACGCGTACGCGCACAGCACGCGTACGCGTCCATGGGGTGATTCGCAGGTGCGCGCAAGCGCCAGGTGCGCGTGCGGGTCCATGGGCGAGTTCAACTTCTTTGACTTTTCATGATTTCTCCACTTTGCATGCTTTCCCTCTTCACTCCTTTGATCCATTCCTAGCCTTTTCAACCTGAAATCACTAACAAACATATCAAGGCATCTAGTGGAATCAAAGGGAGATTAAAACCATCAAATTAAGGGTTAAAAAGCATGTTTTCACATCTAAGCACAAATAAGGAGACAATCACAAAACCATGCTAATTCAATGGATAAATGAGGGTAAAAGGTATTAAAATCTCTTAAAATCAATACAAGATAAACCGTCAAAATGGGGTTTATCAATAATTTGATTCTAATAGTTTAGATTATTTATTGACATTAAATTAAAAAAAAGTTGGAACTAATTTCATTAATGAGAAAATTATTATAATTAAAGAATTATATATTACAAAAAACCGTTGTCAAAAGTCACATAAAGCAATGATGTTAAAACCGTTGTCAAAGACGATTACAAAATGGTAATGGTATTAAAACCGTTGCCCAAAAACAATACTAACGGTAACGCTTTAAAACCGTTGTCTTAGACGACTACAAAATAGCAATGGTATTAAAACCGTTGCCAAAAAATGACACCAACAGCAACGTTTTAAAACCGTTGGTTTTGTGAATAATAAAACTACAACAGTTTAAAACCGTTGCCTATCCAGTTATGGTTTTAAACCGTTGGATCATGAAAGAGAACGATTTAAAATCGTTGCTTATCGAGTAACGGTTTGAAATCGTTGTTTAAAATTTTCTTTCAAAACCGTTGTCTATGCTAGTAATTTTGGCAACGATTTTTTTGTTACCGTTGCCTTAAGTAAAAAACCGTTGCCAAAGCGTTGCCTAAAGTTTTAGAAACGGTTTTTTAATCTACGGCAACAGTTTTTGACCGTTGCGAAAACCTTTATTTGTTGTAGTGTGTATATGGATAAGAAATTATTAATGTGACTGGAATTTTGTTAAGTAACGCGATTTAAAGAAAGGAATTTAATACCGTTTTAAGTAAAATTGTTTTTATGATATGAATTAGCTATTTGTATTTACTTTGTTTATTGCGGCATTCACGTTTCCTGCTGAGAACGTGTGGTTTGTTCTCACTCCAAAATCTTCCATCCTTTCAGTGACACTGGTTCGAGGACTCAATGTGAAGCTGCGAGCGATTATGAGTTTTATTTAACTTAAGTTTATGTGTTGAGTTGTTTTCATAGAGTTCCCTCGCCTTTGTTATTTAAGATTTTATTTTATACAGAGGTATATGAATTGTATCTGAGTTTCTTTTGAATTCTTTTGTATAATATTTATCATTATTAATAATTAAGTGATTATTATTACCTGTGTGTTCTTTGATGAATGATTTTAATTAATGAGAAACAATATTTTCCGATATTTTCTTAAAAATTGAAACGGGGTATCGAACTAAAGGCTCAATATTAAATAGTAAATAAGGTAAACAGGTTAGTAACGCCTTGCTTTTGGTACGATCATGACGTGCTGAAAGTTAGGGTGTTACAGTGAGGGTGTTACATTATAGTATCAGAGCAGTCTTTCCTGTAGAGCCCGAGGAATGGACTGACTATACTTCATTGCATACTGAGTGTCTGTTATATAGTAGGTCTTGTCTAGATAAAAAGAATTAGAGTTTTATGTACATGACTGTTTATTGATTAACTCTGGTAGTCTACCATGCACATTTCATAGTATTGGGTCTGGCCAACCTAATACTGTTGGTATGTGTATTTGGAAACACTAATGGGTTACTATAGACGAAATTAAAATAATAGATACTGCGAATCATAGGGTTTGAGAACTTTAGAAGTTGCTTTTCAAGGTTAACTCGATTTTGAATCTTAATCTTTGCTTGGATCTTTATTGAGTTGATATATCTTTTCTTTCATAGTTTGTATTGAAGTTTCTTGTTTCAGATTCCTTTATTGAAAAATGATTTGATTATTTTCTAATTCTATTCCTTTGTTCTCATGTATCCTTACTTGATCTTATTTGTAAATTACTGCTTGAATTTTTGGAATATTTGTATTTGTTATTATACTTCTCTTTATGAATCTTGTACTCTTTAATGTGAGATTAAATCTTTGGAAACTTGCTATTGAGTTGAATTGCCTTCATTTATGAACTCGTATGTCCTTGAATCAGCTGAAACTATTTTGATTTGTTATACTTTATTGTTCTTACCAAAGTTCCTTGATTTAGATTTCCTCCTTAAGATATGATTTGACCCACTTTCTAGCACATCTCATTGTTTATGTACATCCTTGTTTAGTTACAATTTTAAGCACTCTTTTAAGCACTCTTCCAAACTCTTGCCAACACTATCTGCGATATTTGTTATTTTTCTCTTGAGTTTTATGTCTTCTTGATTAAACTTGAACTTGTTCGATATCACATGCGATCTTTAGATATGATTGGTGATATGCTAGCTCTTTAAGACACGAATTGTGGATGCAGAAGGTGGAGTCGAGTTGTCAGATGGTCACGAGATTAATGAAGTATTGAGTTTGGGATTATACAAAGTAGATGGAAAGGTGGGCTTGGGTAACAATGAGCTGGGTGATTGATTAGAAGCCGAGATTGGTGAAAGTAATATTTTAGAAAATTCTAAGTTTTGATGTAAGGACGAGATAAGACTTCCATGCTTCGCTAAAAGGATTCTGACCGAGTGTTGAACCTACTTGTTAAGTTTTAGATTCTAATAGGTTAGATTTGTATCGAACTTATCTTATAGTTTATACTTCACATCACACCTTTTTTATTGTATTCATGTCATAAATTTTTTCGGTATTTGAAATTATATATGCCAAAACTATTTTTGCTTTTTTTTTCTAATGTGTTCAAAATAACGTTAGTATGAATCTCTTTGATCTTATATCAATTTTTGAGGATAAAAATTTTTGTAAGTAGGTTAGAATGTAAAATCCCAAATTTTTAGAAATTAAATAATGAATTATTTGTAATTTATTATGTTTATTTATAGTTTTATTTTTAGAAAGTTATTTTTACCAAAAGTAATTAAATCAAAGTTATAAGACTTTGAGTTTAAAATTAATTAGTATTTATATACTTTTCATAAGAAACATTATGCACTTTAAATTTTATAACTTTCTTGTGACATCTAATGAGACTATACTTGTCTCTATTAAAATTAAGGAAATATAATCTTATTTGTCATCCTGTATGTCAAATCCTTTTAGGGTGTGTGTGGTTGGAAGAATTATAAATAATTCCTAGGAATTTTAATATGAGAATATCATATTTTCATGTTTAGTTCAAAGTTTAAAAAACTATTCCTAAATAAGTTTGATTCCAGGGAATCAAAATACCATTATTTCAATTTCCACCTTTTCCTTTGATATTTTTGATTACCATGGGAATGGAATCTTTGTACCAAAATAATACTTGAACCACACACACCCTTAAAGTCTTACAACATAATTTCTTTTGATAATTTGAAAGTACTTTGAGAATTATCTCAATGTATTCAAAATCTTAATACGAAAGAGGAATATTACTAGTACACAAAGCTAACAAAAATATACTTCTTTTAAACTAGTATATATTACCAACCATATTTATCTCAAAAAACCATATGAGATTATAATTTGGTGAAATATAAATTACTAATGATAGAAAATTTTCTTGAATCTATAGATATATATTTTTTTTAACTTGCAGTTCATGTAAAGATTCTGATATGAACACAAAAAAAATATAGAACAAGAAAGAATCAACAGCAAGAAAAAGAAATAAGGAGAACTAAAAATACAGAGAACTAGTATTGAAGTGAACAATAAATTTTCAAAAGAGTAAAGTATACGATTCGAAAGTAAAGTGTTCTGCCTATATATATATATATATATATATATATATAGCTCACTCACATAAATACATATTGCTAGTACCAAAGTCATACCAGCTGAAACTAACCACAACTAATTATCAATCAATCTTGATTTAATTATTAATCAATTTTGATTTTTTTCTGTTAAGTAATTCTGCTGCTTTAGTGTACTATCACTAACACCCCCTCAAACTGATAGTTGGATTAAAAATAACTCTCAGTTTGGACTTCAACCTCTCAAAAGCAATTGCAGAAGGTGGTTTTATAAGCAAAACTGTAATTTGATAAGTCCCATGCTCATGAACAACATGCAGTAGTTGCCTCTGAATCTTATCCCACATCAGTTGTACCTTAAGCTGGAAGTTTTTGGTCTTACTATGAAGAATAGGATTAACCATGAGTAACACAACACTGAGGTTGTTAAAAAAATGGTAGGAGGAGTCGTCAACTTAACATCCAATTCGGCAAGCAAATTCTGCAGCCACTCAATTCTCGCTTCATAAGAGGCTAAGCTCCTAAACTCAGCTTCATTAGAAGATCTCGAAATGGTTGCTTGTTTCCTATAATACCAAGAGATTAAATTAGCTCCAAGATACACACAATAATCCGATATTAACCTGTAATATTCAACATTTGCTGCCCAATCCAAATCAGAGAAACCATAAAGTCTCATACACTGTTTTTATGCAAAACTGGTCCATGATGCTTAGTGCCTTGAAAGTACTGAAACACTCTCTTTGCGGCCTTCCAATGTGCTAACAAGAGATCATGCATAAATTGACTAATTTTACTCACTGCAAAAGAGAGATCAGACCTAGTTACCAAGAGATATTAAAGAGAATCCACAACTGTCCTAAATAGTTTAGGATCATCAAAGTGTTCTGAACATGTGGATAATAATTGAAGAGAAGATACCATAAGAGTAGGCATAGCACTAGTTTGTCACATACCAAGTTTAGATAATAAATTTACTACATACTTAGTTTGTGAGAGATGAATGTGTCCATCTTCTATTTTAAGTATCTCTATGCCTAAAAAATAGTTTAAGTCCCTAAATCCTTTAAAGAGAAAATTGTATCAAGTTTCTTTATCATGTTTAGGACATCACATGCACTATATCCTGTAATAATTATATCATCAACATAACACAAGATATAAATGATAGGTCTGACTGTTTCTTGATAAATAAAGATATATCAGACTTAGCATTATTAAAATCGAAAGAGTATAAAGTAGAACTAAGTTTGAGAAACCACTCTCTAGGGGCTTGTTTCAAGCCATAGAAGAATTTTTCAAGCTTATAAACATAAGTATCATCATTAATTGCAAACCCTATTGGTTGTTTCATATAAATAACTTGATGTGAATCACCGTTTAAGAATGTATTATTGAAATCAAATTGCGTAATAACGCCGTTTTTAGATGGGGCTAAGCTCAATATCAATCTGATTGTTGTTGGTCTAATTACAGAGCTGAAAACTTGCTCAAAATCAAACCCTTATTCTTGATGAAAATCTTGAAATGCTAGCCTAGCTTTGTACTTTTGTATGGTTCCATTAAAGTGTCTTTTGATGGCAAAAACCTATTTATTACCTATTACTTTAGCTCCTGAAGGTTTAGGGACCAAAATCCACGTTATTTTCTATTAAGGCTTGATATACCTCACACATTGTCTATTTCGAATGTGGCATGGTTAAAGCTATAAGAGAATTTTTAGGGAATTGATCTTGAGAAGTTTGAGAAAAAAATTAGCAACTAGAACATGTGGTTTAATAGTACCAGTTTTGAATTTCGTCATCATAGTATAAGTATTTTCTGGATTTGTGAGACTAATAGGATCTAAAATTGTAGTAAAACTAATGTTATTTTTAGGTTCTAAAAGAGGTAATACAATTTCAATACCTGAAATGGGTTGTATTTGAAATTTTATGAATTTTGATTTTGATGAGTGTCACTATTAGAATTAAAATCAGTAGTAGATTTAATCAGACTAGGAGCAGTTGCATTACTTGTTGATATAATTATAGAATTTTTATTATGATGCAAAATAGAACTAGAATTAGTAGTAGATATATAAAGTATAAAATTATCAATTTGAGTACTACTAGAATTAGAAGATTATGCATTAGACACAGATGAGCAAAACAAATCATTATAAAAAAAGACATATTAATCAAACAAAATATTTTTAGTAATGTAAATTTTACCATTTGAAAATAGACACTTATAATATCCAAGAAAAACACATTTGTGAGACCTGTAGTCCAATTTTGACTAATTATATGACCTAAATAAAGAAAAAGAAGCACTACCAAATACTCTTAAAGAGTTATAATCTGGTGTTTGGTTAAACAATAGTTTAAAGAGAATTTATTAAATAGAATTGGAGTTGGTAATCAATTTGTCAAATATGTGGCAATAATAATTGCTTCATCCTAGTAAATTTTAGGCATTGCAGTAGTGGATAACATGGCTAAACTCATTTCAATGAGGAGCCTATGTTTTCTTTTTGTTCTTCCATTTTCTTAAAGCAAATATAGACATAAAAATCTGTGTTGGATACTATATTTACTAAGAAAAGCAGCAAAAGTTTTTGAGGTATATTCATCTTCATTATCAATTTATAAAGTCTAAATTTTGTATTTTATCAGATTTTTCAAAAAATTCTTGTATTGAATAAAGGCTTAATGAACCTTAGATTTATTAACCAGCAAGTACAAGTGCAACGAGAATAAGCATCAACAAATGTTACATAATATCTATATCCTAAATGAGAAACAATGGAAGAGGGTCCTTAAACATCTGAATAGATTAATTATAAAGGTGTATGATAAATGGTTAATAAATCAGAGCAAAGAATGCTATGCATTTTGGCTTGTGCACAATTCTCATAAACATGTGGAGTGTCATTATTATCATGATTCATTTCTATATTATATTGTGAAAGAATAGATTTTACAATTTTTGCGACTGAATATCCTAATCTCTTATGCCATAAATCAAAGAGAGAGCAATTTACAGAAAAGACATAAGGAGGTGAATCTAATTGTTGGGATTAAGGTATAGTAAAATTGGTAAATTGATATAAGCCAATTTTTTTAAAACCTTACAAAAAAATTGTCTTGGTAAACTGACATTTAACAAGATATTAGTGAGCATGGAATTCAAAAAATATAAAATTATCTTGAGCAAACTTAGATACACTTATGAGATTTTTTATAATTTGAGGGTAGTAAATAAGTTATTGCAAAGAAAATCATCTTTTTGATTCAACATCATATAAGAAAGTATGACCAAAATTTATAAACTCATATCAAAAGTTAATCATAAATAAAATAAATAAGATTAATTTATAATTTCTCAATTATTCAGTTATGTTATAGAAAAGTCTGATACCACTTGTTGAAATTCTCAGATTTCTTAATTCCAAGACCATCCATATTAAACCATTAAGAAAGATATCTAAGTGCAAAAGCCTACCTAAATCAATAAAGATGATTGAAGAATTTTCGATCTTTTTCGACCAAAACCTTAGCTTCTATATTTTTAATAGGGCTAAATCGTAATTTTTCTTATGGAAAAAGTGTTGCGAATGCGGTTTTGATGTATTCAAGAATCAAAACCCTAAAACCATTATTTATATTTGAGTGTGACACCCATTAAACCCTAAAATCTAAATAAAATAGTATTTTTTGTTTTATTCTCAATTAAATCCAAATAAAAAATAACAATGACTTATTTAATGACAATAATTAAGATCACCTTTATATAAGTTATATAATGTGAAATAGTTAATTTGTGATTATAATTACTATATGTATTGTCTATAAATAAATTAGGAACTAATAATTTTCTAACAGTAACAAATAAAGCAAATTATTCACTTTACTTGAATACACACAGAAAAATATACTTCATAATCCAATAAAAAATTTATTCATTAAAACTTATTCAAATTGTCTCATAAAAATATTTAAATAGCCTCCTAATACATACACCTTAATGTGGGTTAAATCTTCTTAGAATAAAACTATAAAATTTGAAATTAAACAAAAGATGTGACTTTTACATTAATTCTAAGTAATTTAAATTAGATTTGATCTTTAGATTATATCGGATTTGATTTAAATATTAAACTTGTAAGATTTACAAATTAATTTAAATTAGATTTGATCTTCATAGATTATATTAAATTTAATTTATATTTTAAATATTTGAAAATATGATAATTAATTTAAATCAGATTTGATCTTAATATATTAGATCAAATTTCTTCCCAAGTTGATGCAATTACATGAGAGGAACTCTTGATTTTCTTAATCTCCAAGATTAATATATTATAATTCTGCTAGTAATTAAATCATTAAACATAATAAGATTACATTATGTCCTTTGATTTTAGAATGAGAAAAATGCTCTTTTGAACTCGTATCAAAACCTGTGCTAATAATGCTTATAGTGGCTCATCTTTAAGTAGTAGTGGTAACAGTAGTAGTAGCAGCAGCAGTAATAGTAAAAGATGATGATGGTGATTATTACAATAATGATAAATGTTTACACGGTCTTATTACAGTGATACTCAAGTTTGTCAGTGAGTAAAATTATGAAAGATGATTCTTTGGAAATATTTTATGGGAGGTACGTTGTTGGTTTGCTATGCTGACTTCTATTTTTTCTATCCATGATATTAATTTTTGTTTCTTTTATTTTTGAATTTTTTACTACTAAATTTTATCAATACAAAGAAATTATTGTAGATGTGACTTGTGAGTATTTTATATAAACTAATAAAACTGAAGCTATTATTATAAATCTTAGGTGTACAAGAAAGAATTGAAAATTTTTTTTATAGAAAACATATGTAAAAATAAGGCATAACTTATTCTGCTCAAAAGAATGATAAAGATGTGAGAATTTGTTGAATATAATAGTTTGAATAAATGAAGAATTAAAGTGCATTAAAAAATAGATGCAAGATATTTGTTTTAGAATAAGAATTTGTGTTGTGTTATTTAGAGGTTTTCTTGGTCCGGCTACCACGAAGATTTGACCCGAACCTTGCTAGTTCGGGCCAAACTTGGCTCGCTTTCATTTAAACTCGGTTGAAGTGAAAATCTAACAATTTTATTCGATTAAATTACTCAACCAAGTTAGGACTAGTGTTTGGGTCACCTAGTCCAGCTCAGTTGAATAAGAAAAACAAAAAATATAAATTAGAGCAAGCCACATCCATTCCTTAGTGCATTTAAATCCAAATACTACAACAATGACGGATTTTGGAAATTTTGACCATATGGCAAAGTATATAACATAACAATAATTTTTATAATTATATTTTATTATTTTAATTTTATTCTTATAAAATATGATTAATTTTTAAATTATTTAAATAATAATTTAAAATATTAAAATAGTAATTTAAATAATAAAATATAAATCTATAATAATTTAACTTATAAAATATAAATCTAAATTAATTGATTAATAAATATAATATTCTCATTGAAATACAATTCACAAACCAATAAAAATTATGGCAGAAGATATTTTTAAGAAAAAGACTCCAAACATCTGCCACGTTATATATTGAAAGCACCGTTACACAATAGCTAACAACTCTATGAAAAAGATTTAGAACACTAACTTCATTCACTCAAAACTTATATTAAAATTTTATCCTTTTATTTGTGTTTTCATGTTATCAGTACCATGATTTTGGAGAGGGGAACATATAAGAGACCTAGAGGTTGTTTGAAGTCAAATTATATCCATAATATTTATTTTTCGTGTATTATCATAGTTGAGTGAAACCATATACATGCTGCATAGCGATAAAATTCACAATCCCACAAAAATCTAAAAGCACAATACAAATACAAAATAATCAAGCAATCCAATCGTAGAAAAAAAATTATAAAATTTATTGTAGAATAACCAATTAAGAATTAACTATTAACCAAGAAATTGGCAAACTTAAAGTGATAGAATCTTAGAGAGTAGAAAATGAAAAGTATGAAAATGGCAACAACATCCTATAGGCCATGGGATAATTAGGATTAGGATTACTGACTTTTTTTTTTTTACATTTCATTTTTATTATTATTTAATAATTATTTTTTATTAAATACTTAATATACTGTCAAATTATTCAATGTTAATGACATGTTGGAGTCTTTTTTCTTTTCATTCCTGACCTGTATGCAAAAGAAAATTAGAATGGGTCAAATTTATTTTTACGGTGGAGATAAATACATTTTATTTCTATATTTACTTGAAAAAAATTTTAAAATTTAGTGGAGACACTTGCCCCTACACTGTTGAACATGCAATAAAGGCTTATTTCGGACGATAAAGCCAATAAAATGACTTTTAAGATTTTATTTTATTTTTTTTTGCATTCTTCTTTTTCAATGAACAACTTTTATAGAAGAAATAGGAAGGTTCTTAAGTGTACTACTATTTCTTAAGTTAATTATTTATTTTAAAATTATGTCCCACTATTTCTGTTTTTTTATTAACTCTTCAAAACTGTTAAGAAGTCATTAAAATTTATTATTTTTGACAATCATTTAATTATTAACTCAACTTTTTTAATCTAATTTTTTTAGTCGGATAATCTAATAATAACATATTTTATTCCATATTTTTAAATATTAATGACTAACTGATGACAAAAACAATAAATTTTGATATTCCTTTAACATTTTTCTTAATTCTATTTTCATTTTTATATCATACCAACCCACTTCTCATGTGGGTTTCTCTTTCGATTTTTGTAATTTATTTTTTGTATCTTTTATTCTATTCCTTTTTTCGTTTTTGATACATTTATGTGTATTATTTATGAATAATATATGGTACTTTTATGCTTGTAATTTGTTTTTTGATCATTTGATTTTGATATTTAATACAACTTTTTGTGACAATGTAGATCTTTATTAGATATGTTTAGTTTTTCAACTGTGATGAACTAACGTTATTAAAAATATTCACATTTTTTTCTATTTTCCTATATTGTCATGCAAGCATAACATAATATATAGAGTTCAATATTTCATCTAAACCCGGTTTTTACTTAGTCTTGGCCCGATTTAATTTAGCTCAAAAATAATAAAATTTTATCAAATTTAACGTCGAATAAAAATCTTTAAAATAGATTCAAATAATATTTAGAGTTGGATTTGGCTAAGACAAATCCAATTTTATGCCATTCCTAAACAACTTTAGTGTTATTGTTTATGTACACTAGAAGTAAATGAAGATTTTATATATATATATATATATATATTTTAAAATATAATTTTTACTTTATCACTTTAACTGTAATATCACTCAATTTTATCATATTAGCTAGAGAGAGAATGTGATAGTGTGAAGCACTTTTGTATCACTTGATAGAGGTGAATGTGTCTGATAGAATTTATATTTCATGTGTATATTTGGGTTTTAAATTAGGTGATTTCTAGCCAATTCTTTCATAAATAAAGGATTAATTATCGATGATGACATAATTAAATTTCTTAATTATAAAAGCAGAAAATAGTAGTGTAGTTTAAGATTCTGTCAAGAATCAGTTAGACTATTGTAATTAATTTAGCAACATCAGTTAAGTTATATAAGTCTAATTTTAGACTGTTGTAATTGATTTGGCAACATCAATTAAGTTATATAAGTCTAATTCTGGTTGTATAAATAGGGATTGAAGCTTAGACTTCAGAGTTAGTTTAATTCTATTTTTCACAAGAGTAGTAGTTATTGTAACGTGTAACTAAAATATTCTCTAATACAGATTTCGTTTTTTGTTCTCTAGTCTTCTTAATTTATCTTTCTTGCATTCTTCTTTTTCAATGAGCAACCTTTATAGAAGAAATAGGAAGGTTTATTCCGGGCGATAAAGCCAATAAAATAGCTTTTAAGATGGCTATTAGATTATTGAGATTCATCTTGTGAAAACAGATGAAAGAAGAAGAAGAAGAAGTGACAAAAATAAAGAAGGGGAGGTGAAAGGTTTAGGATTTGTCCGCCATTTAAATAAAGACAAAAAAGAAGAAGGAAGGTGAAGGGTTTAGGGTTTTCCCGACCGTTAAATAAAGACAAGGTGAACGACTGAAGGGTTTAAGGTTTGTCCGCCAGTTAAATAAAGATACCTTTGACAAAAAAGAAAGGAAGGTGAAGGGTTTAGAATTTACCCGTGAGTTAAATAGAGACACCCTTATGTCTTTTCACACCTTATTGAAATAAGTGTCCCAATTTTTAAATTCTTTTGGTTTGGTTTTAATTACTTTTTATTTATTGAACTGTATTGAATCAAATTACTGGTTCAAATTATATGGTTCAAATTTAAAAATATCAATATATCTTTCGTTTAATATTTTTACTAATAAATTTATTTAATTTTTTTCATCAATAATAAAAATAAAAAAACTAAAAAATAAATTATAATTTGTATATGTAAATATAAATAAATCATAAGAAAATAAATCATATTAAAAAATATTAATTGATTAAAAAATTAATTTAAATTTAAAAAGTTAGACAATTATTTATGTTTATAATTAAATTAAATATTTGTTAAGGATAACTAATTATCATTTACTTATATGTACAGACAAAAATCTCAAATCAAATCATACTCTAAATTCATCTTAGAGATACGATATCATTTTAATAGAGAACCAATAAAATTTTATCATTTATATAATTATGTTATAAAAAATATTTTAAAATAATATAAAATTTTAAATGAACAAAGATTAAGTATTACAAAAATAAATTTTAAAATTTTAAATCACTATTTATAATATATGATTCCACGTATATTTTTGTAGGACTCAAAATAAAATTAAAAATAGAAATTTAGAACTAACACTAATAATACTCTAACGTACAATTAATTATAATTATAATAGTGCACTTTAAATGAAACAATACTTTATTTTAAATAAAAATTATACTTAACACTTAATAACAATCGAAATACCATTCTTAATTTTAAATTAGACTTCTAATTTTTATTAAAACAAAAATATTTCAATAACTAATAAAATTATAATTGTTAACACTTAGTAAATATTTTATTTAATTATAAATATAAATAATTATCTAATATTTTAGATTTAAATTAACTGTTTAATCAATTAATATTTTTTAATATAATTTATTTTATTTTAATTTAATTTATTTATATTTACATATACAAATTATAATTTATTTTTTAGTTTTTTTATTTTTATCATTGAAAAATTTTTTAACTAAATTTATTAGTAAAAATATTAAACTAAAAGTATATGATATTTTTAAATCATATAATTTAAACTGATAATTTGGTTCAATATAGTTCAATAAATAAAATATAATTAAAACCAAATCAAAAGCAAATCATGATTTGGGAGTTGGGACACTTGTTTCAATCAGGGAGGGCAATTTCAGTGTTCTCATTACACCATTTAGAGCCATTATCGATAAGGACATAATTGAATTTCTTAATTATAAAGACAGAAAATAGTAGTGTAGTTCAGGATTCTATCAAGAATCAGTTAGACTATTGTAATTGATTTGGCAACATCAATTAAGTTATATAATTCTAATTCTGGTTGTATATATAGGGATTGAAGTTTAGACTTTAGAGTTAGTTCAATTCTATTTTTCACAGGAGTAGTAGTTATTGTAACGTGTAACTGAAATATTCTCTAATACAAATTCTATTTTTTGTTCTCTAATCTTCTTAATTCATCTTTCTTACATTTTTCATTTCCTGTGAGCAACCTTTATAGAAGAAATAGAAAGGTTTATTCTGGGCAATAAAGCCAATAAAATGGCTATTAAGATAGCTATTAGATCATTGAGATTCATCTTGTGAAAACAGATGAAATAAGAAAAAGAAGAAGAAGTGACAAAAACGAAGAAGGGGAGGTGAAGGGTTTAGGGTTTGCCCGCCATTTAAATAAAGACAAAAAAGAAGAAGGGAGGTGAAGGGTTTAGGATTTTTCCGTCCATTAAATAAAGACAAGGTGAACGACTGAAGGGTTTAGGGTTTGCCCGCTAGTTAAATAAAGACACCTTTGATAAAAAAGAAAAGGAGGTGAAAGGTTTAGGGTTTATCTGCCGGTTAAATAGAGACAACCTTATATCTTTCCCCACCTAATTGAAATAAGTGTCCCAATTCTTAAATTCTTTTGGTTTGGTTTTAATTATTTTTTATTTATTGAACCGTATTGAATTAAATTACCGGTTCAAATTATATGGTTCAAATTTAAAAATATCAATATATCTTTCGTTTAATTATTTTATTTATAAATTTATTTCATTTTTTTCTTCAAAAATAAAAATAAAAAAACTAAAAAATAAATTATAATTTGTATATGTAAATATAAATAAATTATAACAAAATATATCATAATAAAAAAATATTAATTGATTAAACAATTAATTTAAATTTAAAAAATTAGACAATTATTTATGTTTATAATTAAATTAAATATTTACTAAGGATCACTAATTATCATTTATTTATATGTACAAACAAAAATTTCAGATCAAATCATACTCTAAATTCATCATAGAGATACGATATTATTTTGATAGAGAACCAATAAAATTTTTTCATTTGAATAATTATGTTAATAAAATAATTAAAAATAACATAAAATTTTAAATGAATTAAGATTAAGTATTAGAAAAATAAATTTCAAAACTTTTAATCGCTATTTATAATATATGGTCCCACATATATTCTTGTAGGACTCAAAATAAAATTGAAAATAGAATTAAAGAACTAACACTAACAATACTCTAATGTACATTTAATTATAATTATAATAGTGCACTTTAAATAAAACAATACTTTATTTTAAATAAAAATTATACTTAACACTTAATAACAATCAAAATACCATTCTTAATTTTAAATTAGACTTCTAATTTTTATTAAAACAAAAACATTTCAATAACTAATAAAATTATAATTGTTAACACTTAGTAAATATTTTATTTAATTATAAATATAAATAATTATCTAATTTTTTAGATTTAAATTAACTGTTTAATCAATTAATATTTTTTAATATAATTTTTATTATTTTAATTTAATTTATTTATATTTACATATACAAATTATAATTTATTTTTTAGTTTTTTTATTTTTATCATTGAAAAAGTTTTTAAATAAATTTATTAGTAAAAATATTAAACTAAAAGTATATGATATTTTTAAATCATATAATTTGAACCGATAATTTGGTTCAATATAGTTCAATAAATAAAATATAATTAAAACCAAATCAAAAGTAAATCATGATTTGGGAGTTGGGACACTTGTTTCAATCAGGGAGGGCAATTTTAGTGTTTTCATTACACCATTTAGAGCCATTACCGATGATGACATAATTGAATTTCTTAATTGTAAAGACAGAAAATAGTAGTGTAGTTTAAGATTCTGTCAAGAATCAGTTAGACTATTGTAATTGATTTGGCAATATCAATTAAGTTATATAAGTCTAATTCTGGTTGTATATATAGGGATTGAAGTTTAGACTTTAGAGTTAGTTCAATTCTATTTTTAACAGGAGTAGTAGTTATTGTAACGTGTAACTGAAATATTCTCTAATACAAATTCTATTTTTTGTTTTTTAGTCTTCTTAATTCATCTTTCTTGCATTTTCCATTTTCAGTGAGCAACCTTTACAGAAGAAATAGGAAGGTTTATTCTGGACAATAAATCCAATAAAATGGCTTTTAAGATAGCTATTAGATCATTGAGATTCATCTTGTGAAAACAGATGAAAGAAGAAAAAGAAGAAGAAGTGACAAAAACGAAGAAGGGGAGGTGAAGGGTTTAGGGTTTGCCCACCATTTAAATAAAGACAAAAAAGAAGAAGGGAGGTGAAGGGTTTAGGATATTTCCGTCCGTTAAATAAAGACAATGTGAACGACTGAAGGGTTTAGGGTTTGCCCGCTAGTTAAATAAAGACACCTTTGACAAAAAAGAAAGGGAGGTGAAAGGTTTAGGGTTAATCTGCCGGTTAAATAGAGACACCCTTATATCTTTCCCCACCTGATTGAAATAACTGTCCCAATTCTTAAATTCTTTTGGTTTGGTTTTAATTATTTTTTATTTATTGAACCGTATTGAATCAAATTACCGGTTCAAATTATATGGTTCAAATTTAAAAATATCAATATATCTTTTGTTTAATTATTTTATTTATAAATTTATTTCATTTTTTTCTTCAAAAATAAAAATAAAAAAACTAAAAAATAAATTATAATTTGTATATGTAAATATAAATAAATTATAATAAAATAAATCATATTAAAAAAATATTAATTGATTAAACAATTAATTTAAATTTAAAAAATTAGACAATTATTTATGTTTATAATTAAACTAAATATTTACTAAGGATCACTAATTATCATTTATTTATATGTACAAACAAAAATTTCAGATCAAATCATACTCTAAATTCATCATAGAGATACGATATTATTTTAATAGAGAACCAATAAAATTTTATCATTTGAATAATTATGTTAATAAAATAATTAAAAATAATATAAAATTTTAAATGAATTAAGATTAAGTATTAGAAAAATAAATTTTAAATTTTTAATCGCTATTTATAATATATGGTCCCACATATATTCTTGTAGGACTCAAAATAAAATTAAAAATAGAATTAAAGAACTAACACTAACAGTACTCTAATGTACAGTTAGTTATAATTATAGTAGTGCATTTTAAATAAAACAATACTTTATTTTAAATAAAAATTATACTTAACACTTAATAACAATCGAAATACCATTCTTAATTTTAAATTAGACTTCTAATTTTTATTAAAACAAAAATATTTCAATAACTAATAAAATTATAATTGTTAACACTTAGTAAATATTTTATTTAATTATAAATATAAGTAATTATCTAATTTTTTAGATTTAAATTAACTGTTTAATTATTTAATATTTTTTAATATAATTTATTTTATTTTATTTTAATTTATTTATATTTACATATACAAATTATAATGTATCTTTTAGTTTTTTTATTTTTCTTATTGAAGAAAAAAATTAAATAAATTTATTAGTAAAAATATTAAGCTAAAAGTATATGATATTTTTAAATCATATAATTTGAACCGATAATTTGGTCCAATATAGTTCAATAAATAAAATATAATTAAAACCAAATCAAAAACAAATCATGATTTGAGAGTTGGGACACTTGTTTCAATCAGGGAGGACAATTTCAGTGTTTCATTACACCATTTAGAGCCATTACCGATGATGACATAATTGAATTTTTTAATTATAAAGACAGAAAATAGTAGTGTAGTTCAAGATTCTGTCAAGAATCAGTTAGACTATTGTAATTGATTTGGCAACATCAGTTAAGTTATATAAGTCTAATTCTGGTTGTATATATAGGGATTGAAGCTTAGACTTTTGTAACACCCTAACTACCAAAGCTCACGCTTCCGGCTACGCTACTCTAATAGCTCGGACATTACGACGACACTTATACTATTTAATACTAAAATATGAGCCTATTAAAACTTTAAACCGCAAGATCGCTCGCAAAAATACTTTTCTTCGACAAAGTACATCCATAGATACCATATATATATATATATAATATTACAAGCATTAACCAATACAATCCCTATCCCTCTTACAAAATATATCAAGATAAAGGCGAGGGTACATTAAATAATAAGCTAAAGCAATACAGAGCATTTCAACAACAACTAAATAAACTCTTCGTAACTTCTGCGCCCATATCCTAAAAGCGGAAAAATGTAGGGCGGTGAGAACATCATCCTTGAAAGGGTTCTCAGTAGAGGATTTTTGGAAATTACTGTAATAGAATACGTGAAGATAACCGCACCGGTGATTAATAACCATCTTATGCCTCTTTTCAAAAACAACGATTTTCAATAGAAGTAAAGTCGGAAATCTTTTCTGAAAGAGGAACCATTCAATACTCAACAATTCAAAAACCTTTCAAAACGGTTTATCTATGCTGAAACAAAATAGCCTTTCATATTTATTCCAAACCAGAAACACAAAACCGAAATCAACCATCGGTTCATCTCATTCCAACCACGACCCTAGGCCCTAACAATCCAACCATCAACCAATCACCACAGTCCAACAGAGTCCCAGTAGCAAACACAAATAGAAAGATGCAAGCACAAACAAACAGTTATTGCAAGTAGGACAATTAGAAAATAATCACATAGACAAACCAAGTATAATATGCACACCCATACAATGTCACATAGATGCATATGATGCATGCCTGTCCCTAGTCGCTAATGATATCATTTGTCGGTTATAGAACCAACCCGACAAGTCCTGGTAGCTAGCCATTGGACTGTTCCTCTGTAACACATCCCCAACTTGAGTTATACTCATCATAAACTTGATCATAATCATGATCCATATCCATCACCTTCACTGGTGAATATTTACGGGGGCGAGCTCATCCGAGACTTTCACAGTGCCTGGCCACACTTACGACATAGGGTCAAAAGAGCTTCGAGTCACAACCTGGAGCACGTGGTGGCTAGCCACTGCTTTCTCCCAGGGAAACTCTTATCTCTAATAGTGGAAGTGTAACATTCACATTTGTCAATGATTCAGCATATACATGCATTCAATCTCATCCATGGATCAACATCCATCTCAGCCATCCGGCTCATGGTTCAGTCCAGAACTATCCAATATTCATATCATACACAGCTATTCCGACTCACGGTTCAATCTAGAACCAACCAATATTTATAATCATACACAGCCATTCCGGCTCACAACAAAACAGCACTTCCACATTCAACATCATCATTTCATAAAATCGGCATTTAAGCCATAAATCACTTTTTCTCAAATTGTTTCACTTTGAAATCGAGTTTCAACTCTTTTCAGCCTTGGCTTTAGAAATCTCGTTTCTCAAATCATCTCAGGCTCATAAGCCAAATTTACTCAAGGTGAGTTCCCTTTTTAAAACAAAGCCACTCTCGGCATTCTCTTTCCAAAACTTCCGAAACCATAGCAAGTTAAGAATTTATTTCAAAGCATTCAAAATCACCCATCCAACAATGGGATTTTATAACAAAAGTTGTCCGACAGAGTTCCAAGTCTTTAGGGGAGAATAACATAACTCATTTCGCCAAATTCATTTAAAATCATTAAAACCTTGGCTTTCCGATTTGAGTAATAAAATAGGATCTAAGCCAAACCGAGTCATGAAATCAATCACTCCTTTCAAAGCCATTTCCTTTACTTAACAAAACTGGCTTCAATTCCACGACTAAATCTGAAGCGTTTCAAACTACCAAGAGAATCATTTTTATTGTGTTTAACTAGAGTTCAAAAGATACTCTGAAGCTTATTTAAAACGTCAGAATAATAAGGTTCATCAATCGAAATCCAAATCCTTTTCAAAACCACAAAAACTCTTCCAAGGGACAATCTTTATATTTAATAGAGAAAACATAAACCCGTTTTACCCTTTTAAAATAGCCTCAAAGCAAAATTCTATTTTGAATGAATCGTACCAAAAAACATACTATTCTTCTTGGAAAATAAGGAGGAATCATGATTCTCTTTTCAATAATTCTTTCAAAGCGTAGTTTCATCACTTTCATAATTGTTCTAAGTAAAGATAATAAAGAAGCCCTAAATTCACAATCCTCCAAGTAATTAGGAAAGTCATTAAACTCAAAATTTCCCAAATAACATTTTAAATAAAGACTCGAATTTTATAGAAATTTCGGCAGCATCTCTCCTAAAACTTAGACTTTGCCACCCGGTTCGGGTCCCAACTAAACCGTTCCTCAATCCCTCTCAACAGTCCAGAATCCAAAAATCAATTCAAAATCAAGCTAAATCCAACAGTC
Organism: Arachis hypogaea; assembly: GCF_003086295.3. Lineage (NCBI taxonomy): Eukaryota > Viridiplantae > Streptophyta > Magnoliopsida > Fabales > Fabaceae > Arachis > Arachis hypogaea. The sequence goes on from NC_092036.1 coordinate 17,192,662, forward strand.
GCCTCATTGGCATAACTCAAGAAAACTGTTTCAAAATCAAATCAATGTCAACCGATTTAACTCATTTCCAAAGCTTTAAAGAGACGGCTCAATAACAAATCATTTGTCCAAAAACTAAGTCAATTAAAATAAACCAGGCTGAACTTAAAAGTGCATTCGAATTTTCACATCACTGAAATAATTGAGTCAATTCAAACCAATCCTCAACGGTTTAAACTCATATTTCAAATCTTTAAAGAATCAACTTTAAAACATTACATTTCACAGAGCCGCACAGCAATTCAGCCAAACCAACATCCATAATCATTCGAGTCAATCAAATAATACATACAGCAATTACTATCACCAAATACACAATATCTCAAATCAGTATCCATATGTTATAATTCCAATACATAAAACATAGTTTTTGGAAAGCGCCCCTACCTTAGAACGCAATTCCATAACCCAAACGCGTCACAGGAATCTCCCCTCTTAAACCGGGATCACCAACAACCGCAACCTCGGCCCCAAGCTACTCCCGCAGTAACCACAGCAACACTAATTGCAGCATATAATAATCAGGAATGACCCCACGTTACCAAAACTCATTTATTAACCAAACACAATTGAAAACTAACGCGAGGCTTTTCGAAACATAATTTCTTACCAGAATGACAACCTATGAAGCACGGATTTTCTCATGGTGCCGGCGTATCCGTGTCGGATACGAATCCGACACCGACACTCGGTGAATGCTTCAAACGAGCGTATCGGCGGTGTGTCTTCTTGCGGTGTAAAATTTTGGTGGAGTGGTCACGAATCTGAACGAGTCCGACCTGAATATTGGTGGAGCGGCTACGAATCCGAACGAGTCCGACCCGATTCAGATGTTCATGAGACGGATCTTTCTGTTGGACTGCAAATCTTCAATTGATTTTGTGATTTTATGGCCCAATTAACTAATTTTTTCTTTATAATTGAATCATGATGGACTTGGAGGAGAAAAATTGATACATTTTCTGTTAGCGAGATGGCAAGAGTAGATTAAAATTTTTTATTTTTTTAATAATTGCATAATTTTAAGACATTTTTATGCAATTATATTTACTCTTATATTTACAATATGATATTTTATTAATTTAATATATTATTTAAATTTTAATTCACAACGTATCCTAAACGTGTCGTATTCAATTTTTTATAAAAAATGTGTCGGCGTATCTGTGTCGTGTCGTGTCCGTATCGCGTGTCGTATCGGTGCTTCCTAGATGACAACACGAAGCAGCTAAAATTTTGAACCGGCCTGACAACAGCTCTGGCGGCGGTCAGAAGCTCCGGTGGGTCATCTATAAAAACTGCACAGTATCAACAATCTTCCCAGAATTTCAAAAGAAAAGAAATCTCAATAAAAACCCTTACCGGTAGAATTTTTCGGTGACGGCAGCAGGGGCATTTTCCGGCGGCAGAGGCTTACCGGCGCAACCCCATGAACGGCGGCAAGGCTCCCAACAACAGCTTAGCGTAGCAGCAGGGACATCTCCGCGACGGTTCTTCTCCGGCGGGGCTCCCACTCTCTTCCTCGCGACAACAGTAACGCTGGCGGCGAGCAGACCGGCGACTGGGTGGTGCAACATTTTCCCCATCACGGTTTTCTCCCTCGCCTCAGATCTGCTCTGTGACGGTGCAGGGACAGCGGCGTAGCTGGGTTGGGTGCGGCTTCGGTGGCAATGGCGAGGCAGAACGGCGACCCAGGCTTCTCAGACGGCGGCTGAGCAGCGCGGTTCCCTCCTCCTTCACGACCTTCTCTCTCGCCTGAGTTCTAACCGGCGACGGCGTCGGCTACACGAGCAGCATTGGCAGCAAGAGTTTCCTTCATGCCCGTGAAGATGACGGCGGCGAGGCGCGAGGCACAGTGGCAAGGCGTGAGGTGGTGGCATGGTGGCGCGACGGCGAGTTCCCTTCTCCTCTCCTCCGCCGTGACTCAGTCTTTTCTCTCTCTCTGTTCTGTTTCCATTAGAGGGGTTTGTGTGTTTTTGCTGTTGTTTCGGGGGAAGGAGGGATGAAAGGGGTGAGGGTATGCTGCTGCGGCTGTGTGTGGCTGAAGGGAACCGGGTCGGTTAGCGGATCACTGGGTTAGGGTTTCCTTATTTTGAAAATTAGGGTTATGGGCATATCTGTAATTTCACCCAAAATAGGTATAATATAGTAATTAGAAATAAATTCTAATCTAACAATAATAGTGTATAAAAATACTATTTGCTCATTAATTTCACACTTTATTTTCAATAAAATGTCCGAATCTAAAATTGAGAAATAATATAATTAATTTCTCTATTTTCCAAAATAGCAGTATTAATATTTAAAATATTGCTTATCTAATCCAAATCATATAAAATCCTTATTATTTCATAACTATCAACTTTATACTTTAAATAGAAAATAATCCAATAATTATAAAATTGGATAATAATCATAACTCATCTCAAATCCAATAAATCAAAACTTGCCTTAATTACCTTTAATAAAATAATTTCTGAAATTAAGGCTATAAATAACCATATGATTTGAGACTTAATCATAATAAGACTTTTTAGAAGTTCTGGGTCTTACATTCTACCCACCTTATAAAAATTTTTGCCCTCGAAAATTGATACAAAACGAAAGAAATTTCATAACAGTTCACCCTTGAACACATTTAAGGAAGAAGCAAAAATATCTGAAAATATAAATATATGTACAATTTTCAAATACTTGGATTATCATATGCATAAGGATACAAAGGTAGGAATATGGTTGCAAAGCAAACATTACAAGATAGGCTCAAATGCAAAAGATGTCATGGTTCAAGCATGTGGTAGTAAAGCAAGGCATTGAAGGTTATAAAACAGGATGAGGTTACAACGACGTGCTCAACATCCGCACACTAATCTCATCTCAACCTCAAAGCTTCAACTTTCTAACTCCATCAAGCACGTTACAATTCCCATATTCGATCATAAGCCTGACAACCGCAAATTCGTTCGCAAGGAACAATACACCCACAACTCATAACATTGTACACCTACCGTTTCAACTTCTGTATGCACATATCACATCTTAAAGAACTAACGCATCGCGTTACTACGTCTACAAGTCACACGTGATATCAAAACTATTCTCGAGTCTACTCAGAAGGATACAAGGTTCTAGCAAGGAGAAATAAATGTCAAGGATAATACTCAGATTTGAGAGAATGTATCCAATTCCAGATAAACAAGGATGCTCGAGCAATGAAGTTTGCTAGAAGTAAATCGATTGACAACTCCAAATATAACACTTGGATCAGAGGAATCCAACAAGATCAATAGGAAGAAAACCAGTGCATTAGTTTGGACAAATTCAGGCTGAGTCAAAGAAGTATGAGGTTTATAGAAGAGAATATCTCAAACTCAAGACAAAGCTCACAGAACTCAAAAGCACGATTAAAATACTTCCGAATACGCTGTTCACAAAAGAATAAAAAACTTGCAGAAAAATCACTTCACAATTTAGAAGAAAAGTTAAGTAACAAACACTCTCCAAGAGAATAACAAAAGCAATAACGTGGCTTTGCTGTAATGCAATTTTATGTTGAAACAGATCATGCAGAATTTTAAAAAAAACAAGGTGCACACCAGTTTGGCTAAAGACTAAAATGTCTCCTCAAATATTTTAGAAAGTTAATTAGGTGCATAAGTTAACCAAAAGCAATCATAAAACTCGGAATAGAAATCAAATGCATGTTCAAAATTTCTCAGAGCCATATTCAAACAAGCATGTATAACATTTATAGCAAGGACGAAAGAGGAAGTTAAACTCTTTTTAGAAAAGAAATTCGGAGGTAAAAATCTGCTTACCACCCGGTAAAAGAAATAAGTGGTGTGTTACAAACGAGCAGGTTCCCACTAAACAAGGAAGCTTTTCAAAATCTCATTTAAAATAGCGCATGCCAACTTTAAATTAACTTTGTCAAAATTGAACAATGGTTTCAATCATAAACAAGCAACAGAAAATAAATTCCGTTTAAAGCTTCTTACAAGAGAATTCAAAACTTCAAAAAGTCCCAAACAAGAATGCAAAGTATACTTGAGATCACCATCTCAGAAGGGTATTCACGAAAATTAGGATGTACTTAAAAGGAGTCAAACCATACAAAAAAATATCTTAAACCAAGGCAGTTAAAATAAGATCCACTAGGCATGCGACATCAAACAAGCTTTCGGTTGATCCAAAAGAACACAAAAGTCATAGGAAAGGACAACACATTCATTAGTAATTTCCCAAGGATAAACCTTTGACTAAAAACTCTTGTAAGGATAGTGAGGGGATAAACGATGCACGAAATTGAAACAAATCAAGCTGACTCACATAACAGTGAGATTCACAAGAGAGGAAAAACCAAGATCAATGGTAATGTTCACAAGATGTAAAAGATTAGTTAAAAACAAAGTCAAACATGACATTCATGGAGATGGAAAGCTTAAGGGAGACTTTAGTAAGAAGAAAGTCCTGAGTCCAACATTTTCAAGAGAACAGCAATGGCATAAACCATGTAGTATGCTAAATCAAACTCAATTCAAAATAAGTTGAGTAAAGCTTATCAAACGAAACTCAACTGGGATAAAAGTGAAAAATCCTTCCTTTTCAGAATTTTGAAAAATACCCAAATACATACTCAAAAGATGTGCATTGGAACTATAGTAAAATTACTAGAAAGTCAAATTGTAATTTCAAGTAAGTGCAGTTCCATAAACCAGTAGAAGCACAGGCGAGGTATTAGAAATAAATAGTTGTTAAACTGTATAAGAAATCTTCAAAGTTCATATATAGTATATATCTATTCAACAACAATTTTCATAAAATCTCAAAATTGGCTATAATCACTGTCAAAGAAGAGAAAAACTGAATCAACAATTTCTCAAAAAATAGACTCGAAATTCAGAGTTAAAAGGCACAGTGCATCAAGACAAGTTCAAAGCTACATCAAAGAATACGTGAATCAAGAAGAACTCAAACAGAGGAAGATAGATGCAACAAGGATTTCAAACAAGCATATGCACTTAAGATCAAACAAGAATGCATATGAATAGTGGAATATAGTTGAAAAAATCAAACTACTTCCAAGAGAATTAGCAAACAAGAACTTCAAGTTAGGATATGAAAGAAAAGGTCGGCTCGAACAAAATCCAAGATACACAACTGAATAGCCTCGAGAGATAGGTTCTAACGTTCCCAAAACTTGCAATTTGCTTTACTCAAAACTCGTATATCTATGATAACCCATTAGTGCTTTCATATACATAATTCACTAGTATTAAGCCGGCCAAACTTAATATTAGGAATTATGCAATGCCAGGCTAACAACGTTAATCAATAGATTATCATGTGTATAAAGCTCTATTTCTCGTCATTCGACAAGACCTAATACATGACAAACACTCAGAGTATGCAATTGAAGCATAGTCGGTCCATTCCTCAGGCTCTACAGGAAGGACCGCTCTAATACCATAATGTAACACCCTAACTACCAAAGCTCACACTTCCGGCTGCGCTACTCTGATAGCTCGGACATTACGACGACACTTATACTATTTAATACTAAAATATGAGCTTATTAAAACTTTAAACCGCAAGATCGCTCCCAAAAATACTTTCCTTCGACAAAGTACATCCATAGATACCATACAACTTACAAAACTCATCAACAGTACATCCATATATATACATATATATATATGTATATATATATATATGTATATATATATATATGTATATATATATATAATATTACAAGCATTAACCAATACAATCCCTATCCCTCTTACAAAATATATCAAGATAAAGGCGAGGGTACAATACATAATAAGCTAAAGCAATACAGAGCATTTCAACAACAACTAAATAAACTCTTCGTAACTTCTGCGCCCATATCCTGAAAGCGGAAAAATGTAGGGGGGGTGAGAACATCATCCTCGAAAGGGTTCTCAGTAGAGGGTTTTTGGGAATTACTGTAATAGAATACGTGAAGATAACCGTACCGGTGATTAATAACCATCTTATGCCTCTTTTCAAAAACAACGATTTTCAATAAAAGTAAAGTCGGAAATTTTTTCTGAAAGAGGAACCATTCAATACTCAACAATTCAAAAACCTTTCAAAACGGTTTATCTATGCTGAAACAAAATAGCCTTTCATATTTATTCCAAACCAGAAACACAAAACCGGAATCAACCATCGGTTCATCTCATTCCAACCACGGCCCTAGGCCTAAACAATCTAACCATCAACCAATCACCACAGTCCAACAGAGTCCCAGTAGCAAACACAAATAGGAAGATGCAAGTACAAACAAACAGTTATTGCAAGTAGGACAATTAGCAAATAATCACATAGACAAACCAAGTATAATATGCACACCCAAATAATGTCACATAGAAGCATATGATGCATGCCTATCCCTAGTGGCTGATGATATCATCTGTCGGTTATAGAGCCAACCCGACAAGTCCTGGTAGCTAACCATTGGACTGTCCCTCTGTCGCGCATCCCCAACTCGAGTTATACTCATCATAAATGTAAAACCCGGTTAATTAACGGCTAATTAACCCATAAATGAGAATTTATTCTAGAAAGCCTAAAATGTTATTTTTATGGCTAAATGTGGTAGAGGAGATTGAGACGAGAATTTTGGTACCAATTTTATAGAATTCGGACCAAGATTGGACCAAACGGGCCAAACCGGGCCAATTGGACCCAAAGTGGGCCCTTGGCCCAACATAACTTAACCAAAACCCTAGTTTTCAGCACTCTCTCTCCTCATTTGTTACACACACAAGCTGGAATTAGAGAGAAAGGGAGGAAGAACACTCTCTCAAGTTCTCTCCCTTGGTTGATCTTCAAATCACCATAACTTTTGATCTAGAGCTCCGATTGCCGCTCCGTTTGTGGCCACGCGTTCACCGCGGAGAGCTCTACAAAACCCATACAACCAATCTTGAGGTAAGCCACGTGTTTCTGTTCGAAATCTCAACCCTTATTTTCGAGTTTCATGGGTGAAATGTTGAGATTTTGGGTTCTTTGATGTTATAGGACCCAACTCTCTTGAAGGAGAATGTTAATCTTGTCTCCTTGGACCTTGGGTGTGGTAAGATTCTCAACCCTAGTGTATTTTTGTTGTTTTATGATGTTTGGGTTTTGAGATGTTGTGTATGGGTATGATGGTTGTGGCTTAGGTTGTGTATATGTGAATATTGGAGCTTGATTGGTGATATTGAAAAGCTTGGAAAGGGTTTGGTGGTGAAAAATCTGTTCTTGGAGGTATTGAGGCCTTGAGAGCTTGTGGATAAGTGGTTTGGAAGTGCTCCGGGTGAGCTTGGGAAAATCGGCTAAGGTATGGTTTCGGTTTCCCGTATCTAATATGTAATGTGGTAGGAAATACTTAGGCTAGAGGCCCTAAGATAGGTATTGAATGGTTGGTGTTGTTGAATGATTGAGATATATGATGTGGTCATATATGTGATGATGATTAATGATGCCTTGATGGTATGATGTATGAGAAATATGCATGTTGTGATATATGCTTGATGATTGGTTATGGTTGAATTGTGGGTTGGACCATGTTGATGGTGGGTATGATATTGATTGTGTACAATGATGATTTATTGGAATTGGTGTTGTTGAGAATTGGCATGAGTAAGAGTATATGATATGTCAATATATTTGAGTTTGAGCCACTTGGGTGAAGCGGGTTAGAATGATGAGATAGTGATTTTGTAATTTGTGGTAATGTGTCAATGTGTGAGTTGAGGAGGCTTGATGTTGAAATTGATATATTTTGATTGATTTCAAAGAAAAGGGATGAAAATGGCATGTTTTGATTGATTTTGAAAAGAGTTGGAAATGGCTTGTTTGCAAATGGCACTTTGTGGTTTTTATGAAAAATATGGTTTTTGGGCATACTTTGGTGGGACATAACTTGAACTACGGATCTCTGTTTTGTGCCAAATCTATTTAGAAATGAAATTGGATCCGGGGTGTCCATGCCGTTCGAAGAGCGGGTGAAAAACGATTTAAAATGAGAAAGTTATGTCCGTTGGAAGATTGGGGTTTAAATTGGTGAATTCTGCAGCTTTTAACTTAGAAAATTTTTAGCAGAATGACCCCTTGCGCGTGGGCGCACTTGGCGCGTGCGCGCCGTTCTTCCGGAAAATGCCATCCACGCGTGAGCATGATGTGCGTGGGCACGCCGATTGTGCTGCACCCAATGCCCAGCCATTTTCCAGAGAGTTATGCCAGAACTGTGCCAGTGTTGTGCCTGGGGCACGAGAACATCCACGCGTACGCGTGGTTGACGCGTACGCGTCGATTGGCAAATGTTTAATCCACGCGTTAGCATGCATGACGCTTGCGCGTCGATGAAGTTTTGAGGCCATTCACGCGTGCGCGTGGAGTGCGCATGCGCGTGGCCCTGTTTTCATCCCAAAGTTGATTTTTGAGTTTTAAAAGCCAAATTTCATGCTTCTGAGCCTCCGATTTCACCACTTATATCTTAAATCATTATGATAAGCCTAGCTATGAGAGAAGGAGCTAGTGGATGTGGTAACTTTCGAGTGAAGCAAGGGAAAATGAATAATCAATGAGGATCATTGATGATTATGTGAGATGTGGAGGATGGTGGTGGAAGTGCTTGTTATGCCATTGGCCGAAGGGCTGTAATTGTTTATATATTGGCTGGTTCTGGATTGAACCGTGAGCCAGAATAGCTGTGTATGCTATGAATATTGGCTGGTTATGGATTTAACCGTGAGCCGGAATGGCTGATATGGATGTTGATCCATGGATGAGAATTCATGCATGTTTATGCTGAATTATTGATAATTGTGATTTGCACTTCCACTATCGGAGATACGAGTTTCCCTGGGTAGTAGCAGTGGCTAGCCACCACGTGCTCCAGGTTGAGACTTGATACTCTTTTGACCCTATGTCATAAGTGTGGCCAGGCACTGTGAAAGACCCGGATGAGCTCGCCCCCGTAAATATTCACCAGTGAAGGTGATGGATATAGATCATGATTATGATCAAGTTTATGATGAGTATAACTCGAGTTGGGGATGCGTGACAGAGGGACAGTCCAAGGGTTAACTGCCCGGACTTGTCGGGTTGGCTTTATAACCGACAGATGATATCATCAGCCACTAGGGACAGGCATTCATCATATGCATACTATATGAATTGTTTGAGATTGCCTATTTGGCTGCATATTACTTGCTAATTGTCTAAATGCCTTACTTGTTCCTAAATGTATATTTCTTGCTTGATATAACTGTGTTTGCTACACTATTCTCCTGCTGGTGGTTGGGAGTAGGGGTGTGCATGGCCCGGCCCGGCCCGAAGACCCGGCCCAGTCCCGAACACTTTTGGGGCTAATTTGGTGTGATTTCATCGGGTCTAGGGCCGGGTATGGGTCTTAAAAATATACCCGGTCATTATTTCGGGTCGGGTCCGGGCCATATCTCGGGTCACCCGAAATCGGCCCGATGGCCCGATCATCATACACAATTAATATTTTGTGTTATTAGTGATGGATGATGGCTATTATTATGTGAAATTTAAGTATTGTAAACCTTAATATTTTGTATTACTAGTCATTATATATAAGACTACAAGTTAATGTTTTATATTTAAAATGCATAAGACTTTAGACTAATACATAATCTTGTGTTATTTGTATTGATTTAAATATTTGGTGTTATTAGGCAATATTAGTATTGATTATGGTTATGCTTTAATTTTAGAGAAAAGTTAGTTCGTATTATATTTTTCTAAGTGAATTTTACCATGTCAAATAATAGTTGGAGTCTTGGAAATTTAGATATTTTTACATGCTAACTTACAAGAAGGTATCAAGGTAATATAATGTTAACGGCCCGGTTTTCACCCGGTTTTTACCCGGTATAATCGTGGCCCGAAAGTGTATAGGTTTCATCGGGTCTAGGGTCGGATTCGGGTCTAACAAATAGGCCCGATATATATTTCGGGCCGGGTCTGGGTCACATCAAACCCGGTTTCACCCGGCCCATGCACACCCCTAGTTGGGAGGTCTGAAGGAAATTGGAAAGGGAAGTATTAGTTAGACTGAAGTATCTTTAGTCAGATGCCCTTTATGGTTTAGCTTGTTTATAAGCTTTGATATTATTTGGAGGAAGTTCTAGGATTGCCTTCGGCTTTCCTCCATTATTATGTATTATATATGTGGAAGCTGTTACCATGCTGGGGACCTCTGGTTCTCACACATGCGGATTTTGTGGTTTTCAGATGCAGGACGTGAGGTGTCCCGCTGATGCATGCTGGAGACTTCTGGATTTGCGAAGATCCTTTGTTCTCGGGGCTATGTTTTGGTTTATATGTTTTGCTTAGATACTTTTATCTCCATTAAATAATACAAATTGTGATGACTCCTCTTATGGGAGAATTTTGGGGAATAGGATTTATGTATTTGTGTCCCTTTAGGTTTCCTTTGGGGTTTTCCTTATTATATCATATGTATATATTGTTATGCTCGGATCGGTTATCTTCGCAGCCGGATCTTGAGTCTTGATATTCCTGTTTTTGACACTCCTTTGTATATATATAATCACGCGTTGGTTATCCTTGTTCGTTACGTTATCGATCGGAGTGTTGCGCTTTGAGTTGCGATTGGTTTTTGTTTACCCCTTTTTCTACAAAGGCTCCCAGTTATAACCAATTATTCATACTACTATACGTACTAAATTTTTATTTTTAGAGGTCGTAATACCTTGCCATCTCTGAATTATGACTTAAGCATAAGTCTCTGTATGGTAGGGTGTTACATTATGGTATCAGAGCAGTTCGTTCCTGTAGAGCCTGAGGGATGGACTGATTATGCTTCTGTGCATTCTCTGTGTGTGTGTTATGTGCTATTAGTATATCTGCTTGATATAATTGGCATAAACGTTCATGAGCATGCATTTAGGACTTTGAAGTACTAGACTTCCGATATTGAGACTGATCAACTTAATATCGATTGTTTGGTATGTATAGGAACCAGATGGCGCTTCGTGGACGCGGTAGAGGTAGTGTGAGAGGTCGTACGAACGCTCGTGCGCCGGAGAATAACCCTCACAACCCAGTGAACTTTATGACTGCGTTGGAGAACATGGCTGCTGCTATGCAAGCCACTGCTGAGGCTCTTGGTCAACAGATGAACAACCATGGTAATGATGGAGGTGGAGTTCATGGCCCGATGACGCTGGCAAACTTTTTGAAGGTTAATCCGCCTAAGTTCAAGGGAACTACTAGTCCGACTGAGGCTGATACATGGTTTCAGGCTATAGAGCGAGCACTGCAAGCACAAGTGGTACCTGAAGGGCAGCGTGTCGAGTTTGCTACCTATATGCTTGTCGGTGAAGCGTCGCATTGGTGGCAAGGTATCCGACGTCTTCTGCAGCAGGGTGATGACTATATCACTTGGAATGTCTTCCAAGAGGAATTCTATAAGAAGTACTTTCCGACTTCTGCTAGGATAGCTAAAGAACTTGAGTTACTGCAGCTGAAGCAGGGTACTATGTCCATATCAGAGTATACTGACAAGTTTGAGGAGCTATTCAGGTTCTATCGTATGTGCCAAGGGACTCCGGTGGAATATGAGGAATGGAAGTGTGTTAAGTATGAAGGAGGACTCCGGAGTGATATTTTCAGTTCAGTGGGACCAATGGAGATTAGGACTTTCTCCGAGTTAGTGAACAAGTGTAGGGTTGCTGAAGAGTGTGTGAAAAGGGCAACTGCTGAGAAAGGGAGTCACAAAGGATCATTCCTACAGAACCGATGGAAGAGCTTTGCACCTAGAGGTCCGTCTTTCAAGAGAGGAAGCTCTTTTAGGAGGCCCAACAACAACAACAACTCCCAAGGGAAGAAGTTTGGGAAGCAGCCTCATAATGATCAAGTTTGTACTAGATGTGGGAGTCACCATCCGGGAGCACCATGCAAGGCCGGATGGGGTTTGTGCTACACTTGTGGAAAGGCGGGGCATAAAGCCGTAAATTGTCCTGAGAAGCAGAAACAAGGTGCTGGAAAGGCACAACAGACTGGTCGGGTGTTCACCACTTCAGCTGTAGGAGCTGAGGGATCTGAGACACTTATTCGAGGTAACTGTGAAATGGCTGGACAAACTTTAAATGCTTTATTTGATTCGGGAGCATCACATTCATTCATTGCATTTGAGAAAGCCCATGAGTTAGGACTGAAGATTGTAACTTTGGGTTATGATCTAAGAGTGTACAATGCTACCCACGAAGCCATGGTAACTAGGCTAGGATGCCCGAAAGTTTCCTTTGGGTTCAAGCAGCGTGATTTTGTTCATAATTTAGTCTGCTTGCCGATGATCGGTCTTGATCTTATCTTGAGATTGGACTGGTTATCTAAGAACCATGTTCTGCTAGATTGTTCTACAAAGTCGGTGTACTTTATGCCGAAAGATACTAAAGGGCCGGTCGTGGTGAATAATTATTACTTGAATTCGATGATGGTGAACTGTTCCGGAACCGAATGTCAGGGTATCATGTTGTTAACCGCGGGCGTTTCGGGTGATGATCAAAGGTTGGAACAGATTCCGGTTGTGTGTGAGTTTCCAGAAGTGTTTCCCGATGATATTTATGAGTTTCCACCTAACCGAGAGGTTGAGTTTGCTATTGAATTGGTGCCAGGGGCGGGACCAATCTCAAGTGCTCCTTATAGGATGTCACCGTTAGAGATGAACGAGTTAAAGTCTCAGTTAGAGGATTTGTTGGGAAAGAATTTTATACGCCCAAGTGTATCTCCGTGGGGTGCTCCAGTGTTACTGGTGAAGAAGAAGGATGGGAGTATGCGGCTCTGTGTGGATTACAGGCAGCTGAACAAGGTTACAATAAAGAATAAGTACCCATTGCCGAGAATTAATGATCTCATGGATCAGTTACAAGGAGCTGGAGTTTTCTCCAAGATCGACTTGCGATCTGGTTATCACCAGATAAGGGTGAGGGGTGAGGATATCCCTAAGACCGCTTTTAGGACTCGTTATGGTCATTACGAGTACACTGTAATGTCTTTTGGGTTGACGAATGCTCCTGCAGTGTTTATGGATTACATGAATAGAGTTTTCCGTCCGTTTTTGGATAAATTCGTTGTTGTCTTCATTGATGACATACTGATTTACTCCAAGACTGAAGAAGAGCATGCGAAACACTTGAGGACCGTGTTGCAGATTCTAAAAGAGAAGAAACTCTATGCAAAACTATCGAAGTGTGAGTTTTGGAAGAGTGAGGTGAAGTTTTTGGGCCATGTGGTGAGTAAGAAGGGAATAGCCGTAGATCCAACTAAGGTGGAGGCTGTGATGGATTGGAAGCAACCAACCACCGTAACAGAGATAAGGAGTTTTCTGGGTTTAGCTGGCTATTACCGAAGGTTTATCAAGGGCTTCTCACAGATAGCTTTGCCAATGACAAAGTTAACCCGCAATGACACTCCGTTTGTTTGGACTCCTAAGTGCGAGGAGAGCTTTCAGACATTGAAGAAAAAGTTGACCACTACACCTGTGTTAGTGTTACCTGAGCCGAATGAGCCATTTGAGGTGTATTGTGATGCCTCATTGAAGGGTCTAGGGTGCGTGCTGATGCAGCATCGTAATGTGGTGGCATATGCTTCACGACAGTTGAGACCTCATGAAGTTAGTTACCCTACGCACGATTTGGAACTCGCTGCGGTTGTGTTTGCCTTGAAGGTGTGGAGGCATTATCTCTATGGGGTTAAGTTCCAAGTTTTCTCTGATCATAAGAGCTTGAAGTATCTCTTTGATCAGAAAGAGCTCAATATGAGGCAGAGGAGGTGGATGGAATTGTTGAAGGACTACGACTTTGAGTTGCATTACATCCGAGAAAGGCGAACGTAGTGGCGGATGCGTTAAGTCGAAAGTCATTATATGCGGCTTGGATGATGCTTCAAGAGGAGAAGTTGTTCAAGGGATTTGAGAGTCTGAAAATTGGTGCTCGAGAAGTATCCGGAACCTTGTGTTTGAGCCGATTAGAAATCTCAAGCGATTTTAAGTCCGAACTCCTAAAGGCTCATCAAAATGATGAAGCGTTATGGAAGGTGTTACCGGCTATTGAGCAAGGAAAACGATGGAGAGTGTCGGAAGAAAAAGATGGGTTATGGAGATTCAAAGGTAGGATCATTGTGCCGGATGTGGGCACTTTGAGGCAAGATATTTTAAAGGAGGCACACAAAAGCGGATTCTCCATTCACCCGGGAAGTACTAAGATGTACCATGATTTAAAGGCAATGTTCTGGTGGCCGGGTATGAAGAATGATGTGGCGGAATGTGTTTCAAAGTGCTTAACTTGTCAAAAGGTGAAGATTGAACATCAAAGACCTTCCGGGATGTTGCAACCTTTAGAGATTCCACAATGGAAGTGGGAAAGTATTGCAATGGACTTTGTGTCTGGATTGCCAAGGACTAGGGCTGGTTTTGATGCTATTTGGGTGATTGTGGACCGACTGACGAAGTCAGCTCACTTTTTACCCATTCGGATGACCTACACCCTTGAAGAGCTAGCACGGTTATACATAAAGGAGATTGTGAGACTTCATGGTGTACCTGCTACTATAATCTCTGATAGAGATCCTCGTTTCACTTCAAGGTTTTGGGGTGCATTTCAGAAAGCTTTTGGAACCTGATTAAGCTTGAGCACGGCTTACCATCCTCAAACAGATGGTCAATCCGAGAGGACGATCCAAACACTAGAGGATATGTTGAGAGCTTGTGTTTTGGACCAACCGGTGAGTTGGGATCGGTATATGCCATTAGTGGAGTTTGCATACAATAATAGTTATCATGCGAGCATCGGAATGGCTCCGTATGAGGCCTTGTATGGGAGGAAATGTCAATCTCCGCTATGTTGGTATGAAGCTGGAGAGAAAAGCTTATTAGGGCCGGAAATGATAGCTGAGACTACTGAACAAGTCAAGAAAATCCGTGATAGGATGATTACGGCGCAGAGTCGTCAAAAGAGTTACGCCAATCAGAGGCGAAAGCCCTTAGAATTTGAGGAAGGAGATCATGTTTTCCTTAAGGTTACTCCGACCACGGGAGTAGGTAGGGCGATTAAGGCAAAGAAGTTGAATCCTCGATACATTGGTCCATTTCAGATTCTGGAGAGGATTGGACCGGTGGCGTATCGGATGGCTCTACCACCTCATCTTTCGAACCTGCACGACGTGTTTCACGTGTCGCAGCTTCGGAAGTACACCCCTGATGCTAGCCATGTGTTAGAACCTGAGTCGGTTTAGTTAAGGGAAGATTTGACGCTTCCAGTGACTCCAGTCAGAATTGATGATACTAGTATCAAACGGTTGCGTGGAAAAGAGGTTTCATTAGTCAAAGTGGCTTGGAGTCGAGGCGGTGTTGAGGAACACACTTGGGAACTTGAGTCGGAGATGCGAACGGATTATCCGCATTTATCCTCAGGTAATTGCATTTGAATTTTGTGGGCAAAATTCCCAATTAGGTGGGTAAAATGTAAAACCCGGTTAATTAACGGCTAATTAACCCATAAATGAGAATTTATTCTAGAAAGCCTAAAATGTTATTTTTATGGCTAAATGTGGTAGAGGAGATTGAGACGAGAATTTTGGTACCAATTTTATAGAATTAGGACCAAGATTGGACCAAACGGGCCAAACCGGGCCAATTGGACCCAAAGTGGGCCCTTGGCCCAACATAACTTAACCAAAACCCTAGTTTTCAGCACTCTCTCTCTCCTCATTTGTTACACACACAAGCTGAAATTAGAGAGAAAGGGAGGAAGAACACTCTCTCAAGTTCTCTCCCTTGGTTGATCTTCAAATCACCATAACTTTTGATCTAGAGCTCCGATTGCCGCTCCGTTTGCGGCCACGTGTTCACCGCGAAGAGCTCTACAAAACCCATACAACCAATCTTGAGGTAAGCCACGTGTTTCTGTTCGAAATCTC
Organism: Arachis hypogaea; assembly: GCF_003086295.3. Lineage (NCBI taxonomy): Eukaryota > Viridiplantae > Streptophyta > Magnoliopsida > Fabales > Fabaceae > Arachis > Arachis hypogaea. The sequence goes on from NC_092036.1 coordinate 17,208,685, forward strand.
AGCCCTTATTTTCGAGTTTCATGGGTGAAATATTGAGATTTTGGGTTCTTTGATGTTATAGGACCCAACTCTCTTGAAGGAGAAGGTTAATCTTGTCTCCTTGGACCTTGGGTGTGGTAAGATTCTCAACCCTAGTGTGTTTTTGTTGTTTTATGATGTTTGGGTTTTGAGATGTTGTGTATGGGTATGATGGTTGTGGCTTAGGTTGTGTATATGTGAATATTGGAGCTTGATTGGTGATATTGAAAAGCTTGGAAAAGGTTTGGTGGTGAAAAATCTGTTCTTGGAGGTATTGAGGCCTTGAGAGCTTGTGGATAAGTGGTTTGGAAGTGCTCCGGGTGAGCTTGGGAAAATTGGCTAAGGTATGGTTTCGGTTTCCCGTATCTAATATGTAATGTGGTAGGAAATACTTAGGCTAGAGGCCCTAAGATAGGTATTGAATGGTTGGTGTTGTTGAATGATTGAGATATATGATGTGGTCATATATGTGATGATGATTAATGATGCCTTGATGGTATGATGTATGAGAAATATGCATGTTGTGATATATGCTTGATGATTGGTTATGGTTGAATTGTGGGTTGGACCATGTTGATGGTGGGTATGATATTGATTGTGTACAATGATAATTTATTGGAATTGGTGTTGTTGAGAATTGGCATGAGTAAGAGTATATGATATGTCAATATATTTGAGTTTGAGCCACTTGGGTGAAGTGGGTTAGAATGATGAGATAGTGATTTTGTAATTTGTGGTAATGTGTCAATGTGTGAGTTGAGGAGGCTTGATGTTGAAATTGATATATTTTGATTGATTTCAAAGAAAAGGGATGAAAATGGCATGTTTTGATTGATTTTGAAAAGAGTTGGAAATGGCTTGTTTGCAAATGGCACTTTGTGGTTTTTATGAAAAATATGGTTTTTGGGCATACTTTGGTGGGACATAACTTGGACTACGGATCTCTATTTTGTGCCAAATCTATTTAGAAATGAAATTGGATCCGGGGTGTCCATGCCGTTCGAAGAACGGGTGAAAAACGATTTAAAATGAGAAAGTTATGTCCGTTGGAAGATTGGGGTTTAAATTGGTGAATTCTGCAGCTTTTAACTTAGAAAATTTTTAGCAGAATGACCCCTTGCGCGTGGGCGCACTTGGCGCGTGCGCGCCGTTCTTCCGGAAAATGCCATCCACGCGTGAGCGTGATGTGCGCGGGCGCGCCGATTGTGCTGCACCCAATGCCCAGCCATTTTTCAGAGAGTTATGCCAGAACTGTGCCAGTGTTGTGCCTGGGGCACGAGAACATCCACGCGTACGCGTGGTTGACGCGTACGCGTCGATTGGCAAATGTTTAATCCACGCGTTAGCATGCATGACGCTTGCGCGTCGATGAAGTTTTGAGGCCATTCACGCGTGCGCGTAGAGTGCGCGTGCGCGTGGCCCTGTTTTCATCCCAAAGTTGATTTTTGAGTTTTAAAAGCCAAATTTCATACTTCTGAGCCTCCGATCTCACCACTTATATCTTAAATCATTATGATAAGCCTAGCTATGAGAGAAGGAGCTAGTGGATGTGGTAACTTGCGAGTGAAGCAAGGGAAAATGAATAATCAATGAGGATCATTGATGATTATGTGAGATGTGGAGGATGGTGGTGGAAGTGCTTGTTATGCCATTGGCCGAAGGACTGTAATTGTTTATATATTGGCTGGTTCTGGATTGAACCGTGAGCCGGAATAGCTGTGTATGCTATGAATATTGGCTGGTTATGGATTTAACCATGAGCCGGAATGGCTGATATGGATGTTGATCCATGGATGAGAATTCATGCATGTTTATGCTGAATTATTGATAATTGTGATTTGCACTTCCACTATCGGAGATACGAGTTTCCCTGGGTAGTAGCAGTGGCTAGCTACCACGTGCTCCAGGTTGAGACTTGATACTCTTTTGACCCTATGTCATAAGTGTGGCCGGGCACTGTGAAAGACCCGGATGAGCTCGCCCCCGTAAATATTCACCAGTGAAGGTGATGGATATAGATCATGATTATGATCAAGTTTATGATGAGTATAACTCGAGTTGGGGATGCGTGACAGAGGGACAGTCCAAGGGTTAACTGCCCGAACTTGTCGGATTGGCTTTATAACCGACAGATGATATCATCAGCCACTAGGGACAGGCATTCATCATATGCATACTATATGAATTGTTTGAGATTGCCTATTTGGCTGCATATTACTTGCTAATTGTCTAAATGCCTTACTTGTTCCTAAATGTATATTTCTTGCTTGATATAACTGTGTTTGCTACACTATTCTCCTGCTGGTGGTTGGGAGGTCTGAAGGAAATTGGAAAGGGAAGTATTAGTTAGACTGAAGTATCTTTAGTCAGATGCCCTTTATGGTTTAGCTTGTTTATAAGCTTTGATATTATTTGGAGGAAGTTCTAGGATTGCCTTCGGCTTTCCTCCATTATTATGTATTATATATGTGGAAGCTGTTACCATGCTGGGGACCTCTGGTTCTCACCCATGCGGATTTTGTGGTTTTCAGATGCAGGACGTGAGGTGTCCCGCTGATGCATGCTGGAGACTTCTGGATTTGCGAAGATCCTTTGTTCTCGGGGCTATGTTTTGGTTTATATGTTTTGCTTAGATACTTTTATCTCCATTAAATAATACAAAATGTGATGACTCCTCTTATGGGAGAATTTTGGAGAATAGGATTTATGTATTTGTGTCCCTTTGGGTTTCCTTTGGGGTTTTCCTTATTATATCATATGTATATATTGTTATGCTCGGATCGGTTATCTTCGCAGCCGGATCTTGAGTCTTGATATTCCTGTTTTTGACACTCCTTTGTATATATATAATCACGCGTTGGTTATCCTTGTTCGTTACGTTATCGATCGGAGTGTTGCGCTTTGAGTTGCGATTGGTTTTTGTTTACCCCTTTTTCTACAAAGGCTCCCAGTTATAACCAATTATTCATACTACTATACGTACTAAATTTTTATTTTTAGAGGTCGTAATACCTTGCCATCTCTGAATTATGACTTAAGCATAAGTCTCTGTATGGTAGGGTGTTACAATAAACTTGATCATAATCATGATCCATATCCATCACCTTCACTGGTGAATATTTACGGGGGCGAGCTCATCCGGGACTTTCACAGTGCCCGGCCACACTTACGACATTGGGTCAAAAGAGTTTCGAGTCTCAACCTGGAGCACGTGGTGGCTAGCCACTGTTTTCTTCCAAGGAAACTCTGATCTCCAATAGTGGAAGTGCAACATTCACATTTATAACAAAAGTTTTTCGACAGAGTTCCAAGTCTTTAGGGGAGAATAACATAACTCATTTAGCCAAATTCATTTAAAATCATTAAAACCTTGGCTTTCCGATTTGAGTAATAAAATAGGATCTAAGCGAAACCGAGTCATGAAATCAATCACTCCTTTCAAAGCCATTTCCTTTACTTAACAAAACTGGCTTCAATTCCACAACTAAATCTGAAGCGTTTCAAACTACCAAGAGAATCATTTTTATTGTGTTTAACTAGAGTTCAAAAGATACTCTGAAGCTTATTTAAAACTTCAGAATAATAAGGTTCATCAATCGAAATCCAAATCCTTTTCAAAACCACGAAAACTCTTCCAAGGGACAATCTTTATGTTTTATAGAGAAAACATAAACCCGTTTTACCCTTTTAAAATAGCCTCAAAGCAAAATTCTATTTCGAATGAATCGTACCAAAAAACATACTATTCTTCTTGGAAAATAAGGAGGAATCATGATTCTCTTTTCAATAATTCTTTCAAAGCGTAGTTTCATCGCTTTCATAATTGTTCTAAGTAAAGATAATAAAGAAGCCCTAAATTTACAATCCTCCAAGTAATTAGGAAAGGCATTAAACTCAAAATTTCCCAAATAACATTTTAAATAAAGACTCGGATTTTATAGAAATTTCGGCAGCATCTCTCCTAAAACTTGGACTTTGCCACCCGATTCGGGTCCCAACTAAACCGTTCCTCAATCCCTCTCAACAGTCCAGAATCCAAAACTCAATTCAAAATCAAGCTAAATCCAACACTCGCCTCATTGGCATAACTCAAGAAAACCGTTTCAAAATCAAATCAATATCAACCGATTTAATTCATTTCCAAAGCTTTAAAGAGACGGCTCAATAACGAATCAATTGTCCAAAAACTAAGTCAATTAAAATAAACCAGGTTGAACTTAAAAGTGCATTCGAATTTTCACATCACTGAAATAATTGAGTCAATTCAAACCAATCCTCAATGGTTTAAACTCAGATTTCAAATTTTTAAAGAATCAGCTTTAAAACATTACATTTCACAGAGCCGCACAACAATTCAGCCAAACCAACATCCATAATCATTCGAGTCAATCAAATAATACATACGGCAATTACAATCACCAAATACACAATATCTCACATCAGTATCCATATGTAATAATTCTAATACATACAACATAGTTTTTGGAAAGTGCCCCTACCTTAGAACACAATTCCATAACCCAAACGCGTCACAGGAACCTCCTCTCTTAAACCGGGATCACCAACAACCGCAACCTCGGCCCCAAGCTACCCCCGCGGTAACCACAGCAACACTAATCGCAGCATATAATAATCAGGAATGACCCCACGTTACCAAAACTCATTTATTAACCAAACACAATCGAAAACTAACGCGAGGCTTTTCGAAACATAATTTCTTACCAGAATGACAACACGAAGTAGCTGCGATTTCGAACTGGCCCGGCAACAGCTCGAGTGGCGGCCAGAAGCTCCGGTGGGTCATCTATAAAAACCGCTCAGTATCAACAATCTTCCCGGAATTTCAAAAGAACAGAAATCTCAATAAAAACCCTTACAAGCAGAATTTTTCGGCGACGGCAGCAGGGGCATTTTCCAGCGGCAGAGGCTTACCGGCACAACCTTATGAACGGCGGCAAGGCTCCCAACAACAGCTAGGCGCAGCGGCAGGGATAGTATCAACGGGGCTCCCTCTCTCTTCCTCGCGACGACAGTGACGCTGGCGGCGAGCAGACCGGCGACTGGGTGGCGCAACGTTTTCCCCATCGCGGTTCTCTCCCTCGCCTCAGATCTGCTCTGTGACGGCGCAGGGACAGCGGCGCAGCTGGGTTGGGTGCGGGTTCGGTGGCGATGGCGAGGCAGAACGGCGACCCAGGCTTCTCAGACGGCGGCTGAGCAGCGCGGTTCCCTCCTCCTTCGCGACCTTCTCTCTCGCCTGAGTTCTAACCGGCAACGGCGTCGGCTACACGAGCAGCATTGGCAGCAAGAGCTTCCTTCATGCCCGTGAAGATGACGGCGGCGAGGCGCGAGGCACAGTGGCAAGGCGTGAGGTGGTGGCGTGGTGGCGCGACGGCAAGTTCCCTTCTCCTCTATTCCGCCGCGACTCAGTCTTCTCTCTCTCTCTCTATTCTGTTTCCATTAGAGGGGTTTGTATGTTTTTGCTGCTGTTTTGGGGGAAGGAGGGATGAAAGGGGTGAGGGTATGCTGCTACGGCTGTGTGTGGCTGCAGGGAACCGGGTCGGTTAGCGGTCACTGGGATTGGGTTTCCTTATTTTGAAGATTAGGGTTATGGGCATATCTGTAATTTCACCCAAAATAGGTATAATGTAGTAATTAGAAATAAATTCTAATCTAACAATAATAGTGTATAAAAATACTATTTGCTCATTAATTTCACACTTTATTTTCAATAAAATGTCCAAATCCAAAATTGAGAAATAATATAATTAATTTCTCTATTTTCCAAAATAGCAGTATTAATATTTAAAATATTGCTTATCTAATCCAAATCATATAAAATCCTTATTATTTCATAACTATCAACTTTATACTTTAAATATAGAAAATAATCCAATAATTATAAAATTGGATAATAATCATAACTCATCTCAAATCCAATAAATCAAAATTTGCCTTAATTACCTTTAATAAAATAATTTCTGAAATTAAGGCTATAAATAACCATATGATTTGAGACTTAATCATAATAAGACTTTTCAGAAGTTCTGGGTCTTACAACTTTAGAGTTAGTTCAATTATATTTTTCACAAGAGTAGTAGTTATTGTAACGTGTAACTGAAATATTCTCTAATACAAATTTTGTTTTTTGTTCTCTAGTCTTCTTAATTCATCTTTCTTGCATTCTCCATTCCCAATGAGTAACCTTTATAGAAGAAATAGGAAGGTTTATTCTAGGCAATAAAGCCAATAAAATGGCTTTTAAGATAGCTATTAGATCATTGAGATTCATCTTGTGAAAACAGATGAAAGAAGAAAAAGAAGAAGAAGTGACAAAAACGAAGAAGGGGAGGTGAAGGGTTTAGGGTTTGCCCACCATTTAAATAAAGACAAAAAAAAAGAAGGGAGGTGAAGGGTTTAGAATTTTTCCTTCCGTTAAATAAAGACAAGGTGAACGACTAAAGGGTTTCAGATTTGCCCGCCAGTTAAATAAAGACACCTTTGACAAAAAAGAAAGAGAGGTGAAGCGTTTAGGATTTATCCGCCAGTTAAATAGAGACACCTTTATGTCTTTCCCCACCTGATTGAAATAAGTGTTCCAATTCTTAAATTCTTTTGGTTTGGTTTTAATTATTTTTTATTTATTTAACTGTATTGAATCAAATTACCGGTTCAAATTATATGGTTCAACTTTAAAAATATCAATATATCTTTCATTTAATATTTTTATTTATAAATTTATTTAATTTTTTTCTTCAAAAATAAAAATAAAAAAACTAAAAAAAATTATAATTTGTATATGTAAATATAAATAAATTATAATAAAATAAATCATATTAAAAAATATTAATTGATTAAACAATTAATTTAAATTTAAAAAATTAGACAATTATTTATGTTTATAATTAAATTAAATATTTACTAAGGATCACTAATTATCATTTATTTATATGAACAAACAAAAATTTCAGATCAAATCATACTCTAAATTTATCATAGAGATACGATATCATTTTGATAGAGAACCAATAAAATTTTATTATTTGTATAATTATGTTATTAAATAATTAAAAATAATATAAAATTTTAAATAAATTAAGATTAACTATTAAAAAAATAAATTTTAAAATTTTTAATCGCTATTTATAATATATGGTCCCACATATATTCTTATAGGACCCAAAATAAAATTGACAATAGAATTATAGAACTAACACTAACATACTCTAATGTACGGTTACTTATAATTATAATAGTGCATTTTAAATAAAACAATACTTTATTTTAAATAAAAATTATACTTGACACTTAATAACAATCAAAATACCATTCTTAATTTTAAATTAGACTTCTAATTTTTATTAAAACAAAAATATTTCAATAACTAATAAAATTATAATTGTTAACACTTAGTAAATATTTCATTTAATTATAAATATAAATAATTATCTAATTTTTTAAATTTAAATTAACTGTTTAATCAATTAATATTTTTTAATATAATTTATTTTATTTTATTTTAATTTATTTATATTTACATATACAAATTATAATATATTTTTTAGTTTTTTTATTTTTATTATTGAAGAAAAAAATTTAAATAAATTTATTATTAAAAATATTAAACTAAAAGTATATGATATTTTTGAATCATATAATTTGAACCGATAATTTGGTTCAATATAGTTCAATAAATAAAATATAATTAAAACCAAATCTAAAGAAAATCGTGATTTGAGAGTTGGCACACTTGTTTCAATCAGGGAGGACAATTTCAGTGTTCACATTACACCATTTAAAGCCATTACCGATGATGACATAATTGAATTTCTTAATTATAAAGACAGAAAATAGTAGTGTAGTTCAAGATTTTGTCAAAAATCAGTTAGACTATTGTAATTAATTTGGCCACATCAGTTAAGTTATATAAGTCTAATTCTGGTTGTATATATAGGGATTGAAGCTTAGACTTTAGAGTTAGTTCAATTCTATTTTTCACAAGAGTAGTAGTTATTGTAACATGTAACTGAAATATTCTCTAATACAAATTATGTTTTTTGTTCTCTAGTCTTCTTAATTCATCTTTCTTGTATTCTCCATTTTCAGTGAGCAACCTTTATAGAAGAAATAGGAAGGTTTATTCTAGACAATAAAGTTAATAAAATGGCTTTTAAAATAGCTATTAGATCATTGAGATTCGTCTTGTGAAAACAGATGAAAGAAGAAAAAGAAGAAGAAGTGACAAAAATGAAGAAGGAGAGGTGAAGGGTTTAGGGTTTGTCCGCCATTTAAATAAAGACAAAAAAGAAGTAAGGAGGTGAAGGGTTTAGGATTTTTCCGTGCGTTAAATAAAGACAAGGTGAACGACTGAAGGGTTTAGGATTTGCCCGCCAGTTAAATAAAGACACCTTTGACAAAAAAAAAAGAGAGGTGAAGGGTTTAGGGTTTATCCGCCAGTTAAATAGAAACACCCTTATGTCTTTCCCCACCTGATTGAAATAAGTATCCCAATTCTTAAATTCTTTTGGTTTGGTTTTAATTATTTTTTATTTATTGAATCGTATTTAATCAAATTACCGATTCAAATTATATGGTTCAAATTTAAAAATATCAATATATCTTTTGTTTAATATTTTTATTTATAAATTTATTTTTTTCTTCAAAAATAAAAATAAAAAAACTAATTAAATTATAATTTGTATATGTAATTATAAATAAATTATAATAAAATAAATCATATTAAAAAAATATTAATTGATTAAACAATTAATTTAAATTTAAAAAATTAGACAATTATTTATGTTTATAATTAAATTAAATATTTACTAAGGATCACTAATTATCATTTATTTATATGTACAAACAAAAATTTAGATCAAATCATACTCTAAATTCATCACAGAGATACGATATCATTTTGATAGAGAATCAATAAAATTTTAATATTTGTATAATTATGTTAATAAAATAATTAAAAATAATATAAAATTTTAAATGAATTAAGATTAAGTATTAGAAAAATAAATTTTAAAATTTTTAATCGCTATATATAATATATGGTCCCACATATATTTTTGTAGGACTCAAAATAAAATTAAAAATAGAATTATAGAACTAACACTAACGATACTCTAATGTACAGTTAGTTATAATTATAATAGTGTATTTTAAATAAAAAAATACTTTATTTTAAATAAAAATTATACTTAACACTTAATAACAATCGAAATGCCATTCTTAATTTTAAATTAGATTTCTAATTTTTAATAAAACAAAAATATTTCAATAACTAATAAAATTATAATTGTTAACACTTAGTAAATATTTCATTTAATTATAAATATAAATAATTATCTAATTTTTTAGATTTAAATTAATTGTTTAATCAATTAATATTTTTTAATATAATTTATTTTATTTTATTTATATTTACATATACAAATTATAATTTATTTTTTAGTTTTTTTATTCTGGGCGATAAAGCCAATAAAATGGCTTTTAAGAAGGCTATTAGATCATTGAGATTCATCTTGTGAAAACAGGTGAAAGAAGACGAAGAAGTGACAAAAACGAAGAAGGGGAGGTGAAGGATTTAGCGTTTGCCCGCCATTTAAATAAAGACAAAAAAGAAGAAGGGAGGTGAAGGGTTTAGAGTTTTTCCGCCCGTTAAATAAAGACAAAAAAGAAGAAGGGATGTTAAGGGTTTAGGGTTTTCCCGCCTGTTAGATGAAGACAAGGTGAACGACTGAAGGGTTTAGGGTTTGCCCGCCAGTTAAATAAAGTCACCTTTGACAAAAAAAAAAAAAAGGGAGGTGAAGGGTTTCGGGTTTACCCGCCAGTTAAATAGAGACACCCTTATGTCTTTCTCCACTTGATTGAAATAAGTGTCCCAATTCTTAAATTCTTTTGGTTTGGTTTTAATTATTTTTTTTCTTTATTAAACTGTATTGAATCAAATTACCGGTTCAAATTATATAGTTCAAATTACAAAATATCAATATATATTTCGTTTAATTTTTTTATTAATAAATTTATTTAATTTTTTTCTTCAATAATAAAAATAAAAAAACTAAAAAATAAATTATAATTTGTACATGTAAATATAAATAAATTATAATAAAATAAATCATATTAAAAAATTAATTAATTAAAAAATTAATTTAAATTTAAAAAGTTAGACAATTATTTATGTTTATAATTAAATTAAATATTTACTAAGAATCACTAATTATCATTTACTTATATGTACTAACAAAAATTTTAGATTAAATCATACTCTAAATTCATCTTAGAGATACGATATTATTTTGATAGAGAACCAATAAAATTTTAAATGAACTAAGATTAAGTATTAGAAAAATAAATTTTAAAATTTTAATTCACTATTTTTAATATATGGTCCCACATATATTCTTGTAGGACTCAAAATAAAATTAAAAATAAAATTATAGAACTAACACTAACCTACTCTAATGTACATTTAATTATAATTATAACAGTGCACTTTAAATAAAACAATACTTTATTTTAAATAAAAATTATACTTAACACTTAATAACAATCAAAATACCATTTTTAATTTTAAATTAGACTTCTAATTTTTATTAAAACAAAAATATTTCAATAACTAATAAAATTATAATTGTTAACACTTAGTAAATATTTAATTTAATTATAAATATAAATAATTATCTAATTTTTAGATTTAAATTAACTATTTAATCAATTAATATATTTTTAATATGATTTATGTTATTTTAATTTATTTATATTTACATATACAAATTATAACTTATTTTTTATTTTTTTTAATTTTTATTATTGAAAAAAAATAAATATATTTATTAGTAAAAATATTAAACTAAAAGTATATGATATTTTTAAATTTGAATCATATAATTTGAATGGATAATTTGGTTCAATATAGTTCAATAAATAAAATATAATTAAAACCAAATAAAAAACAAATCATGATTTGAGAGTTGGGACACTTATTTCAATCAGGGAAGCAATTTCAGTGTTCTCACTACACTATTTAGAGCCATTGCATCGCGGCTAGAACTTCCAGTTTCATAATCCATGGATGAAAATTTATAAAACTGAAATCATAAGAACTCTGAAAATTCTGGTTCTTACCAGAGTGTAGCCATCACTCCAAACAATTATTTCTTTCCATCACAATTTCTTCAACTCTCGCCCAGTGATAAACTTGGGGAGCGCAATCACAAGATATGATAACAACAAGCCATAACAGACATTCGAGATCAAGATTTAGAGGATCATCTCATCAAGAATATGTTCCTTCAAAATTTGCTAGTGCTTAAGACCAACTTCTTGGCCAAGAATCTGCTTAATATAAACAATAGTTGCAAGATGATTATAATCTGTAATCATGGTTTCTTGTCTCTATGGAAACAGACTTCAAGAATAAAATAGTTGGAATCAAGTACAGCCATAAAATCCGGAGCAAAATAAAAGCTTATTTTGTTGAATCACAAAATATCGAGTCAAACAGCTTAAGACACAAATCAAGACAATTAAAAAACTTGGTTTATCAGCATCTGATTACATTTCAAGGATTACAACAATCTCAAGTTCAAAATTCAGTCACCAATTCTACTCCGTCAATAAACAGCAACTCCAGTAGCACACCTCCACCCCCTACATCAACATTTTACCATCCTACAACATTCATGGTTACTCCATCAACCGTGACAGATCCAAACTAGTACCCTAATACTGGTGCTTCACATTATGTGATCCCAGACTCCTCATCATTCTTGTCATCATCTGAATACTCAGGCCCTTACTAAGTTCAGATTGGAAACAGAACAGGTTTAAAGATTTCAAGAATTAGCAATTCTTTTTTATATTCTCTTGACTTTAAAAGATATTTTTCTTTACATAATTTCATACAAGCACCAGAAATAGTAAAGAACTTGGTTAGTGTTTCTAAATTTGCACGGGATAACCAAGTATATTTTCAATTTTATGCGCATGTATGTCCAATGGCGAAGTTTGAAATAAAATTTTGGGGGCCAGATAGAAGATAATTGTCAAGATGTTTTTTATATGGACCCCATTTAAGATAAGCTCGTCTAACCTTATCTCTTTGATTTGGGTGACATTGTCAAATTTAAAGCCATTTTTCAGTGTCTCGTTCTAAAAAATTAAAGTCAAACTCATCAGATGCAACTCTTTAAATATTTAAAGGTCGTATCTCACTTTCTTCATAATTCATTAAAGTAGAAGAACTATCTACGGGGGTTGATATTGTAAAAATTATATGTTCTCCTTCTTGAATATTAGCATTCCTCTTAAAAATGCATCAATTCTTTGATTTTTCATGATTATTTTATATAAAAATTTGAATATATATCATGTAAAATATGTAAAAAAGAAATTAAAAGGATAAATATTAAAATTTATAATATTTATTTAATTTTTTTATCAATTTATACAAATACAATAATATCAATACTTATTGAATATTCTAATATTTTTTATCATATAAAAAATTAAATTAAATAAAAAGTAAAATATATAATAATATTAAATTACATAAATAAAAAATACCTAATTTTTTATATTTAAACTCAAAGATAGAAGGAGTATTACTTATTGAATAGAGAGCTGCGAAATGCGAATGCACTCAATTCAGTCCAAATCCAACAAGGTTTGAATATTTAAAACTAAAAATTATTGTGCAATAAAAGTAAGAAATGAAGATTGAACTTTGATATTCTAAGTCATAGTAAAGTATTTTTGAGCCAATTGAACTATTTTTTATTTTCTGAAAAAGTACTATTAATTTTTTTACAAAAGTTTGGGGGGTTGTGGCCCCATTGTCTTAACTAAACTCCGCCCCTATGTATGTCTTGTTAAATGTGAAACTACTAACCAGATTTTATTGCAGAGATTTAAAAATGGAGGTATGTACAACTTTTCTAATGTTGCAGCATCTAGTTCACATTCAGATGCTTCTAATTGTTGTATTTTTACTGCTGAGTTCCGAAACTTGGCAGCTTGTGAGGCAGAGATCACATGGGTTCAGAATCTATTTTAATAATTAAACAGCAGGCTTCATACTACTCCAATTATATATTGTGACAACTTAAATACAGTTTTGTTAACTGTTGATCATCTCTTATATGATAAAACGAAGCATTTCCATCTAGATATTCAGTTTGTGAGGGAAAAAATTCAGAGGAAGAGGCTACAAGTAGTGCATATACCGGGGATAGAACAAATTACTCATATTTTAATGAAGCCTTTATCAACCGCAACCTTTGAAAAGCTTAAGCTCAAGCTCAGAGTTATCCCGAAGTCTAACTTGAGCTTGAGGGGGATATAAAGACAGAAGATAGTGGTGCAGTTTAAGATTCTATCAAGAATCAATTAGCCTGTTGTAACTAATTTGGCAACATCAATTATGTTATATAAGTCTAATTCTAGTTGTATATATAAGAAGTGAAGCTTAGATTCCAGAGCGTTAGTTTAATTCTATTTTTCACAAAAATTGTAGTCATTATAACATGTAACTAAAATATTCTCTCTAATTCAGATTCTGTTTTTTGTTCTCTAATCTTTTTGTTCATCTCTCTTGCATTTTCCTTCTCCCGTAAGCAACCTTTATAGAACTTCTATACTAATAACCATTTACATGTTATAAAGGGTTACTAACCCTTTATTTATGATATGGTTGGCTAAAAATGACCTTCAAATTATTGATGGATAATTTTATTCACCATGTGATCTTTGATGTATATGTTTTTTTTTTCTTTTTCTAATAATAATAATAATAATAATCATAGTAATAAAATGTTTTGAATAGCAAAAAATAACGGGAACAAGAGAGATTTTGCTTGCTCCTGGAAAAATTAGAAAATGAATTAGTGCAAGCAACAGAGATATATTAGTCAATGGACTTTGGAACAATTACAACGCACATCAAATACAAAACACAAAAACCTATTTTAGTCAATCATAACTACAATTTTTATCTTTTTCTACAAATCCAGTGTGGCAAATGCTGGTTTAGTGGCTGTAAAAAAATGAAGAAGAAGAAGAAGTTGATGACGATGGTATCTTTTCAAGAACTTGTAATACCTCTTTCATTGGTGGCCTTTTTTGCGGAACACTAGACACGCAACTGTAACCTAACTTGAAGCTAGCCAACAAAGCCTCTTCCTTACCCTCCATCTCAGGTCTTATAGCAGCATCAGCCATCCGCAAAGCCCGATTCTTATCCTCAGCTAAAAGCCCAGTCCCTTGGCCAATATCATCCAAGACAACAATCTTTCCTGATAAGAGTTCAAGAAAAATGACCCCAAAAGAGTACACGTCCCACTTTGGATGAGGCTTAAGGTTCCTGAGCGACTCAGGAGCATGGTAAGGAGATACACCACTAATCGAACTTGGGCTTGGACTTGGGCTAGGCCCAAGTGTTATGTCTTGAAAGCTGTCACGTGATGCCGTGGATCTCTTGCTCCCAAATATACGTGCCGATCCTCCAGCTTTGTAGCTAGTATCACCCGTCACAATCCTTTCGAGCCCAAAGTCTCCAATCTTGGGCTCCATGTCGCTGCCCAATAGAATATTGCTGGGCTTCAGATTCGCATGCACGTGCTTCTTCTCGTGGAGGTAAGCTAGCCCACGTGCTACCCCTTTCGCTATCTTGAGCCGAAGTTCCCATGGTAAATGGCTTGGAGAGGAGCCCACTTTCCCTGACATTACAAGCAAACAAAGTAAGTTACTTTACAGCGTGGTGCCACAACCCACAATCACTGACCAAAGTCGGTGCCTTAGTTACTTTTTTTAAAGAATTACTGGCTATTTAAACACAAGAATTCCAGAAATAAGCAAGATTGTTTTGGTGCAGAGCAGAGACACTAAAACCAGCGATATTCATATTGATATTACTAATAACATATTCAGTTAAACTTGAGATTTTGAAAGAAGGCTGACAAGAGCAAAGAAACAATGCGCATATTAAATTGTTTCCAATTATGGGCTGGGCGCATCGCTGTCAAGAAAGCCATAGAACGATCGTTATTAGCAGTAGCACTACTTTCCCGACGACAGGGTTGACTATTTATGCATTAAAGTAAAAGGGTTCAGTTGCACCTACTCCACCGTCAACGTCATTATGTAGTATCAGGGCGCATTTTAGCCAAAGTACACGTTATAATACTAACATACACAGGAGTAAGTGAAGCTTGAAGAAACGGAGAGTGAAGAATGAAGAATGCAAGTACTTACTGTAACGAACGTTAGCGAGGCTACCATTTGGAACGAAGTCATAAATGATGAGCTTCTCCTCGTGTCCCCAATAGAACCCACGAATACGAACCAAATTTGGGTGAACCAATTTAGCTATGACCCGAACCTGGTTCTCAAAGTCCTTGAACCTCTCAACGCCATTCTCACCGATTCTACGAACCGCCAAGGAAGTTCCATCTTCAAGCACCGCCTTGTACATTATGCTTGAACCAGTGGCGCCCAATATGTACGCTGAAGCCTTGAGAAGAGTCTCAACTTCAAGCTCCTTATCGCCATCAACAGTCACCAAAGTCCCCGCCTTGTTCTGCTGCCCTGACCCTTCGTGCTGCTTCGAATTCTCCTGACGACCATTCTGGTGTTGGTTGTAGTTGTATCCGTCACGTGCTGCTTCCACGTCGCTGTCTGAAGAGCACGTGCTATCTGATTCTTTTTCCTCCTCTACTCTCTTCCGTAAGCAGGACCACCTTGTGAACCCTCTCGACTCCGATGACGACGACGTTTCGCTCCTCGCAAAAGAAGCTTCGTCCTTGATCGCACTCTCCACTTCTCTCTTCCTCTTCAACCGATAAACGTAGATGAAAATCATAGCTAAGATGCCAATGCCGACGACGTCACCCACCGCGATTCCTATAATCGTTCCTCTCCTTAGACCACCGCTCTGTTTCTCGTTACTTGAACTTGAACCGTCGCCAGCTGGCGCCAGCGGATGAGAATCACCGAACGTCTTCGGAATCGCAGCTATCGCCGGCGGAGAAGTAGGAGAGGAAGCTCTCGGCTCCGACGACGGCGAAGAAGGAATTAGACACGGATTTTTCGTAGGTTCCCCACACAGATCAGGGTTCCCTGAAAACGACGTCGTTTTCTGACTCAAAAGAACAGGTGAGTCCGGAATCTCGCCGGTGAGATTGTTAAACG
Source organism: Arachis hypogaea (assembly GCF_003086295.3). Classification (NCBI taxonomy): domain Eukaryota; kingdom Viridiplantae; phylum Streptophyta; class Magnoliopsida; order Fabales; family Fabaceae; genus Arachis; species Arachis hypogaea. Next base: position 17,224,897 of record NC_092036.1, read on the forward strand.
ACAAGTCAACAGTTGCGTTTCGCGGGATTTTCTCCGCAAACTGAACCGGTATACTTCCAGTAAACCTGTTGTATGAGATGTTCAAGTAATGAACTTGGTCACCACCAAATCCCAGTGGCAGAGTCCCGTTCAGCAGGTTACTCGAAATATCCAGAAACTGCACGGTACTTAACCCGCTGGGGAGAAAGCCAGTGAAGTAATTGCTCTTCAAATAACACACGGTTAGGTTCTGCATGTTTGACAAATTATCAGGGATTTTTCCCGCCAAGTAATTGTCTGATACGTTGAGAAACCGGAGATTCCGAAGCTGCACCACCGAACCTGGAAGCACACCGTTAATGAGGTTATTAGAGAGGTTCAGCGACCGAAGCTCGGACGCTTGGAATAGCGAAGCGGGGATGGAGCCATTGAGTGAGTTGTTGGAGAGGTCAAGAATTTGAAGATGCTCTATGGAGCCTAGATCGGAAGAGATTGAACCCACAAGCTGAGAATTGGGAAGTGACAAAGCCGTTACTCTGTTCTGGAAACCGTTACCGGAAACGCTGGAGCACGTAACGCCGTTCCAAGAACATGGAGTGGCGTCGCTGTAGTTCCAGGTGGCAAGAACGGAGAGAGGGTCGTTTAGAACGGCGTACTTGAAAGAGAGTAAGAGGACGCCGTCTCTAGTGAGGGCATAACATTGGTTAACGGTAACGAGGAGAAGGAATGCAAGGACGTTTTTCAACCACCGTGAAGTGAGAGAAAGAGGAAGAGTTTTGTGGCGATGGTTGCTCATGGTTTTTTTACAGAGTGAAGAGGAAGATGATGATGATGATTCTGCCACATTTCTTCTCCAAGTGAGAACGGAGAGAGAATGGACGGTAAGATGTTGCGGGTATTTATTGCCATGGGGACAGAGGGCCATGTGAAATGCGGAAAAAGAAAAGAATTAAGAAAATAATTTAATTATTAAAAAATAAATAAAATAAAATATTTAATTTTACTGGGTTTTAAAGAAATATTTTGAGAGTACAGTATAATAATAAATTTTCAAACATGGAAATCTTAGACTCCATCAGTTTTTAATAATTTTAGTCGAAATTTAATTAGTACAAATATCAATTTGTTAGTCAATAAATAAATTTTAGAAGTAATTATTAGGATAAAAAACAAGAATAAGTCATGGAAAGAAAGAATTTACTTAAATCAGTCAAAACAAAATTTGTTTTATCAATTAACTAATGCATAAATATATGTAGTTCGAATCGTATAGTTTCGAACTTGGATTGAATGTAATTCAAATTGAGGCAATTCGAATTACTATGAAGCCTAAACTAAGTATAAATTGAATTGGGCCAATTCAAATTACTCCATTATTAATTCGAATCAAGCTGATTTGAACTCCTCTCATGCACTCCATGCAACATAATTCGAATTGGCTTAATTTGAATTACTCAAATTGTAATTCGAACCAGGCTGGTTCGAACTATAAAGGAGCAGAGTTGTATATATATGTTGTGGACAAATCATGATATTCTACTTTGAAAATGGCTGTTCAAAGTTTATGAAATTTCAGTTACTAGCATATTTTCTGCATCATGTATTAGTTTAATTTGTAGATTTATTTATTGCGTTGTGAATTCAACAGACATTTCGTACAAAACTCCGGAAACGGAACATATTCATTAAGTAAGATCCGATGCACAGTACATCACATTAACATTAACAAACTCTATCAGTTAACAACAACAAGTAAGAAAACCTATAACAGTGGAATCTAAATACTAAAGTGAAATAAACAAAGTACCAAAGCTAATAATACACCTACTCATGTCCCCCTGTATGCTCTGGCCCTCCGACCTATGGGCAACTCCGACGTGTGTGTCCGGGTTGCCGACAGAGGCCACATCTCTTTGCCCGGTTCGGATCTGCCTCGTCCATGTTGGTCCATATCCTAGTGGACCTCGGACGACCCTCTCTCACACACCTCTTGTTAGGGTCCGGGATTACAGTCGGCCCGTCATATGGTGGCCAGAAACCCTCCGGAATGGGAGGTGTGAATCCCATCTGATACACACTGAACACCGAACTAAGACGATACACCTGGTGGACGTAAGGCTGCCATGTAAGCCGTGAGTAGGCACAGCATGCCAGTGCGTGCAGACACGGAAAATGAAGTGTCTGGAAGTATCCGTAGTCACATGTCTGAGATGCAAGCGAGACTTTGTAGCTACCCAGTGAGAAAGAACCAGTCGGAGTTGTCTCTGCGACGGTGAACTCCGAGTTATCCCTGTCGTACAAAGTCACCGTGAAGCACCTCGCCGTCTTCAAGTTGGCCTCGATACAAGTCACCAAGTGCTGACTGAATTGTTGTTCGGTTCTGAGCTGGGCCTCAGCCTCTCTCCCTTTGCAAACAAATAATTCGGCCAGCCCTCGGTATGTTGCCTTCACCAGCGAGCATACAGGGAGGTTTCTGACACCCTTCAGGATTGAGTTCACACACTCAGAGATATTCGTCGTCATATGTTCGAATCTCCGCCCCTCATCACGATGCTGTGTCCACAAGGAATACTCAATCCGGTTCGTCCAGTCACACATCGACGGGTCTTCAAACCGCAAAATATCAAACCAGTAATCGAACTCTACCTCGGTCTTTGCGTATGCTGCATTGACAAGAAGCCTCCTTGCGTCTTTGCCCTTGAAGGTTAGGGCGAAATTTGCCGCTACATGTCGAATGCAGAATGCCCGGTATGCAGCTGGAGGTAACCAGCCTCTATTGGGAGCCTCAAGCACGGCCTTGATGCCGTTATGCCTGTCCGATATAACTAGCAGACTCGGCTGCGGTGTCACGTGCTGACGTAGGTGGGAGAGAAAGAAGGACCAGGACTCAACATTCTCACCCTCCACTAGTGCGAATGCAACAGGGAGTATGTTGGAGTTCCCGTCCTGTGCAATAGCCACAAGCAACATTCCCCCATACTTTCCATACAGATGGGTGCCGTCAATACTAACCAGCGGCTTGCAATGACGGAATGCCTCGATACACGGTGGAAACGTCCAAAATAGTTTGTGAAAATAAGCTCGAGACTCGTCCAGCTGTCCACCAACTCGAACAGGGCTCGTCCTAAGGACTGCAACAGTACCAGGCATCGTCAAATGAACTCCTAACACCCACCTAGGGAGCTCGTTGTACGACTCATCTCAGTCACCATAGATGAGGGCAACAACCTTCTGCTTCGCCAGCCAGACCCTCCTGTACATCGGCCTAAATCCAAAGTGTGTGGCCGTGGCATTTAGGATCACCTTGATGCTGATGGATGCATCAGCCCTAACCATTGGCATAATGAATGCCGATATCACATGATAATCCAAACTTCTGTGGTCACTAGAGATGGAGGTGGCCAGACACGTATGAGGTTCATTGTACCGTTTGACCTCCCAAATGCCCTTGCGCTGCCGGAGACTCAGCCGAATCAACCATGTGCACCCATTCCCGAACTCAGAACACTTGCCCACATACCGGCGATAGTCAGACTCCACTACCTTGTATTGTACCCCTCGGCGGATGCTGTAAGTCTTCACACTTAACAGGGCCTCATCTTTGTCCTGAAATTGCTGACCAACCTGAAACTCTGTCAGGCCTGGAGACCCTTCCGTATCCCTAGCGCCAAACCCAACAAGCTGTCCCAGAACCCCCTCATGCCTCATGGCATCCAAGTCCAAGGATAAAAAATGTGGAGGGTACTGCTGTGTGCCAGAGATAGAACTACCTATCGCCCCAGCAGGATCACTCGCTCCGATATCATCGCCACTGTCATCAGTAATCATATCTGGCTCGACATCATCGTCATATGGATCATCCAAAAATTGCTCTCCAACCCCACCCGGTGCAGCACACTGTAAAGAGGTCGGCCGAAATTCTTATACTCCAACCTCGTCTCCTACACTGCCGTTGAGATCCGCAGCGAAGGAAGGGGAGGCGACAGGCTGGACGGGTGGCTCGTACGCAAGGACGGAGGTAGAAGCAACGGCAGGTTTGGAGCTAGAACCGGCTACCGTGGCTAAAGTGGTGGTATTTCGGTTCGAACCCCCCGAGCTTGATACCACATCAACCAACTTTGCCAACAGCTCTGGTGTCCTCACTTCCAAAAACTGACGGCGACATTGAAACATGACCTGCATGTCCTCATCACTCCCGATCGTGAAACAATCATACTTCACGATGTCTTGGAGCACCGTGATCGGAATGCGATAGAAGAATTTCTTAACCCGTTTCACACCATCCAGACCCAGTTTCATCAGCACAGAGCTAACAAGGTCATCGTACCTTACCGTAGGCCTCACGATAATACAGAGAGGATCCTTATCAGTGAACTTCACACCGGAACGTGTCTTCCTCTTAATCGATCCTTTGTGGTGAACCAACACCACAAAACTCTCCTAACTAGCCATTCTACTCCTCTAATGAGAGCAACTCACGTCCACAACATATATATACAACTCTGCTCCTTTATAGTTCGAACTAGCCTAGTTTGAATTACAATTTGAGTAATTTGAATTAAGCCAATTCGAATTACGTTGCATGGCGTGCATGAGAGGAGTTCGAATCAGCTTGATTCGAATTACAAATGGAGTAATTCGAATTGACCCAATTCAATTTTATGCTTAGTTCAGGCTTCATAGTAATTCGAATTGCCTCAATTCGAATTACATTCAATCCAGGTTCGAAACAGTGTGATTCAAACTATATATATTTGTGCATTGGTTGATTGGTGAAACGAATTTTGTTTTGGCTTATTCACAAAAATTCTTTCTCCCATGGCTTATTCTTGTTTTTTTTACCTTAATTATTAAATCAATATTTGAAAGATTCAAGAGTAGATAAAAAAGATCTTAAATGATGTTAACCATAAAATAAGTTTAAATTTGGGCAATTTACTATAATAAATAATATGGGAACCACATTTACCAGAATATATAAAATAGAAAATGGATACCAAAATGCATTTTTTCCATAATCTATGTAAATTCCAACAGGAATCTCGCAGTTTACCAATATACGTAATCCGTTATAGGGGTGTCACAGATTACGTGCTAGGCGAAATAAGCATAAACTGCGACTAGGGTGTCGCAGTTTACGTTTTGGATGTATAATGTGCATAAATCGTGACAGGGGTGTAGCGATTTATGCGTTAGTATAAATACGCTGAAGGGGTCTCATGGATTACATTTGTGCTGGAGATAAAGTTTTTTAGAGAGAGAAAGAGATGTTTTCTAGAGAGGGAAAAAGAGAGAAAAGTGTGGGTTGGTTGAGTAGAGATCGGAGTCGAAACTATGGTGGAGGCACGCAGTACAGGCTCAACGGCGTTGTGCACGTTGCTGGAAGCATAAACGAAGAGGTTAGTTTGGTTATTTTTAGTTAATGTATTTTGCATAATATTTTTCGTATGACTGTGATTTAGGTATTTAAATTTAGATTTAAATTATTATTTTAAATAATAAAATGTAGTATTTAATTAATTTAGATTAAGGTAAAAAATCGTTTATGCCTTTCATTGAATTTCGTGATTAAAAAATAAGAACGGAATGTTACCTGTTTAAATTTTAATATTGTATTTTTTGTGTTAGATTACTTTAAATTAGTGTTGATTTTTTTATATGTTTGGTTTCTTCTGTCATATGCTCCAGCCGACTAGGTGTATTTATAGTATTCGAAAACAGTAGAACATACCTCTGCATGATAGAATCGTACCCTATTTGGAGAGGATCGGTTTGTACCACCTGGTGACTCAACGCCAGGTGGTTCTGGTTGGATAAGCCCTTAGTCAGCACTTTCATTGAGAGGCTAGCTAAAGTGAGACGAACCGCTCGATGTGGTACAGGGTCGCATTTCCTGGGCACATTTGGACATGACTCTCACCAAGAAGATGAGGACAGGCGGGAGCCATAGCTTACTATTTTATGTTTTCATTGATGATACCTATGTATGTCAGTTCGTCATGTACTTTTGTATTATATGTGTTTGTACTTAGTTTATTTCCATTTAACTAGGTGTGTGCTATGTATTTTTTTTGTTAGCCATACATATACTTCATTTTATGTTTATGCAAATTGCTCACTAATGCATAAATCACTACACTCCTGTCGCGATTTATGCACATTATATATCCACATGTAAACCGCAACACCCCTATCGCGGTTTATGCTTATTTCGTCTAGCACGTAATCCGCGACACCCCTATAGAGGATTACGTGTATTGGTAAACTGCGACACTACATAGATTATAGAAAAAATGCATTTTGGTATCCATTTTTCATTTTATACATTCTGGTAAATTTGGTTCCATATTATTTATTATAGTAAATTGCCCTTTAAATTTTAAAATTTGAGCAAAAATAACCGAATGTCAATCTCTCTCATTTCTATTAACAAAAAAATGCTAAAGTGACAAATGAAAATAGTGACATGATAAATTAAAAAAATGGTGCGATATTATTAATTATTTTAAAATTAAAGGAATTCTAATTTCTAATAATCTTGATCACCTCTCTTTCATTTTTATCTCTCTCAAACTTAAATCTGTTCCTTCAAAATTTCTTCATATTCAATTTTTCTCACAAATTAAAATTTTACAAAGATTTGAAAATTAACGTGTCTCATGTGATTATCTCAATGCTTGTCAGCAACCTCCTCGTTTTTCTGCATTTTTTGCGCCACATACCCTTCTTTTCAACAACTTTTTCTAGTGACAAGCAAAAGGCGTAAAGAAGAGGAAGGAGCGTTTGCTGAGCAAAACTGAGACGACAGCAGCAGTAGTGGACAACGACAAGCAAAACTGAGCAAAATTGTGATGGCAGTGGAGGAGCTACATCTTGTGCCTCCATGATTCTTGTTTTCAGCGACGATAACACCAACATCATCATCATCATCTCTCTCTCTCTCTCTCTCTCCCTCCCTCCCTCCCTCCCTCCCTCCCTCTCTCTCTCTCGTCAGCAGCAGCATCTTCCTTTATCGTCACCTCCTCCTTTCGCCTTTTTCTCCTTATTTTTCTTTTCCTCCTCTATGTGTTATATTTTTCATTCTTCTCTATTATTTATTTTCTTTTTTTGTTTTGTTCTCTTTTATGATTTTTTGTTAATGGATGTTGTGATTTTTCTGTTTTTGTTTTATTTTTCAAATTTTTTTAAAGGATCTTATGATTTTGATATTGAGATTCTAAACATGATTGAATTTAAATTTGAATTTTATTATTTTTGTGTTTGTGTTCATTGATATAATTCTGAAAATTAAAAAATTATTTTGTATTTATGAAAAATTATAGTGGGTGTTATAGAGAGAATGAGAGATACCAAGGAGAACAAAGAAGAAAGAAAAAATTATTAGTAGTGAAAAATAGAGAAGAGTTTATCATGTTACCCTTTTTGTTTGCCACCACACCACTGTTAATGAAAATAAGAGAAATTGACGTCTAGTTATTTTTGTCAAATTTTATAATCTTTTAAGAGTTATTTTGTCGTTAACATTTTTTAGAGTCATTTTTGTCGGCGCTTGAATCTTTTGGGTATTTATTTGGTAGTTACCTCTAATTTTTATTCTAGTAAATATTGGTATAAATTGTATTGACTCATATTAGTCATATGTACAAATTTTGATAAATATAAGTATAAACTACGTGTTTTTTATGTGCAAATTCTTGTAAATATGAGTGCAAATTATTATTGATCAAATAATGCTAATCTAAAATGCTAAATTTTGCTTATCATGTAGCGTTGTTGCATATATATTATGCACATTAAAAATAAATTACTAAATCAGTTTATATAAATATATACGTTGTTTAATTTATTTTTAATATTATTCTATTTTTTGTATTTTAACGTTTTTTTATACTGATAATTAATTTGATAATTAATTTTAATATACAAATAATATTATTATAATTTTTTTAATTTTTAATTGTTTTTTTAAAACATATCATAACAAGATTCTTAAAAAAAATGGGAGATTCTTAAACAAACAGCTCTACAAAAAAAACCAAACCTCTCTTGCAAATATGCTCTTTATTGGTGATCTCTTTATTCGTTAACCACGTCTAAATCATTAATAGACTTGAGTGATGTAGTATCTAAATATTTTTGTTAATTTTAATATTTTTTATATGAAAAAATTTAATTATAAAATAAAAAATAGTATAAAAATTTAATTAAAAAATATAAAAATTTAATTAAAAAATTAGTAAAATTATAAAAATTAATAATAATTAAACTAATTAAAAAATATTAAAAATAAAAAATATATTTTATTCTTAATTAATTAATTGCTGCTCAATGTAGCGGTTGTTACGTTGTATTCTCTTTCTCCCTAGTTCCTAGTAAGACTAGGACTCTCTAATGGTGGAGTAACGGGGAATAGCATCTTTTTCACTAGTAGACATGCATGTAGAGTTGTGAGATTCGTGTTAACTCTTTTGGTGTTTGGGAGTGATTGACTTCAAAAATCCTCGAATGATCAAATCCCTGTATCTAATTAATTAATTATTTTAATTACTACTATCGATCTCTTAGGTTGTAATATCAAAAAGAACTTTGATACTTTATTGTGGATAAATTGAAAACGGTACGACTTTCTAATGGAGTCATCGCTGGCAATTGCCATTTGTTTTTTGGTTTTTTTTTTTTTTTGGCTTTACTCTTGCTGGACCCAAGATTAAGCATAAATGAAACATCTACCTATGGCTTATAATGTGAGCCATAAAATATGAAGGTGATGAATATGCTTTAGTTATTAGTTAAATAATAATGTTTAATTATGAGTCTTTTTATACCAATAATTATTCTAAAATTTGTGGTTTTTGTGAAATATAACATTAAAATCTTAATCATTCATCTTGTATAGATCTCACAGTACAAGAATAATAAAAAAAATTTAACATCTATATTTTGACATACACCAGAAACAAACTTATGTCTTATAGTTAATATATCATGCATGAGACTTCATGACCAATAATTTATTTTGTTAAATAACCTTAGTTTGATATTTTTACCTTCGAGATTGGTTCACACACAAGCGGAAGGAAGATCAGCATCACTAGCTACTGTATCTTTTTCTTTCTTAATAACTAATAATTTATGAATGGAATTAGCAAAAACATATAGTGTAGTAGACTATACCATTATTGAAGAGGGTCCCAAAACACGATGCTATTACCCCGTCACAACGTCATTATTATTTCTGTTTTTTATTAGTCAGTAAATATTATATTGATCATCACTTAATTAATAATAATTTATATTTATATTTATAAAAATTTACAACATATTTTATATTTATATTTATTTAAATTTATACATATAAATCAACACAATTTATACTTATATGTACTAAAATTTACATACATAAATCAATATTAAAAATAATTTAACACTTGTATTACCTAAATGCTGATCAAAGTTGGTAACAATAACTTGGCTCCTAAGATTTATTATTATTATTATTATTATTATTATTATTATTATTATTATTATTATTATTATTATTATTATTATTATTATTATATGAAATCTTTAATTGAATGAACGGAAAGGGATACAAAAAAAAAAAAAAAAATAGATAGACAAAACATAAATATAAAACATGGTCTCAATTAAATGGCCACCATTTTCAATTTGACTGGCGGAGTGGCGGGTCACCAATAATAATAACGGGGGTAAGTATTATATTGCTATATATGTCCTTATTACTTATATAGTAATAATAGTATTAAGGAACAACCCCATTGAATTTCATTACCGCGAGAAAGCACGGTCCCATTGATTAGCAATGCTGACAACACATAATACAAATCAATAATCAATAATGTTAAATATGCTCACCAATCAGCGTGACATACAGTTTTGTTTTTCCTTAATTATCCATGAAATTATAGTCCGTAACAGTGATGAGGATTTGCCCAAAATAATTATTTTGTACAACGATTCTGTGCAAAGATTTGTCCTTTTTGTGTTTTGACGGAGGACAAAAACCAAACGAATCACCACCTATCTGTTCACATAATTTAGTGTTAGTTTATGAAACATAGACATATGCTATAGATTTGCCTACGATTAGTAGTAACGTGGCACCAATACAAATTCTGGGAAACAGTTTTGATCTTGCAGTATATCTGTTTCACACTTGAGGAATTATAGGTAGGGCATTCACATTTTTCAGACCACACATGGGATTGCATTATAACAACATTGTCATCATATTCTTTATTAGCTTCCCTGTTTTGCGTTTTTTTTTAAATATTTGGTGGCAGCTTTATTGACCTAATATTTAAATAAAGAATTATGACAAAGAAGGTGTCTTTTGTAAGTATCACTCACCTTTAATTTTGATGTCTGAATTATTCTCACTCTATTAAAAAAACATATTACAATAGTGCAAGAGATGAATTATATTTCAGAAATTTATCTGTACAAGAACAAAAAATATAAAAAACTATCCTTTTCAAAATATAACTGAATATTTTTTAATGGGATTAAATTTGGAATTCGATTTATTGAATATATTTGTTAAAATTATCTTGAATTCGATTTTTGCTAAATATACTTGTTAAAATGGATAAAAAAATTGTTGTAAATATTATGTGAACTAAATAAGTTCATCTTTAACATTAAGAAGATTTGAATTTTAATAGAGTAAATAAATTACCCCCTTTAAGATTTGATTAAATCCAAGATCCAAAAGGTCAACACCTGCTTTATTATTTTAATATGGAGGGAATGAAACTTAATTTGCCAACATGATTTAGACTAAAGTTTATTCAGCTTTTATTACTTTTAAGCTCCCTAATAGTAAAAGCTGCTTTAATTAATTTTTATTTAGATCGCATCCATTTTTCCCTAAAAGGTTAAAAAAGGCTCGCAAAGTATATACATTGTGCTTTTCTTTAATTCACATACATATTCTCTTCCCAATTCCCACATATAAAAAGGTGCTAATTAAGAGCTACTAGAAAGGAGAATTGGTTGGTGGCCATGGCTGTTCAAGGAGGATGACCAAAAAAGGTAGCTTCAAGAAATAGATTAGATTATGGAGATGATCTAAGATGCACCAAACCAATGAACGGTTAAGATTTTTTATTCCAGTGTAACTAAAATTAGCTCCCATAGTACTGCTCTGTATGCAAGGAACATATATTAGGCAAATCAAAATGCCAACTAACTCGCATCCAAGTCAGGGAATTTAAAACAAAAAGACAAGTAAACATTAATACCAACCCCATGTCAGCAATTAATTTTGAATCTTAAATATTATGCATTAAATTCTAACTTTTAATAGTATAAAAGTAAAGTATTAATTCAAAATATTAATTAACAATAAAAAATAAGACTTAGTTAATATGTACATTTAGCAGATATGGTAAGTTCATCATTAGTGAAAAATTTTAAATTTTTTATTTAATAAATATAAAATAAATACATTAAAATTTAAATTTTTTTTACATTTTTAATAAATTTTTTTTATTTGTAAATTTAACATGTACTTTTAGAATACAAAATAGATAAATCCTAAAAAATATTAGCTCCTAACAATTTTCATTAATTTTTAAATGAGATTAAAGCTGGTGTAAGCAAAGTTCGAAAATCAAACCGATTATTCAATCACGCTAACTATTGGTTTAGTGATTTAACTGGAATAATCACGGTTTAACTAAAATTGTCGAATTATAATAAATATTATATAAAAAAAAGTATAGATAATCAACTATTCATCCTACCAACTTCATAAGAAATCAGCTAAGTTTTTTAAAATCATGTTTCTAAATTAATTAACGTAGGTTATAAAAAAAAACACCACTCCCACTTTACCTCTCCTTTCCCTCCTAAGTGTAAAAATTGCAGTGCCGTGTGCCTCCTCTTGCCACGCATTATGTGTGCCTCATATCAACGTTTTTACTGTTCATCATTATATTTTTTTTTTGCGTTAATTATGCAGTATTATTAACGCAATTGATCGCCTAATCTTCCTCTACCTCACCTCATCTATTGATCGCCAAAGTTTATAGCCGTTAGGGGTGGAAACAGGCCAGGCCAGGCCAGGCTTTGCTCTTAACAGGCCTGGCCTGTCATACAGTTGATTGGCCTGAGCCTGGCCTGCAGCCTGTTATAGGCTCTTTATAAAGTACTAGGCCTGGCCTGTTATTCAGCCTGGCCTGGCCTGAAGCCTGTTAAAAGGCCTGATAATTTTTTTTTTACAAAAATAAAAATATTATTTAAAAAAATTATTTTTTAATAAAAATAGTTATATGTAATATGTCATATATTTAATAATTATAAAAAATTTTAAACTTTTAACATATTTAAAATATACACAAATATTTATAATAAAATATAATAAATTTAAAATATCTCATAATTTTATTAATAATAAATAATTATTTATATATTTAATTATATTTTAACAGGCCCAGGCAGGCCTGACAGGCCTATAAGGCTAATTAGTGAGCCTGGGCCTGGCCTATTAATGTATTAAGACTTTTAAAAGAGCCTGAGCCTGTACCTATTTTGTAACAGGCCAGGCCAGGCCAGGCCAAACACAGGCCAGGCTGCAGGCCCCTGGCAGGCCGCCTGGCCTTTTTCCACCCCTAATAGCCGTGCTCTTTCTCCTACCATCATTTTGTGCATTTCTTTTATAACATCCCAAATTTTTAAAAATTAAATAATTAATTATTTAAAAAAATATTTTTAACAAAAATAATTAAATAAAATTTTATAATTATTGAAGTTTAATTTAATTATGACTTATTTTATTAATTTAAATTATGTATTAAAAACTATTTTAATAGACACAGATTTAGAGATTCAGTAAGAAACTGCAGACGATTAGTAGATTTACTTGTGATTCCTGTTGTTTTTATAGAGTTTCCTCGCTTTTGTTGTTTCAGGGTTTTTATTTTATCCAGATGGATAGGTATTGTATTTGAGTTTTACATTGAATTCAATCGTATAGCATCTATTATTATTAATAATTATGCGATTATTATTATTTAAAAATCTTTTGTTGTGAGATTTTAATTACTAAAAATTATTTTCTGGAATTTTCTATAAAACTGAAACACGATATCGAACTAAAGGCTCAGTATTAAATAGTAAATAAGGAAAACATGTTAGTAACGTCTTACTTTTGGTACGATCATGACATACTGGAAGTTAGGGTGTTACATTATGGTATCAGAGCAGTTCGTTCCTGTTAGAGCCTTGAAAATGGACTGACTATGGTTCACTACATACTCCGAGTGTCTGTCATGCAATAAAACTTGTCCTAATGACAAGAATTTGAGTTTTAGATGCATGACTGTTTATTGATTAATGCTGTTAGTCGACCGTTACATCTCTCATGGTATTAGGTCTGGCCAACTTAATACTGATGATTTGTATATACAGAAACACTAATGGATTATCATAGACAAAATAGAAATAATATGTTATGCAGAATTACGGGATTTGGGACGTTAGAAGTTACGTTTTACGAATTTATTTCGACGTATATTCTTTACTCGTGCTATGTGACTTGGTGCTACCTCTTCCTTTATTATCTTCATTGGAATTCTTGCCTTCAAGTTTTTCAAAATGTGATTTGATTTTTTTTTCGACCAAATCTTATCATTCTGGTATAGCTCCATTGGCCTGCAAATCTAATTGCCTACCTGCCCTCTTTTGAATATTATCTTTATTACATTTTTTTGTACTTCTTTTCGAGGACCTTATCTTCTTTAGTTAGAGTTTAAACTTATTTTAATATAACAATTTTTTAGGGCAAAAATTTTTTATAAGGTGTGTGGGATATAACATCCCAAATTTTTGAAAATTAAATAATTAATTATTTAAAAAAAATATTTTCAACAAAAATAATTAAATAGAATTTTATAATTATTGAAGTTTAATTTAATTATGACTTATTTTATTAATTTAAATTGTGTATTAGAAACTATTTTAATAGACACAGGTTCGGAGATTCAGTAAGAAACTGCAGATGATTAGTAGATTTACTTGTGATTCCTGTTGTTTTTATAGAGTTCCCTCGCTCTTATTGTTTCAGGGTTTTTATTTTATTCAGAGAGATGGGTATTGTATTTGAGTTTTACATTGAATTTAATCATATAGCATCTATTGTTATTAATAATTATGCGATTATTATTATTTGAAGATCTTTTGTTGTGTGATTTTAATTACTAAAAATTATTTTCTGGAATTTTCTATAAAACTGAAATGCGATATCGAACTAAAGGCTCAGTATTAAATAGTAAATAAGGAAAACATGTTAGTAACATCTTACTTTTAGTACGATCATGACGTACTGAAAGTTAGGGTGTTACACCCCTACCACAATTCATTCTTCTCATTGTAGTGTTTTTCGTAGTGACAATTGTACATCATGATCCTCATCAATTTTCCATTGTAAATGGCTTTCTCAATTAATGAAGGGGAGTTAAATTTCAATATTTTAGGCACTGTGATAATGAATTATTCTTGTCCTAAAAAGAATTTTGAGGATATTAATGTTCTTTCGCTTCATCAGGTTCATGAGGTATTTTACAATTATTTTACAATTTGATATTTTTAGTGATGTTTTCTTTGTTAGGATTTGTACGTTCCTTTTTCAATAATTTTAGATTTGTTTTTGTTAAGTTATGGATGTTTTCAAAATAATTTTGGATTTTTTCGTTTGTTAGATATTTTATGTTTCTTTTTAGCAGTTTTTTAATGTTCTTTTCATTACGTTTTCGATGTTTTTTTTATGTTTTTGGATGTTTCTTTTATATTATTTCAAAATTTTTTTGGTAAGATTTTAGATGTTTTTAAAATAGGTTTCGGTTATTTCTTGTTTGTTAGATTTCAAAATTTTTTGAGTAGGTTTCGGATGTTCTTTTTGTTACTTTTTGGATGATTTTTTTTATATATTTGGATGCTTTTTTTATTAGGTTTTTTATTATTCTTTCGGTTATGTTTTTTCGTGATGTTTTGGATATTTCTTTTATTAAGTTTTTCGACTTTTTTGTTAGGTTTTTTGATGTTCTTTTTTGAATAATTTTTCTTGGTGAGAGATGAAAACTGTAAGAACCGCGACTAATTAGCTGTTTGATTAATTAAATTAAATTGTCTGAAATAGAATCCAAAAATTTAGAATGTTAATTATAAAATTTAAATATGATTTTTGGACTCAATAGATTTTTCTGAGTTGAAAAATATAATTTTCTGCGAAAAACCACGTAAAAATGTGAACTGGTAAATTGACCGGCAGTATCGGCTTAAATCTGTCATGTACTGTGCAGAAATGATAAAAATAGTAGAAAAGCTTAGAAAATTAATTAAAGTTGAAAACTGGGCACTTATTTTAAAGGTCTATCTCAAAGTTGGGCCAAACGGGTCAAAAATGCTAACAGATTAGATCGAGCCTAAGTTAGGCCCAAGTCCAACATATATAAGTCAATTAATGAACTCATTTCAGCCTCATTCATCATCAAATACAACACACACCAGCTGCATGAGAAGAGAGAAAGAAGAGAGAAAAATACTATTCACCACCAACTTCCGGTGGCCATAACTCGAGTTACGGTGCTCCAATTCGCATGCCGTCAGCGGCTACGCAAAGCTCTTGTCGAGTCCGTTAGTTCTATCTAACTTGTGTAGGTAAGATTTTGAAATTTTCTCTTCTTTTCTCTGCCCTAATAAATTTGAAATTTAAAGCTTGAGTTTTGAGTGAATTTTTGTGTTCTGGGTGTTTAGGTACACTCTAGTACTTGGTTGCTATTGGGTTTTGCTCCCAAAACTGTTGGGTAAGGTAAGCTTGCTTTTATCCTTTGTGAATTTATAAATTTAGGAACCCTAGGTATTGATTTATGGTAATTAATGTGTATAGCTTGGAGTTGGTTATTGATGCTTGTTGGAGTTGGTTGGTGAATTATTTGTGACTTGATTTTTATTGAAAGCTTGGTTTGGACTCAATTTGGTGTATAGTATATATTGGGAATCGGTCAATATATGATTTTGGTTTTCTCTATGTAATATATAATATTTTTGGACACTTAGGCTAGTGGATCATCGAATAGGATTGAAATTGATTGTTGGAAATTGTAATGTATGATGATTTTGATGATTGAGATGATATTGGTGAATGATGATGTTAAATTATGATGTTGGATTGTATAATGATGATTGTATAGAATAATAATGAATTATGATGTTTGTAATGTTGAGGATGGTGGAGTGATTATTAAGTTGTTAATTCTTGAGGAATAGAGGTGCATAAGTAGGAATTTTGGAGAAAAAATGATGAAATATATATTTGGTAGGTTGTAGAATGTGTTGGATGATATTTGGAAATAAATTAGGTGCATTGGAACTGTTTTGTTTGTAGGATAATTGGTTTTGATTGAGAATTTCAGAAGTTGGAACCTAGTGAATTTTTGGTAAAAAAAAATCAGTTTTTGATGAACTTTGAAGGATCATATCCTGAGCTACAGTTTTTGAAATTGAATGAAATTTTTATCAAACTAAAGAGAATTCAAAGAGCTTTAAAACAGTATAGATTTTGTAGAAATATGAAATTCATAGAGAAAGATATGATCGTTAGAAGTCGGTGTCAAAAATTTGATTTCTATGATGTTGCAGAAATTATGAGTTCTGGTATGTGTGCGCACACACACTGCTGTGCGCGTGCTCTAAACAGTGGCTACGTTTTGACTTGTGCGTACGCACAGCCTTGTGCGCACGCACACCCTGTAAAATTTTGAAAATATGCGTACGCACACCCTTGTGCACATGCACACACAGAGATATGCCTACTGTTGGGAGCGCTAGCACACTCTAGTGCACACACATACTTTGTGAATTTTGCAAGTTGTGCGTACGCACAACATTGTGCGTACGCACAAGCTGGGAAGTGCCTTCTGTTGGGAGTGCTTGTATGATTCGGTGCGTGCACTCAAAAAGGAAAATTTTACCTTCTATGCATATGCACACCTTTATGTGTACGCACACTTTGAGAAACTCTTCTGGGAGTGCGTACGCACAACCCTATGCATATGCACACTACCCTGTTTTCTTAAGAAAACCTTATTTTTAACTGTCTTACCTTCCCGCCAAGCTTTTGAACTTCCGTAAAGCTTATCTAAGGTCTCCTAACTTGTTTTTAGGCTTTGAAACATAGAGAATACCCTAAGTAAGTTAACTAGACAATTTCAAGTAAAAAGTTTAAAAGACGGAGCCTTAGGATTCTAGAGTATTGAGGATGGATTATTAGAGTGAGATGGCAAAATTCTGTAATGACGACTGAAATAATGAATTGTGAATTTCGGGTTGATGTTGTTGAGACGAGTCTAGGACTCAGAGTGGACTGAGTACTGAAAATGATTTCTAAAAACCACTGAGATATTATTTTATACTGAGATTGTTGAGACGCTATACGCCTGGAAAGGACGATGGTTAATCCCGCTTGTCGAGGTCGTGGCGGCAGCGTAAGGACGGTGGTTAATCCCGTTTACGTTGAGATGTGGGGTCTGTGGCAGAGTATCCCGCTCACATCCTTTCGGTTCACAAGAAGTGTGCAGGCACTATATCCTGGACCGTGTGTCGGGCACGATATCCTAGGGAGTTCACATTTAATCATGACTGAAAGGCAACATCTCCATGGAGATGTGTCGGGTTGGCAATTGAACCGACAATGTGATATCACAGCCAAATAGGACAGGCATTCATCATGTGATCTTCTATCTGTTTGCTTGCTTTGCCGACTTGAATTACTTGCCTAATTGAATAACATGATTAATTGCTTCTAGAATTTCTTGATATACATACTATACTTGTGCTTTACTTGCATTATTATTACTTGTGTTTTCTACTGGGATTGAGGGGGTTCGGAAGGCGGTGGCGATGGGATCACATGGCGATTAGGCTGGCGAAGGCTGTGGGACAGCAGAGAATTGTTAGATTAGAAATCTACTAAGTTAGATTTTCTTATTATCATTATGATTTTAAAGTTATGGTTTTAATTTTAGTATGCTTTAAGTTGAATCTCATGCTTGATATAAAGCTCTAGGATTGCCTTTGGCGTCCCGGGGTCTTATATCTTACATTACTGGACATTGTTACCATACTGAGAACCTATGATTCTCATTCCATACTTTGTTGTTATTTTTCAGATGCAGGTCGTAACCCACCTCGGTGAGTTATATGATGGTGACAGAGCAAAGGATTCCTATCATCTCTTGGAGTCTTTTGATTTTCTTTTGTTTAGTACTCTCACTTTTGTATTTATACTTTGCCTTAGAGGCTTACTTTGAGAGAGATATTGTATAACTTGTTTTAACTATCAAAACTTTGTATGATCGTATATAACTAGTTGTCCTAAATTCCGTGGGCTATAGTTAGTATCTAATGATTATTATACTCTTATATTTTGTTATTTGGTATCTATATCTTGTGCCTTAAGTTTGTAGCTTCGTGTAAACACTTTGCGCTTTTGAAACTCAGTTTTTGAGCTTATTTCTTCATCGGGCTTCTAGAATTACTATTCCTTTCCAAATAGATTTTTTTATAAGCCTTAGAAATGAACCTTTGCTTTACGGTATGAGGTGAGGCTTAGGGTAATTAGGGTACAGAAACAAACAACGACGAGGCTCGACATGGGATAGAGCCCTTTAGAGATCACACCGGCGATGAAGCTACAACGTTGTTTCCATCACGATGTGGTGGAAGGAGAAGGCATGAGTGTGAGTGTGAAGGTTCTGCATAGTGGGAGGTGAGATACTTACCAGTTATGCTTTGAGAATCATTTGTATTAAAGAAGAGTAATATCATGTCAGGACGTTATGATATACGAGACTGAGTTATAACGTTTGAGTGAGTTATAACATACAAAGTCAAGTTATAACGTACGTGGCCAATTTATAACATTTTGATTGACTTATAATAGCCATATCATAGCCCCCAAACTTAGCATGAGATATTTTGATAAAGCAGGTTGAGCTTTTAGAGGATGATTTATAACTCAGCGAGTGTTGTGGGTATATATGGAGCCCCCACTTCAACATACTTTAATAAAATTGAGAAATTAAAAGAAAGAATAAGTAATTAAATAAAGAGAAAAATTAATGATAGCATTAAAGAGTGGTGTTACTTTTTTCACTTACCAATGCCATCAGCACCGTTGATGTGGATGGGAGCAACGGTCATGATTTGTTTGAGATGGAACTCAACCATTTTGTTTAACTTGGGTGTAGTTTTATATTGGAATCCAAATTATTTTCATAAATTTAACTTCCTTTCTATCTAAACATGTTGGAAAGGGGATTGATAAAGACACGAATAAAAGGAGTAAGTACTTTCTTCTGTTTATTTTACTTTTGTGTTGCTTTCTTTTTTTATTCTGTGTTTCTGTTTGTGAGAAGAATGGAAAATGAAAAGCGAAAATAGATAAACACAGTAACAAAAGATAGTACATATGAATGGGTGAGTGACAATGTGAACATACGAGGGTCACTTTTTCCAAATAAAGAGAGTGTTAGTGAGATAGATGTTACAAAAATAGTGAAGACAAGATCTAAAGTTTGTGTTGAGTTGTTACTATGTTCTAGAAGTGATCGTGTCTTCCATAGGAAAAATGATTATGAATTTTTCTACATGCATAGCTATGTTCTTGAGGAGATGCGAGTGAAACTCCCATTTACTGCTTTTGAGTGTAATATATTAAATCAATTAAATTGTACCCCATCGCAACTTTACCCAAATGACTGGCCTTTTTTGTGATGTTTTGAAATTTTGATGGATTTTTTGGATTTAAAAACTTCGTTGGAGTTGTTCGTTTTTCTGTTTCAGGCAAAATGGGTTTGGAAGGAGGTTTGGGTGAATTTGAACAGTATACCTAGATTTTTTGCTTTAAGTTGTATAAATTCTCATTCGAAGATTTTAAAGAAATATTTTTAAAAGTGAAAAGCACTGATGATGTGTTTCTGTTTTATTTGGATGAAAACTTAGGTAAAACTTTTTCCTTATTTTGGTATTCCCAACCGAAACACATTCTGGGCCCTAAGAAGATTAGTATGAGGAATGAGTGTATAATCGAATATTTGGTAGAAGTTGTGGATAGAAGAAATTTGATATTATTGTTTGATTTGCTTCCATGGGAAGATAATAGGCAAGTTGTAGTAGAGTATTTGGGTAAGATTGTTCATAAATGCAAATAGTAGCAATGGATGATTTATTTTGGGTATTTTGTTGATTTTGTGTTCTTTTCCTGTCAGGTGGAAAATACCCAGGGATTTCGGTGGCGAGCTTGAGAGCTCGGTTCAAGACCAAGAACGTGAAAAGGGAGGGTTTGCCTTCGAACCCTGATAAAGGTGGCAGAGAGGGTGCAGTAAACCAACCTCACCAAAGACGAAAGAAAATTATCTTTAAAAAGAGAAAATTTGACTTTATTGATGTTGATTTGTCGGATAATTTGACTGAGAAAGGGAAGGATATACCACTGGAGGAACTTACGACTTTTGTGAAAAATCAAAAGAGACTTCATGGGCTTGTCGAGGATATTGATGGGTGATGAATCCACATTTCATGATATTTATTTGCTCTATTTGGGTGGATTTCATCAACTTTTCTTGCACGTATCCATTGAAATAGCATAGTTTCATGATTTCTTCTTAAATTGTGATCGAAAGTAAAAACATGTTTTTTAGGCCTTCTAATTGCTAAATTTTATTTAGTTTAATCCCATCTGATGCCTTGATGTGTTTGCTAAGTGATTTCAGGTTTCCAAGGCAAGTATGGGTTGAAGAAGTGAGAAAAAGAGCATGCAAAAGAGAAGAAACCATGAAGAAATGGAGTTTAGAAGATTCAGCATCTGTGCGTGCGCACAGCGATGCGTGTGCACGCACAAGTGCGAGCTTGGCGATGCGTACGCATGGGAGTGTATTTCGCCAGGTGACACGTACACGCGACCCAAACGTAGCGTGACCCGTGTCATGTGAGCTCATTAATTGCAAATCCCTGGGGCAAATTCTGGGCCTCCAAAACCCAATCCAACCCATTTCTGAAGCTATTTCAAGACAAAGTGAAGAGGAAAGAAGGGGAGAGTACTTATGTTTATGTTTTTACATGTTTTTGTTTAGTTTTTCTAGAGAGAGAAGCTCCCCCTTCTCTCTAGAATTAGGGTTTTTAGTTTACTTTCTCTTTAATTTCAGCATTTAATTCTTGTTTTAATATAGTATCCCCCATTACCTAATAGCCAATAATTGATCGCTTGATTGCAACTCCTAAGGAAGACGACCTGGGATTTAAAACTCCCGATTTATATTTGTTTTCGATTGTGACTACTCTTTGATTTAAAATTTGATTGATGGTCAATTGTTGGGTTGGGACTATACTTGCGATGCCAATCTTATTTTGAGAAAATTTCTTAACTCGCTTTAGGCTATCTATTAAATTTTTAGTGCTGTTGTCGGGGAGTTGGAATGTGTACTTATTGTTGGCTATTGTGCATATTGTAAATATTGTGAATAGATTATTTTTGGTTGATTGTGCATATGTTGCTTGCTTATTTGTTACCTATTGTAAATATGTTAATATGTAAATAACTTGCTTTTTTTGTTGTCTTTTGTTTTTGTTAATAGTTAGATTTGGAATTCCGGAGGACATTGCAAATTCAAGCATTGGTGGGGAAGTCAAGCACAAGCCACCATGACAAGGGCTCTCCCAATTGTCTAACTTAAGGACAATAAATAA
This sequence comes from Arachis hypogaea, assembly GCF_003086295.3. Taxonomy (NCBI): domain Eukaryota; kingdom Viridiplantae; phylum Streptophyta; class Magnoliopsida; order Fabales; family Fabaceae; genus Arachis; species Arachis hypogaea. The sequence continues at coordinate 17,246,644 of NC_092036.1, forward strand.
AAGTATTAGGTGGGAGATACCCCACCATGGTAACACCTTTCTAGCCCTCTCTTGTAAATAGCTTTAATTTATTGCATTTTGTTTCTTGTAGATAGCTTATGTTTAGTTATTTTCAATGTTGGATGTTTTTGGGTTAAAATCCTTTTATTGAGCTCAAGTTTGGTGCCTTAGAGCTCTAAAATTTTTTGAGAAAAATAGAGCATGTGCGCACGCACACACCCACCCAATTTCTGCACCTGTGCGCACGCACACACCTGTGCGTACGCACACCCCTTTGCACAGCCCCTGTTTGGAGCGCTCGCACACTTTGTGCGTCCGCATCTTCCTCTTTTTGTCTATCGTGCATACGCACAGATGGCGAATCAGGCGTTAATTTTTGACGTTTCGTTTTCTCGAAAAAAATTTGCCATTCTGTGCATGGGTAAAAGCCTATGCGTGGGCACACTTCAATGCAAGGCTTCTGTTCGCCGGCGTTTGCACACATAGTGCGAACGCACAACCCTTTTCAATTTGCCCATCGATTCGTACGCGTCCCTGGACACGTACGCGTCACCTTCTATTTTCTCTCCTTCACGCGTACGCGTGACCTACGCGTACGCGTCGATCCCTATTTTCGCAGAACCACGCGCACACATCTCCCACGCATACGCCTCGATCCGCATTTTTGCAGCCTCACGCGCACGCGTCCCCATGCGTACGCGTGGACCCCTTTGTGCATACGTATGGCCCTGTGTGCATACGCACGACCCTATTTTCTCACCACTATACTTCTCTTCTTCTCTTCTCTCTACTTCTTTTCTTTTTTTCTCTTCCCTTCTCTTCTTTCCCTCCTCCAACTACGATTCACCGCTATCATTCACCACCCATCACACTCACCATTAGTTAGTTAGTTAGTGTTTAATTAGTTAGTTAGTTATTGCATTAGTTAGTTTAATTTTCTATTTTGGTGCTAAGTGTTAGATTATTGCTTTGATTTACTGATTCTATTGAGACGTTGCTGCTGGATTGTTGATATTATTATTGCTAAATATTGTTTAAAATTTTCATTGAGGTCATATTTTATTGCTTGGTATTGAGTTCTTCATGTTTCATTTTGTGCATACCAAGTACTCATAACATTGCCTTTGAGAATGCTTTTGGATTTCTAAATTACATGTTTTGGCCACCATGTGAATTGATTTCATTATCTATAGATAGGCAATTTGTTTTTAGTTGATGCATTTTTTTGTTAGGTGATGATTGTTCTGATTGATCTTTATTTAAGTCACCTATTTGATGCATTAACATTAAGAATTTTAAAATTGGATCATGAGCTTACCTAATGACACTTTTTGAGTTTTTTAAGCTTTGTGGATTATGCTTGCCATGTTTTTCACTTCATGTCAATTAGGTGTTGCTTCGTTATCCAAGTCACAATTCCTTGATTCTTGCTTGAATACTTTTATACTCCTTTATTGCTTGTTTGTTTATCTTAACCTACAAGTTTCCTTTTTAAAGTATTTCAAGCACATTAGCATGAGTGAAGTGCATGTTTCTTTTGTGTAATTGTGACATAGTTTTCCATGTTAGTGTGTCTGTTCTAAACTGTGCACAACTTAGAATACACACACTTATTTTCTTCATGTCACAAACTAATTTGATCATTTATTCTAGTGAATATCACCTCATTCCAACAATCTATGCTCCCTTATTTTTTCATTCACTCATCTTAATATTCTATCTTCTATCTTCCATGAGTAATCCACCATAAGCAATAATGGAAGTGGGAGAAAGAGCACGCAGCAGCCGATTGATCCATCAGCTGAAGGTGGCAATCCAAATTTGCCGTACCCCCTTGCTCGTCTTTGATGCACAGAGGACCGTGCAACCCCTTACGTGTGGGGAGGTCGTCACCGATCGACCATCTTGGGTGACAAATTCTAATCCCAAACACTTGCACATTTTATTTTTCTTTGTATGTATATATTTTAGAGTTCTAATTGCATTTTTCTTAGTTTATTGCATGTCTTTGCTTACATATAATAAGCTTAGTTAATTTAATGGAATTTTCGAAGAAAAACATTCTTGATAGGGCATTGACATCCTAATTGATTAGATTTGGAACTTTTGATTGAAACTTTCTTAAAATATATTGTGGAATATATTTTTGAGCTAAGAACAGATAAGCATGTGACTTTTGAGCCTAATTGTGTGGTTACATCATATAACCACTATTTTCATTCCTGTGTGTGTTATTTTCTTTTTATGATTGCAATCTTTGATTTGTTTGATTCTTTATGTCCATTGTTTGATGTATATATGCATTTACATGATTGAGGCCATCTTTTCGTTAAGCTCACTTGTTCCAGATAGCCTATCTCCCTTTGTTAACTAACTTTGAGCCTACTTTAATCCCCTTTCGTTTCTTAATTTTAGCACATCACTACCCCTAAGTGAAAAATAATAAATGTTCCTTATTTGGATCTTTGATTAGTTTAGGATATGAGAGTGTGTATCATCTAAGTGTGGGAAGTTTGGGAACTTTGGTTGAGGTAAAAGTGAATTTTTATACTTTTGTTGAAAATCTTGAAAATTGGGTACATACTCATGCATCAATTGCCTAAACTATATGCATTGACACTTTTGTGTATATATTTTAGTTTGAAAAATAAAATAAAATAAAAAGAAAGCAATAAAGAGGGGACAAAATGCTCTAAAGTAGAGTAACAATAACAATGCATATGAATGTGATTAAAAAGAAAATGCACGAGTGTGTAAGAAAAGTGAGGAATGGGTAGTTAGGTTTGCTTTGAGTTATATAGGTTGTTATATGTGTTTGGTGAGAGCATAGTCTAATCAAAGATTCAAATATCAAGCTCACTTAACCATATATATTCTTACCTTTACCCTAGCCCCCATTATAACCTTTGGGAAAGTCCTCATGATATTTGTATGCATACATTGAATAATTGTTAATTGTTAGATGAAAGACAAATCTTAGAAAGCATGATTAGAAGAAAAATGAGTGAATCACCCCTAAACACTTGAGTGGCTAGAGTGGATACACATCCGGTGAGGGTTCGATTGCTCAATTACATATTTTCACCTATGCTTAATTCTTATCTTGCAAGTTTATAAACTCTTTTCCAAAACTCAGTTTAATTGTGGATTTGACTTAATTGAAATTACTTTAGTCCTTATGTTTATATATGTATTCTTGGAGTTTGATTTATTTTGACTAAGTGGTTGTATTCATATAGGTAGATTGCATAAATAGTTTCCTTGCTTTGAATAAATGTATTTCCCCTTCTTATCTTTCTTTGGAATAGCATGAGGATATGCTATTGTTTAAGTGTGGGGATATGATGAATCCACATTTTATGATATTTATTTGCTCTATTTGGGTAGATTTTTACAACTTTTCTTGCACTTATCCATCGAAATAGCATAGTTTTATGATTTCTTCTTAAATTGTGCTTGAAAGTAAAAATATATTCTTTAGGCCTTTTAATTGCTAAATTTTATTCACTTTAATCTCATTTGATGCCTTGATGTGTTTGCTAAGTGATTTCAGGTTTCCAAGACAAGTATGAGTTGAAGAAGTGAGAAAAAGAGCATGCAAAAGAAAAGAAACCATGCAGAAATAGAATTTGGAAGATTCAGCATCCGTGCGTGCCCACAGCGATACGTGCGCGAAGTGCGAGCTTGGCGACGCATACGCGCGACCCACGTGTACGCGTGACCCGTGTCATGTGAGCTCATTAATTGCAAATCGCTGGGGGCGAATTCTGGGCCTCCAAAACCCAATCCAACTCATTTCTGAAGTTATTTCAAGCCAAAGTAAAGAGGAAAGGATGTGGGAGCACTTAGATTTAGGTTTTTACATGTTTTTGTTTAGTTTTTCTAGAGAGAGAAGCTCCCCTTTCTCTCTAGAATTAGGGTTTTTAGTTTACTTTCTCCTTAATTTCAGCATTTAATTCTTGTTTTAATGTAGTTTCATTTATGTTTCTTGCTCTCTTGTCTTGATCATCTTCATTTCTTTTGTTAATTTCTCAATTTGCCACTTTTATATTTATGAACACTCTTGTTACTTTTAATTTCATTTAATGCAATTTTGATGTTTTATATTTCTCTAATGATTATTTGAGTTGTTATTATCATTTTATTGCAATTGATAGTTATAGAATTTATTTTTATTGCAATTTATGATATTTTTCTTTTTATGCATGCTAGGTGTTTGATAAAATGTCTCTTTTAGCTTTTGTATAGTTTTTCACACTCTTGACTTAGGTAGTTAGGTGAACTTGAGTTATGGATGTCCATTCCACATTGTGTTAGGACTGTTAATTGATTTGGTTTTCACTGATGCTAGTCTTTCACTAAGTTAATTAGTGAGTTGACTAGGACTTATGGATTGAGATCAATTATGCCCTTTTGACTTATCCTCGATGTTTGGATAGACTAATTGGGATTAATTTTATGCAATTACCATATTTGTGGTCCATGACTAGGATAGGAATTCTCAATTCCCCAATCCTTGCCAAGAGTCCTTTTTGCCACTTGATTTCCCTTTTTGCTTTACTTGCTTTGAGTTTTAATTTACTCGCATGCTTATTTGCTTTCTTGCACTTTAATTTTTTGTCACTTGCTATCCCAAAACCCCCTTGTCTCATAGCCAATAATTGAACATTTTGTTGCAATTCCTAGGGAGAATGACTCGAGAGTTTAAATACTCTTGGTTATTTGATATGAATTATGACTTATCTTTTTTTTAAACTTTGATGTTGGTTGATTGTGGGTTTGGGACTATACTTGCAATGCTAATTCCATTTTTTAGGAAAAATTCCTAACCTACTTTAGGCTAATCATCAATGGGTCCTCGGTTTGGGCTAAGAATTTTTCGTATGTAGTCGTTACGAATGAGGTGTGTCAGATATCAGCCAATGTGACCTTAGCTAATGAAGTTGGGGATATTTCAATTGATTATTATATGCAAGTATGATCTTTGTTATTGTTTTATTGTTAGTGAAAGCAATAGTGGTTGATTGTTTGTTTGTGGAATGTAGGTGCTTGGCTTGCACCTAGCTAGCTTTGGTCAGAGTCAGGAAGTGAAACCTAAAAAAATGTTAGGGTTGACCGAAGCGCTTATTAAGCTAAAGGAAAAGTTGGATCTGAAGAAGAATTTAATTGTTGATCTAGAAGGTAAGCTTGATGAAAAAGAGAAAGAGTTAAAGCTGATGAAGAGCAATTATGAGAGGGAGTCTGAGCTGCTGAAGAAGAAAGAGAATGACTTATCTAGTATGAAAGATCAGGTGATTGTGAAGCTGAAGGACTTGGAGAAAAGTAAACAAATTGAGATTTTGGATGCCTTTGTAGAGGAATTTGAACATGCTGTTATGCAAGCCAAATTTTTTGTCCTGGATCAAGATCTGTGACGAATGGATTTTTCACGGTTTAGAATTTCACAAATGAATTCTCGTTGCAAGTATAGTTTCTAAACCAATCAAAAATCCTCTCATACAAAAGATTGTTTGTCACAAGTAACAAACCCCTAATTTTATAAATCGAAGTATTGAAACCTCGGGTCGTTCTCCCTAGGAATTACAATAAAGTGTCTTGTTATTGGTTTGAGTTGTTTTGGGGTTTTGGATAAGAGACATGAAAGTAAATGGTAATGAAAATAAACTAACAACTATAAAAGGCTCTTGGTAAGGTATGAGAACTAGAAGTTCTATCCTAGTTATCCTTCTCAATTGTGATGAGAATTGTTCATTGCTACCACTTAGTTAACCCTTGCTAATAAAGGAAAGTCAAGTGGATGAATTGACTTGAGCCACAAGTCCTAGCCAACTCCCAAGGAAAGACTAGCTTTAGTGCACTCCAAACCAATTAGCAATCTCTCCAATTACCAATCAACAAAGGAATTAGATAACTCAAGTGTCACTAATTACTCTACCTAGGCCAAGAGGAACAAAATCTACACTATATCTAGAAGAGGCATTTCAACAAACACATAAAAGGCAATAAAAGTAAACAACATAAATTGCAAGAATTAAAGGGAGATCTAACTACAAAGGCAAAAGATCAACAATAGAAAAGTAAAGAAGAACAATTTATTATGAATTACCTCTTATTGAATTGGAAGAATGTAGAAAGAACAATACTAGATCTACAACAAAATGTAAGAACAACATAAAGGAAATTACAACAAAAGAATAGAAGAAGATGAATGTAGCAACAAAGAATTGAAATGTAGAAGTAGAAGAAAGGAAAGATTAAAATCTAGATCTAAGAACTAAACCTAATCATAATCCTAATTCTAGAGAGAAGAGAGAGCTTCTCTCTCTAGAAACTACTTCTAACTAATCCTAATGAGTGTGTAATGAACTAATCTCCTTTGCTCTTCAATCCTTGGCTTTAAATAGCATCTTTGGCGCCAAAGTTGGTTGCAATTGGGCCCCACAACCCTTCAGAATTCGTTGGTTGCGAATTCATTAAAAAATCATATATCAGCACCGACGCGTACGCGCACAGCACGCGTACGCGTCCATAGGGTAATTCGCAGGTGCGCGCAAGCGCCAGGTGCGCGCGCGCGTCCATGGGCGAGTTCAACTTCTTTGACTTTTCATGATTTCTCCACTTTGCATACTTTCCTCTTCACTCCTTTGATCCCTTCCTAGCCTTTTCAATCTGAAATCACTAACAAACATATCAAGGCATCTAGTGGAATCAAAGGTGAATTGAATTTAGCTAGTTTAAGGTCTAGAAAGCATGTTTTCACATCTAAGCACAAATTAGGAGACAATCACCAAACTATGCTATTTCATTGAATAAATGTGGGTAAAAGGTTATAAAATCCCCTAAATTAAGCACAAGATAAACCCTCAAAATGGGGTTTGTCAACCTCCCCACACTTAAACCAAGCATGTCCTCATGCTTAAACCAAGAATGAAGTAAAGGGTACGGCATTTATTCAATGGAACTAACTAAATGCAATCTACCTATATGCAACTATCTAAATGAATGCAATTGCTTGGTCAAAATAAATCAATCTCCAAGAAGCATATATAAGCATAAGGGCAAAAGGTATTAACAACCATGCCAAACCATAATTGAATCGAGCTATTAAATATTTTTACAAACTTGCATGAAAGGAGATGATCATTGGTGGAAACATGTGATTGAGCATCAAACCCTCACCGGATGTGTTTGCACTCTATTCGCTCAAGTGTTTAGGGTTGATTCTCTCAATTCTCCCCTAATCATGCTTTCTAAGATTTGTTTTTCTTCTAACAATCGACATATATTTCATGCATGCATACAAGTATCATGAGGTCTTTTCTTTAGTTGTAATGGGGCTAGGGTCAAGGTATGATGCATATATGGTTAAGTGAGCTTGAAATTTGAATCTTTGATAAGCTTAAACTTCCCACCTAACCTATGACATCCTATTCAATTAAGTTCTAACCTAACTACCCATTTTTCACTTTTTCACATACTCATGTATCCCTTTTCATTTCACAACACTCATGCATTGATTTTATTGAGCTACACTTTGCTTTGGGGCATTTTGTCCCCTTTTTATTTCTTTCTTTTTCTTCTTTTTCTTTCTTTTTCTATTTTTTTCTTTTTTTCTTTTTCATATTATTTTTCTTTTCTTTTTCTTTTGTTTTTCTCATTTTTTTCTTTCTATATACAAGAACCTCAATGCATAAGGTCTATACATTTGATCAATACATGAGCATCTACCCAATTCCCAATATTTTCAATAACAATACAAAATTACCCTTTTATTCACCCAATGTCCCAAGGTTCCCATACTTGAATGATACTCACACACACTAGTCTAAGCTAATCAAAGATCCAAATAAGGACATTTATTGTTTTCCGCTTTAGGCTTGTAATGTGCTAAAATTAAGAACAAAGTGGGTTAAGCGTAGGCTCAAATAGGCTAACAATGGAAGATAAAAGGTAAGGCTATTTGGGTAAGTGAGCTAATTAAATGATGGCCTCAATCATATAAATGCATGAATACACAAAATAATGGACATAAAGAATCAAACAAATCAAAGATTACAATCATAGAAAGAGAATAATGCACACAAGAAGGAAAATAAGTGGTTATAAGACGTAACCACACCATTAGGCTCAAATCTCACTTGCTTGTGTTCTTAGCTCAAAACATGATCCACAAGATATATAATTCAAGCAAGTTCTATGAAAAGTTTTCACTCAAATCAATTGAGGTGCCCTATAGATAGAAATCTTGAAAATTTCATTATTTTGACTAAGCTTATTGTGTATATATATGCAAAAATTAAGAAAATACAAGTAAAAATCCTAAAATCCTAGAATGAACTACAAAAGTGTTGGGATTAGAAACTTGTCACCCAAAATCGTCGAACGGTCGGACGACCTCCCCACACTTAAAAGTTTGCACCGTCCTCGGTGCACTCAAAGATGAGCAAGGGGGTACGGCGACTCTCCGGATTGCTACGTGTTCTTGGTCTTGCTTCCATGTTTGCTTGTGGTGCATTCATCATAAAAAAACAAAAATATAACACCATAAGATGAGAAGATATAAAAACAAGGAAGCATACATTGTTGGAGTGAGGTAAATCACTAGAAATGAGTGAGTGAATTAGTGTGGCATTAATGACAGATAAGTGTGTGAATTCTAAATTGCGCGGTTTAGAACACACATTAGCATAAAAAGCTATGTCACCAAAGAAGCATGCACTTTACTCATTCTAGTATGCTTGAGATGCTTTAAGTAAACTTGTAAGGTAAAACAAGCATTAAAGAAGCATGAAAGCATTCAAGTCAAACACATATGGATGCATATGATCATGAAATACCATGCATTAAGGTAAATGCACATCATCATCCATCATCAAGAGGTTGCCTAATCACAAAATAAGGCTCAAATCACATGGTGGCCAAATCATGTAATTCAAGAAGAGTTACAAGCTCGAAGGCAATTCTCATCACTTGGTATTTTTCAAAAGATAAGCATGAAAAACTCAAGACCAAGTAGCAAAATATAACCTCAATCATAGGATCCAACAAAGATTATCTAAAAACATTAATGCTAAATTAGCATTTAGGCAATAAGGGAAAAGCAATGCATAGTAAACAAAGTCAATAATCCAACACTTATAATAAAAAAGGAGAAAATGAAATGAAAACTAACTAAAACTAACTAACAAACTAACTAACTAACTAATTAACTAACTAAAATAAATGGTTATCCATGGTGTTAGGGAGTGTTGGATGAGGGATTGGAGAAGGGAAGAAGAGATGAGAAGGAAAGAAATGGAAAGAGGAGAAGAAAGGAAATGTGGTGTAGGAAGGGCATCCGCGCGTACGCGCGCATGCCGCGCCCGCGTCGATGGCTTATTTCGAGAGTGGCGCGTACGCGTCATGTGCGCGTACGCGCAAGTGGGGTTGTGCCAAAGGCACAACGCGCGCACAGTGCGGGCCTAACTCTCGGGTTAATGCATGGAAGGTGGAACTTCTCAACCCACGTGTACGCGTGCATGGCGCGCTCGCGTGGATGGTCGAAAATGCTCAATGTACGTGTACGCGTGCAGTGCGCGTACGCGTGGATGGTGCTCTGTTTTTCAAAAAAAAATTTTTTGGTATATTTTTACACTAATCCAAGCATTCCAAACCTCCAAACAGCTACCAAAACACCATAAAACCTTATTTAACATACTAAACTATCAAATGCACTTAACAAACTACCAAAACTTGAAATTAAACTAATTCTACAAAAGAGAAAATGAAAAGATTTTACCATGGTGGGGTGTCTCCCACCTAGCACTTTTATTTATTGTCCTTAAGTTGGACTTATGGGGAGCTCCTCATCAAGGTGGCTTGTGCTTGTATTCATCTTGGAACTTCCACCAATGCTTGGACTTCCAATAAGCTCCATCATTCAAGATTAATATCTCCAAGCTTTGATGGAGTTCTTCACAAACCATGGGCTCCCAATGTTGATCCTCATATGTTCCCGGATCCCATATTTTGTCTTCACACCCATCTCCAAGTTGATTATCATTAATCCATGTGGGTGGTGAGCAAGGTGAATTCTCAACAACGTGACCAAACATCCTTCTAGGCCCATGTACTCTAGTTATACACCAACTCTTGCTATTAAGCTTTGGACATGTGACCATAATGAACATAGGATAATGCTTCCAACCACTAACCATCTCCTTTTTACTCTTAAAGCCACAAATATATCTAAGTTGACCATCCGTTTCAAGCAAACCATATTCAAGGGGAATAATAAAGCTTGAGTATAAGGAATTTACCCACTTGAATGAGAGAGTGGATGGTGGTGGCTTGGGGAGAGGTATCTCCAATGTGCTAGTAAACTCCACTCCCTTGTTTTCTTCCTTGATTGCCTCCACCTTTTCAAAAACTTTTTCACCTTCAATCCTTTGTTCATCAACTTCATCTAACTCTTCTCCATCACTCAAGTCATAAATGGGAGGTTGAGAGAAATCTACCTCCACATCACTTTCGAATTTATTAGGAGAAGGTTCTTCAAATTCAAAGGATTCTTCACCAAGAAGATTGGATGCATGATCTTCATCACCAAGGGAACTCAATTCTTACTTCACTCCTTCCAAGTCTTCATATGGGATATGCCTTGGAGGTTGTGCACATTCCTCCTCAACATCAACTTCAATCATCTTGGAGGAGTTTTCTATAACTCTAGATTCCCATGGAGGTTCCGCATCTCCTAGGTCTTCAACCACTTCTTCCTTTTTTTCAATAATCATAGGCTTCTCCAATTGTTCTAACACAAAGTAGGATTCCTCCTTTTCCACCGACGTTTCCAATCTCTTTTTTAAGCTATGCTCCTCTTTAGATTCTCCACATGTATCCATGGGAGTTCCTTGAGTGTCCAAAAGTTGGGATGCTAGCCGGTTTACCACCTCATCTAAGGTGGTCATGAATTGTTGCACATCCCTTGTCATCTCCTCTTGTCCTTGAAGAAGAACGCCGAGGGTTTCATCCATTAGAGATTGGGGTGGATGGGAGGGTTCATCATTTTGGAGAAAGGGTTCATTATAAGAAGGTGGTTCTTCTTGGTAAGGTGGTGGTGTGTATTGGGGTGGTTCTTGGGAGTAGTAATCTTGGAATTGTGGTTCCATGTATGGCTTATATGGTTCAAAAGTTGGTTGGTGTGATGGATAAGGATCATGGTCATAGGAAGGTGTTTGTTGAAAATAGGCTTGTGAGTGTGGTTGAAATTCATGTTGAGGATATGACTCATAGGCATATGGTGGTGGTTCTTGAAAATCACAAGGAGATTCACCATAGCCATTGGATTGATATGCATCTAAAGATGGCTCTTCTTCATAGTGCATTGGTGGGGGTTGTTGCCATGAGGATTGATCATAAGCATATGGCTCTTCCCACCTTTGATTATCCCATTCTTGATACACAACTTCATTATAGTTCTCATCACCTACAACATAATTGTAACTACACTCATAGCCAAAGGGAGAATTCATGATAGCAAGAGAGGGCAAAAAAAACAAAAATAGTAACAAATAAAGAGAACAAACTAAAAACTAACAAATAAGCAAAAAGCAAACATATTCACAATATTCACATATATACAATAACCAATAACATAACACCATTGCAATTCCCCGGCAACGGCGCCATTTTGACGAATGGATTTTTCACGGTTTAGAATTTCACAAATGAATTCTCGTTGCAAGTATAGTTTCTAAACCAATCAAAAATCCTCTCATACAAAAGATTGTTTGTCACAAGTAACAAACCCCTAATTTTATAAACCGAAGTATTGAAACCTCGGGTCGTTCTCCCTAGGAATTACAATAAAGTGTCTTGTTATTGGTTTGAGTTGTTTTGGGGTTTTGGATAAGAGACATGAAAGTAAATGGTAATGAAAATAAACTAACAACTATAAAAGGCTCTTGGTAAGGTATGAGAACTAGAAGTTCTATCCTAGTTATCCTTCTCAATTGTGATGAGAATTGTTCATTGCTACCACTTAGTTAACCCTTGCTAATAAAGGAAAGTCAAGTGGATGAATTGACTTGAGCCACAAGTCCTAGCCAACTCCCAAGGAAAGACTAGCTTTAGTGCACTCCAAACCAATTAGCAATCTCTCCAATTACCAATCAACAAAGGAATTAGATAACTCAAGTGTCACTAATTACTCTACCTAGGCCAAGAGGAACAAAATCTACACTATATCTAGAAGAGGCATTTCAACAAACACATAAAAGGCAATAAAAGTAAACAACATAAATTGCAAGAATTAAAGGGAGATCTAACTACAAAGGCAAAAGATCAACAATAGAAAAGTAAAGAAGAACAATTTATTATGAATTACCTCTTATTGAATTGGAAGAATGTAGAAAGAACAATACTAGATCTACAACAAAATGTAAGAACAACATAAAGGAAATTACAACAAAAGAATAGAAGAAGATGAATGTAGCAACAAAGAATTGAAATGTAGAAGTAGAAGAAAGGAAAGATTAAAATCTAGATCTAAGAACTAAACCTAATCATAATCCTAATTCTAGAGAGAAGAGAGAGCTTCTCTCTCTAGAAACTACTTCTAACTAATCCTAATGAGTGTGTAATGAACTAATCTCCTTTGCTCTTCAATCCTTGGCTTTAAATAGCATCTTTGGCGCCAAAGTTGGTTGCAATTGGGCCCCACAACCCTTCAGAATTCGTTGGTTGCGAATTCATTAAAAAATCATATATCAGCACCGACGCGTACGTGCACAGCACGCGTACGCGTCCATAGGGTAATTCGCAGGTGCGCGCAAGCGCCAGGTGCGCGCAAGCGCCAGGTGCGCAAGCGCCAGGTGCGCGCGCGTGTCCATGGGCGAGTTCAACTTCTTTGACTTTTCATGATTTCTCCACTTTGCATACTTTCCTCTTCACTCCTTTGATCCCTTCCTAGCCTTTTCAATCTGAAATCACTAACAAACATATCAAGGCATCTAGTGGAATCAAAGGTGAATTGAATTTAGTTAGTTTAAGGTCTAGAAAGCATGTTTTCACATCTAAGCACAAATTAGGAGACAATCACCAAACTATGCTATTTCATTGAATAAATGTGGGTAAAAGGTTATAAAATCCCCTAAATTAAGCACAAGATAAACCCTCAAAATGGGGTTTGTCAATCTGTCACAAAAGGAGTCCGAAAAAATTGTTCAGGATGGGCCCTTGGTTGATGATGAAGAAGGAGCTGAGGAAGGAGATTAAAATTTGGGATAGTACTGTATGTTATTTGTATTTTGATGAATTTGTATTTTGTATTGAACTTGCTTATCATCATTTTGATGATGATAAAAACTTTGTATATTTGGCCAAGTATATTGGCTTTTAATTAGCTGATTTTTCATATGACTTTTCTTGTATATAAGTTGTTTTGTAATTTGATGAGTTGTTTCCTTTTGAACTTTGAAATGTGTTGGTTATATTGACTATGTGAAAAATATTACTCAGGAATTTGATTGATCCTGATAGATTAGTTAATTAGAAGGTTGATTGATAGCTATCAGTTATGTTAGGAGAAGTTTGATTTCAAAAATGTCCTCATTAACGGATGAGATTGTAATGCGCGTTGAGTATTGGTTTGAGATAGGATTTGTATGACGTAAGTCATTATTTGTTGTTTTGATGGTTATATCTCGAAGAGATATAGATCGGAATAGAAAAGAGAAACATCAATTGATAACACATATATGAGAGAAGATAAGTATATAATATTGTTGACCTTTGGGTACAAAGGTGCGGTAGGCTTGCCTTGTTAAAAACTTTCCAAGCAAAATTTTTTTGGAAAAAATCTTGTGAGTAGAAAAAAGAGTACAAGCATGGCCTTGACTTTTAACTATAATAAATTTTTAAAGAGGATATATTTCAAGTGTTAGGTAAAGTGATACCATTTAAAGATTGTAAACGGTATGCACCATTTCCTAAGATTTCAATAACTCGGAAAGGATCTTCCTAATTTGCAGCTAAATTTTCATGTGTTGGAGGTCGCCTTGCTTGTTCAGTTTTTCTGAGTACTAAAATGTTAACTTGAAAAGATTGGGGGTTGACTTTTTGGTTGTATCGCCGGGCTTTATGCTGCTGCATAGCTCGATGACGCAAAACTGCTATACTTCGGATTTCTTCGATAGTGTCTAAATCAATTTGTCAAGCTGTATCTTGTAGCCAGGAATCAGTGAATTAAGTTCGAAGTGATGATTGAGAGACCTCCAGAGGAATCATGGCTTCAGATCCATATACCAATTAGAAAGGTGTTTTCTTTGTTGTTGAATGAGCGGTAGTATTGTATCTCCATATAATTTGGGATATGAGCTTGGCCCAGAGCCCTTTAGCATCATCTAACTTTTTTTGTAAGGCATGTAAAATGACTTTATTGGTTGCTTTTGTTAAGCCGTTTGTTTGTGGGTTTTCTACTGAAGAAAAGTGTTGTGTTATCTTTAAGTTCTACAAAAAAAAGAGGTGAATTTTTTTATCGATAAACTGGCGACCATTGTCAATGATGATGTACCAAGGTATACCAAATCTATATATGATATATTTCCAAACAAAGAAAATCATTTGTTGAGATATTATTTTAGCTAAGGGTTGAGTCTCAATCTATTTAGAAAAATAATCAATTGCAACTACTAGAAATTTTACCTGGCTTGGTGCTAAAGGGAAGGGGCTGAGGATATCAAGCCTCCCATTGGTTAAAACTTAAAAGGCCAACTTACTTCAGAATAATGCAATGCTTTGGCTGGAATGGGTATAATCGGAGAGTGCTTTTGACAAATAGGGCAAGCTTTCACTTTGGTATTGCAATCTTGTTGTAAGGTTGGCCAGAAAAATCTAGCACGAAGTATTTTGGAGGATAGGCTCCGAGCTCCGATGTGTGTTCCACAAATGCCTTCATGAGCTTCTACTATAGCTAGGTCAGCTTCAGCCTGGAAAGACATTTTATCAATGGACGAGAAAAACCTCGTATATATAGAAAATTATTGAATACTGTAAAGAAGGATGCATGTCATCGGAATTTTCAAACATCATTAATGCTGTGTGGAACTTTTCGGTTTTGAGATATTGCATATAAGGCCATCGCCAATCATCTTCCTAATTGACACTTAAAACCTCGGTTAGATTGATGCTTGGTGTTAGCAAGGTAGATTAATAAAGAGAATAAGTATGTGATTGTGTGCTTGCAAGCTTAGATAAAATGTCAGTTCGGTGATTGTGTTCCCTAGGTATGTGAATATGTGATGAATTTCAAACTTAGAAAAATTGAAAATGAGGAATTTTACAATAACCAAATATTTTGCTAGTAAAGGGTCTTTGACCTGAAAGAGATTGTTTACCTGTTGTACGACCAGTAAAGAGTCGCAATATAAATTTAATTCTGAGATGTGTAGATCAATTGCTAACCTCAGGCCCACAATTAGAACTTCGTACTCTATCTGGTTGTTACTTGCTTTGAAAGAGAGATGTAAAGAGTGTTCAAGAACAAATCCGTTACCATCTTTAAGGAGGACTCCAGCACCACATCCTTGTGGATTAGAAGCGCCATCAACATAAAGAGTCAATTCCATAGAATGTTTGTCCAAATTGGGGACAGTGAACTCGGCGATGAAGTCTGCTAAGTATTGTTACTTGATTGGACTTCTACTTTGATATCTGATGTCAAATTTGGAAAGCTCAACCGACCATTTTATAAGTCGGCCAGCTAGTTCTGGTTTATTGAGAACTTGGCACAGTGGTTTGTCAGTTCGGATATTGATGACATGCTCTGAAAGTATGGTCGAAGTTGTCTAGCTGAGAATATCAAAGCAAGAGCTAGCTTCTCCATCTTTGAGTAGCAAAGCTCGGCATGCTGCAGTGACTTGCTGACAAAGTAAATAGGCTGCTGTACTTTTTCTCTTTCTATGACAAGAGCAAAACTTATAGCCCAGTCAGTAACAGATAGGTAAAGATAAAGTTCTTTCCCATAAATAGGCTTTTGTAATATTGGAGGTTTTGAAAGGGTAGCCTTTAGATTTGAAAAAGCATTTCACATTCATTGTTCTAGTTAAAATTGTTTTTCTTTTTCAATGTTTGGAAAAAACAAGAAGATTTAGAAGCTAAACATGGTAAAAATCTGGATAAGGCAACAAGTCTCCCTATTAAACGTTGTACTTTCTTGATTGTTTGTGGGTTTTTCATCTCCAGTATAGCTCGACACTTATCAGGATTGGCTTCTATACCTCGACTTGTAAGCTAAAACCCTAGGAATTTGCCTCCTTGTACACCGAAAGCGCATTTCTCCGGATTTAGCCGTATGTTATACCGTCTAATTTGATTAAAAATTTCAATGAGATCGTCGACATGCTGATTGCCGAGCTTTGTTTTTGCCACCATGTCATCAACATAAACTTTCATGTTCCGTCCGATTTGGTTTGCAAACACCTTATTAGGGCTGGAAGTGAGTCGAGTTGAGCTGAGCTAGACCAAGTTCAAGTTCAGATCACAAAATTTGAGCTTGACTCACGACTTGATAGATTAACAATCAAGCTTATTTCCTAAGCCCAAGGTCAACTCACCGAAAGCTCACGAGTTGGCTCGAACTCACGAGCTGCCTCAATAATAGGAATATAATCTATAATTCTATACCAATAATTTACAACTTATATATTTTAAAAAATATTTAAAAAGATCAATTTTATATATTGTTTATCTATCAATGAATTATAAATTTTTTATTTATATCCTACAACAAAATTATATATAAAAAATAAATTTAAAATTTTTAATAATTAATATCATATATATATATATATATATTAATACTCATATTCTATCTACGGCGACGAAGAATCAAATTATCACTATATTTATTCCTTTTTCTACTTCTTCTTCCAAGTGCAGGATAACCCCAAGGAGTTGCGGGTTTTTTTCTACCAATTGGGGCCCTCCCTTCACCACCCCCATGGGGATGATCTACAGGGTTCATAACTACTCCTCTTACTACAGGACGCTTACCTAGTCAACATTTAGATCCGGGTTCGTATCTAAAAGATCTTGTTCTTTTGAACATAAAGAAATAAAGAAGCCATTGCAAGTGCCGGAAATACTAGGCCCACTAAAGGCACAAAAATGGAAGGTAAGTTTATCATAGAATGGGTACCTCGATTTAATATTTGTACCTACTATATATAATCATTAATTATAGAATATTTAATTTATATATCGTATTTTTTTCTTATATTGTTATAAAGATAGTCTATAATCAATAGAATTCAAATATACTTAGTATGACTCAATGGATCACTTTTTTCGATAAGTATTTTTTATGGATTCTACTCATCCTATTCCTATTAACTGAATATATATATTCAGTTAATAGAATGAGTAGAAAAGAGTATATTGAGGAGTATAAAATAGAATCTAATTCTATATATAATAATATATTATTAAAATAATAAAAAATAGAAAGAATGAATGTAAAACGTAGAACTAAAAAAATGGATTGATTTCGCTTTCTATTTCCGTAAGGAACATAGGTATGATAATACACTTTTTCATTTTTTTATTTCGAAAAAGAAAAAAAATCTTTTAAGCTCTGCTAAATTTTTCACAAAGGGAAGAAAGCATGGAGCTGAAATAACTCACTTAAAACCCCTTTTAAAGGATTACGCGGTACGATTGAATCAAATAAGCCCTTTTGGAATAAATATTCAGCTACTTGTGAACCTTCGGGTATTGTCGTATTCAACGTTTGTTCAATTACTCTTTTACCCGCAAATGCAATGTAAGCATCGGGTTCGGCAATAATGATATCGCCCAACATGCCGAAACTGGCGGTCACCCCACCAGTAGTAGGAGATGTAAGGATGGATACATAGAATAACCTTTTCTTTTTTTGATACTCATATAAAGCAGAAGATATTTTAGCCATTTGCATCAAGCTCAGACTTCCTTCTTGCATACGTGCTCCTCCGGACGCACATACTAGAATAAGAGGTAAAAGTTGATTGCCAGCATGTTCGACCAAACGGGTTATTTTCTCGCCTACTACAGATCCCATACTACCCCCCATAAACTGAAAATCCATGATCCCAATTGCTACAGGAATCCCGTTTAGTTGACCTGCTATGAGTATTAATATATATATATATAATCGAGCCAATTCACGAGCTAATGAGCTGAGCTTATCCAAACTCAAGCTCGACTCATTTAATTTATGAGCTCAATTCTAGGCTCAAACTTGACACACCAGCTCATGAGTTTAGCTTATCAAGCTATTAACGAGTCAAACTCGAGCAGGCTTGACTCACTTCCAGTCCTACACCTTATCCATGAGGTGTTGGTAGGTGGTTCCTGCATTCTTAAGGCCAAAATGCATAATTTTATAGCAATAATTACTATATTCAGTTATAAAGATAATTTTATTTTTATCAGAAAGATGCATTAGATCTGGTTAAACCCAAAATATGTGTCCATAAAACTTAATGTTGCACAACCCGAAGCATTATCAACTAAAGAATAAATAGATAACAAAGGATAAGCATCTTTTGGGCATACTTTGTTGAGATCGGTGAAATCAACACACATGCGCCATTTACCATTGTGTTTTTTTACCATTACAACATTAGTTAACCAAGTTGTGAACCTAATCTCTTGTATGACGCCGACACTTATGAGCTTTTTAGTCTCCTCCAAGAAAGCTTGTTTTTTCTTAACACCATGGATGCATTTCTTCTAACCTATAGGTCGGACAAATGGATCGAGTGCTAATTTGTGAGAAATGATTGAGGGATCAATCCCAAGTATATCAGCAGGGGTCCAAGCAAATAGGTAAGCATTTTGCTAGAGGAAGTGTTGAAGTGTATCCTTCTGCTTTGAGCTTAGAGTTCTACCTACATAGGAAAACTTATTTGGATCATTAGTGAAATAAATTTTTTGTAAGTCATCGATTGGTGTTGGTCGTTCAAGGAGCTCAGCTCTTGGATCAAGGTTGGCTAATGCTGGGAGCTCGTTAGGATTCTGGACAGCATTTACTTGTGCTCCTATAGCTCGACTTGAGGCTGGTGATTTCAAACTGATACTGTAGCATTGTCATGCTTCGCGATAATCGATGTGAATAGTTGCAATGAGATTGTCCTGCACGGAAAACATGAAATAGAGATAAATTGTGGATATTATAGTTCCAAACTTATTTAGAAAAGGTCGACCAAGTAGTAAATTATAAGGAATGAAACAATCAACAACCAAATATTGAACATCAGAAGTTTTGGTTAAAGGATGCTCACTCGGTGTGGTTTGTAACCACACAGATTCCAATACTGGGACACGTTCACCTGAGAATCCCACCAAATTCCCAGTAGAAGTTTGGAGTATGTTATTGCTTAGCTTCATTTTCTGGAATATAAAGTAATATAGGACGTCTGCGCTGCTTCCAGGATCAATCAATACTTTTCGGACTAAAATGTCTCCCAATTGGATAGAAATAACAATTGGATCATCCAGATTGGTGGTGTTTGTGTTGAAGTCGGACGGCTAAATGTCACTTTTGGGAAATAAGGAGGATACTGGGTTTTAATGGAAGCACCTTCTACCGAGAGCATAGTTCGATATGTATGCTTTCGGTCGGAATTTGAGGTCCCTCCACCAGCAAAACCTCCAAATATGCAGTTAATGACTCCTCGTGGTTGGTCAGGGTGAGTATAAGTGATCTTTTCCTTGTCTCGGGATTATTGTCTTGTAGAGGAATGGTCGGCAGAGTTTGTTGTGTATTTTTTAATGTGGCCATTGATGTATTTGTCCAAATGGCCCTGTCGGGCTAGTCGCTCTAACAAGTCTTTAGCGATGACATACTCATCGGTAGTGTGCCTACGCTTTTGGTGGAAAATGTAATATTTGGACTTATCCATATTCTTCATGTCTTGATAATTACCAACTTTTCGAGGAAACTTGATGAGCTTTGCATTTAGGATTTCTTTGATTATCTCCTCCCGCTGGGTGTTGAATTGTGTATATGAATCATAGTGGGGAGTTAACTTGAAAGCCTTCTTGTTGTCTCGAGATTTATCCTCGTCTTGTTATTGTGGGTTTTTTCTGATTTCCAAGCCTGACGGAGCTCCTCAATCTCCATTTGACCTTTAGCCTTCTCCCGGAACTTAGCGAGTGTTTTCGGTTTTGCTACTGTAATCGCTTTTAGAATTTTCCTAGTCGAAATCCGCTCTTGATGGCGTGTAAATGCACCTTAGGGTAAAGATCTGGGATTGTAATGGCCACCTTCATAAAACGAGTAATATAGTCTTTCAGACTTTCATTTTGTCCTTGCTTAATTGTGTTCAAGTAGTTGGAATCATGTAGATAAATGGAAGATGCAGCGAACTGATCTTCAAAGATCTTTGCCAATTCTTGAAAATGAGAAATAGAATCTGCAGGTAGAGAACAAAATCAATCAAGTGCAGGACCATCTAAAAAGGTAGGAAAACAACGACATAAAACATGGTCAAAAGCACTGTTTACTATCATTATAGATTAGAATTTCTTGATGCGCTTTTTTGGGTCGCCCAATCCGTCATAGGGAGTTAAGGTCGTTGGTAGAGTGAACCTCTTGTGCATTTAAAACTTCATGACATCAGCGGTGAATGGACCAACGACATTGTCTAATTCATCATCTTCGTCGGCTTGTCGATCTTCTTCTTGCCCTTGAGTTTTAAAAATGTGTGTTATATCAGAATTGTGGTCTTCATCCTCTAGTTGCTCGTTATGATCATATTTATTTTCAATCTGGCTATTTGGTTTGCCGTTCTTTTATTTTCTTCTGCCATACGCTGATTGGCTTGTTGTAACTCGGTTAACATACGAAGAAGCTCGGATGATGTTGGAGGAGGTTGGTTAGCCATAGGCGAACAAAAAAATTTTGGGGTCTAAAAAAGGAAAAAGGATTTTTATTTCTTAGACCCACGGTGGATGCCAATATTCTTGCGTGGATTAACTTGGTATAGCTCGTCCTCTTGGCAATCAACTCCGAACTTCTTATCTCAACTCTAAGCTTCTTGTCTAGGAAGAAATATACCTTGGTGCAAAAAGAACAAAGAGAGAGGTACCTGCAAAATACACTCCAATACTTAGGTTAGTCAATGTGTAAAAAATGATCATATCTTCGATAAAATGTCTTACCTCCTTTATATGCGAGGCGAGATACTTAACAGTTATGCTTTGAGAATCATTTATGTTAAAGAAGAGAAATATCATGTTAGGACATTTTGATATATGTTTTGGTATGAGACCGAGTTGTAATGCACCAAGCCGAATTATAACGTATGTCGTCAATTTATAACATTTTGATTGAGTTATAATAGGCATATCAATTATTATTATTATTATTATCCGTCAAACTTAGTTTAAATATTAACTAAATTTTTACTTTTTCGTTTAAACGAATCATACTATATATCATCAATTAATATAAAATAATATCTTAAAGTCCGGTACAACTTTTTTTTTTTTTTTTACACCAAAAGAGTTCAGAAAAAACCAAGTATCACCACTCGTCTTTCTCCCGCTCCATTCCATCAATCTTCAATCAGCCACAAATTTTTATTTGTAGCAAAAGCTAGAGAATGCTTGAGTAATTTTTTGGTGGAGCCTTTAGTGATGTCTATATCGTGCCATAATTCTTTCAATTAAGACCTTTTAGTGCCGAAGTGATCTCAAACTCTGTGAAAAGATTCTGCCCCCTATGCCTTTAAGTTGGTTTACAATGATTAAGGACCAAAAGGGAAAAAAATTGACTATTCAATGCGTCAACACAAACTTTACCCAGTGGCGCTTAGCTAACACATACCACTTTGCTTTTGCCCTTTTTCTTTCATCAACATTGAACACAACAAAACAATATATAACACAACAATGTGGGTGGTTCCGATCCTTCCTTTATTTGAAGCTCCAAATTAAAGCCTTGATTAGTTTCCACAGAACTTTTGTTTCCCCCAATGAACGGATCGTGTTTCTAGTTTCTACTCTCTCTCTCGCTCTTGCTTGCTTGTTGGATAAGTTAACCCGTGGAATCTGCAATCCCTTTCTTGAAATTTTGCTATGTTTGCTCAGCAACCAAGTAAATTTTTCACCGGTATAGGTGTGTTGTACGTACACGAAGTCACGAACAGAGACACACAAGATTAATTATTATTAAATTAATCCAGATTAGTGTAAGGAAATTATCATATATAGAGTGCAAAATGACCTATTGAAATATTAAAGCAAGAATATGATAAAAAAATATTAGAAAACTAATACTTTTTATTAATATTAACCAACACTTTTGGTCAGCATCTTATCTTTATACTATTACAATTTATAGTTTAAGATTTAGAATTCAGTTTTCTATGATATTCTCAAATCCAACAAAAATTAATTTGTACGAATTTTGAATCCCATTTAAATATTTGGTACTTGTTAATGATGACTTGCTGCATACATAAAAAAAATTCAAATTTTTAATATTTATTTAAGTGGTTTTGTAAACTAATTACCAAATTAACTCAAGTTATATTTTAAACTTTAGTATTTAAAATTTAGAGTTGGTCAAATATTGACAAAAAAAAATTAATAAATTTTGTTTGTCAATTAATATTTGAAAAGTAGGTTTAGAAGCATAAGTATGTATACATTTTGCCAACGTGCATTATTTTATTAAAGAACACTCTACTATACAGATTGAAGTGGTATAAAAAGAGAAAATAATTTTTTTTATAGTTATTTTTTATTATTTTATTGTTATTCAAAATGTGGATCCTATTTTTTTTAATCTCTCTTTCATTCCATAAAAGAAAAATCTGTAAACTTACATCTTCACCATATAATTCACCTCTTATTAATTATATTTGATTTTATATTACTATAAAAGTTGTTTATAACTTTTCATTATATATATATATGGAAGTATTATTTCTTTTATTTTGTACCTTTAAATTTTGAAGGATTTGTAAATACCAATATGCATTTTTTTTTTCATTGTTATTATAGGGTGTCATATGATCATATCCTTCCACACACACACACTCCTACTTATTAAAAAGGGTGGAATAATATAAATTTGAGTCTGTTATATATGAAATAGAATATATCTAGAATCAAAGAAGAAAAAAGGTGAAGGTTGGAAAACTTACGAAGAAAGCAAAAATAATATGAGTTGAAGGGAGAGTGGATAAAGGTGGTTTCAGCAGTTGAGCTTCGGTAAGTGGAGTCGACCCCGTGAAAGGGAAGGCATTGGCATATGACTTGGTCCAAATTAAAGTCTTTAAAATGTTTATTTAATCATTAAACAATGTGGCTGCTCCTATACACCAGGCTGACTAAGGTTTGTTTCGCACTGGCATCTTGTCTTGCGTTTTGTCTATCCCATAATTTAGATTTCTACAACTTGATCCACACATGCATGCATAATCTAAGTTGAAAATTTACCCATATACTCGTACTTTAATTAATCACATATCACAAGTAGAACTTTTTTTTTAATATTGAACTTTTATTGGTGTAATTCACTAAAATGGCCGAAAAACCGTATTTAACCCTGTTGTGAGAGTTTCTGAACGTGACTACAAAAAGTCAATAATGTTTTCTATCTTCTGATTTTTTAATTAAAAAAAATAAAAAACCTCAAAACGTTATTGACACCTTTTATTTTTCAATTTTTAAAAAGGTGAAAATTCAGGTAAAGTCGACTTTACGTGAAGTTGATATCTGAGAGTCATTAAATAAAAATTTAGTCAAATCAGTCAAATCATTTAACTACTCTCATGTATTAACTTTACGTGAAGTAGAATGCACTTAAATTTCCACATTTTAGAAAAATTGATCACATGCAAAAAGTCCTGCCGTTTTGTAGAGTAAAAATTTTTTTAATCATTTTTTTAATGAATACAGCATTGCCGTTTTGTATTTAATAAATTTAAAAAATATTTTTATATACAAAATATAAATGAGATTGTGTCTTTTAAAAAATAAAAAATATTCCATAACAGAATAAAACTCACACACACTAAAATATTGGGCACATTATACAGGTGGTTATAATATAAAAAAACAGCCATTACAAGTAGAATAATAGATAGGTATATGTCTTTAACTAATTATAATTTGCAATCTTGAAAACTTATAAATTAAAAAATAATTTTATATGATCAACAAAATTTATCATTTTTTATCAATATTTACTCGACAAAAATATTTTTATATGCAATATACAGTGTTGATTAAATTTAAATCCTAAACTTTAATCACAAATACTAAATTCTAAATTTTAAATCTTAATACTATTAAAATAAAATGTTTACACATGAATTCCGACACAAATGCTTACACATGAAGACAGCACATGGCAGATACTACTGGCCTTGCATAGGAATAATATTAATACTAATTGAGTATTATGGAAGTCATCATTTCATTAATCACCCCCTTGGAATAGCAATTGTTAACTTTCAGATTTATTCATTCGGTTTAATTTGTTAATTTAATTTGATTTATTATTTGGGGCCTTGGACTATAGTTGTTTGTCACGATTCAAGAAAATGATATGCTCATATCATCAGGAAAATACTCAAAATAGTAACCCTTTAACTAACTCTGATTTGCCTTTGTACTTATTAGTAGTTCAATTTCTACAATTTTAAAATTGGAAGTATTGATTTGTATATATATAGCAACGTAAGAGAAGGTAAAAGATTTTTTTAGGATAATACTACAATATTCTTAACATAATTATTGTTTTTTTTCAATAATTAATTCATAATATTTAAAAATATAAAATTAGATTGTGAGATTAAAGGTGATGACTAAAAATATTAGTTAATACAAATTAAAATTACTGATTTTTGAATTTTATTTTAATATTTAATATTTTATTGATATTAAAATATAAATTTAATTTTTAAACCTATTTTTAATCCATTTTTTAATATTTAAAATATTATGAATAATTTTTATATTAAAAATTAGTAATACGTATTATTTTTAAAATATTAAATGATCAGTAAAATTTATTATTTTTAGTCATTAATTAATTATTAATATTTAAAAGTGTAGACTAAAATATATTATTAAATTGTTAGAATAAAAAAATTAAGTTAATAATTAAAAATAATGATAAAAATAATAAATTTTAATAATTTTTTAATATTTTTCTTATTTTTAAATTAGGGTCATGATTTTTTTTCACCAAAATGCAGATAGATGCTCAATACATACATTGGATAAAGTACAACTTAACAAAGTCTTGGTGCATCATTATAGGCAGTCAACCATCGTAACCAACACTACAAGAAAAAGCGTGTTTATCGACGGCAAAAATCGACGGTTATTTCTGCCGTCGATAATTTTCGACGGCCTGCTGTCGATATTACTAAAAAAAATAATTAAAAATAAAAATATTAAAATCGAAGGCCTTGTCGTCGATATTTTTATAATGCATTAATTTATTTCCCTATTATCGTCATATTAGAGGTGCAGAAAATAAAATCGACGAAGATCGCGTCTATTTTATTATTTTAAATATCGACAACATTGCCGTCGATAAATTTGAACGGTCTAGATTACCTTCTAAAATGGGATGAATGGTCTAAATTTAATCTATATAATAGACGCCATATGTGTTGTTTTTTTATATTAAAATCGACGAATGTGTCGTCTATTTTATTATTTTAAGTATCGACAACCATGCCGTCGATAAATTTGAACGATCTAGATTACTTTCTAAAATGGAATGAACGGTCTAAATTTAAGCTATATAATAGACGCTAGATATGTTGTTTTTTTATATTAAAATCGACGATTTTGTCGTCTATTTTATTATTTAAAATATCGACACCTTTGCCGTCGATAAATTTGAATAAAATCGACAGACGGGCCGTCGATTTTTATCACTAAAAACACATTTTCTCAACTCCTGCTTCCAAAGTTCAGAAACGCATGTCTTCCCCAAATTCAAGCTAGGTTTATCATTAAAAACGCTTTCTCTTCAACACCGCCTCCGTCCGACACCACCACCGGCGACCACCATCGCCTACCCTCTCTCTCTTCCTTCTTCTCTTTCTTCCCCATTTCTCCATTTTTTCGTTCCTGCATGCGACACCCCTGTTCGTGGAGTCACTCTCTGTCCGCGTCTTCAAGCACCGACAAGCAACCACCAGCGGCGGCGACCTTCTGTGCCACTGCGAGATCACCTCCACCCCACCGCCTCTCCGTTCTTCTTCCTCCTTTCATCAATGCAGGTTCCCTTCCCCTGTTCTCTGTCTTTCTTTTCTTTATTTTCATTGCTTTTTAATTCTGTTTTTAGAAATTTTGGTTAGGCTTAGGTTTGTTAAAACTTGTGTTTCTGGACTGAAATTGTTGTTGGCTGTATCTTTCTAAAATTACTGAGTTGAATGTTGTTTAGATTAAACTGAAATTTACTGTTTTGAACTCTGCACACCACATGTTCGGAGAAATGCCTGAATGGAATTTTTGTATGTAGGGCTTTATTATTATGATTATTATTAGGTTTATTTTTTCAATTTTATAATATTTTGATAGAGTAAAATAGTAAATAGTGAATTGTATATAGCTAGGGAAGAATCTAATAACAAGAATTATATTGATTAGAACGAATGGGTGATATTTGGAATTTACCACAGGAGGAAGGAGGTATCATAGCTGCTTTGAAATTAAGCTATGGTCAAAGAATTGAAAATAGAAATTTCTAATCATATAGAAAGAAGGACAAAGGTGATGGTATAATTATAGATCTTGATAACAAAAATACAATTTTAAAGTTTTAATCCCTTGTCTTGAGTTTTGACTTTAGGAACACAATGTTCCCATTTAAAAAGCTTAATAGACAGTGGAATAGAAAGAAAGGGTGGCTGCCAGAATTCTAGGAGGAATAGAAAGATCAAAGAACAAGTGGAGAACAGAAGAGAGTGTTGTTCTACAAGAAAAGTATTTGTATAATATAATCATATGATTGATTAATCTTTGTGTGAAAAGAATCAGAGTGTTCCATTCTGGCTTAAGTGATTGTTTGTTGAAAAAAATATATCCTTATTAATGATTATATTATACAACTTGTGTAAAAGAAAGAGAGTTTCACATTTATACCGTAAAAGGGATAAGCAATAAATCCATGGAGAAGAATTCAACTATATATCATATTTATACAGTTGGTATACTTAATGTTTTCCCTTGATTGGTCCAATGACATTCCATGAGTTTTTTTTTTGTTAAGCAGGGCATGAAAATGAATCCTCCATATATTAATTAATCGTATAATATAAATAGAATCTTGTTATTTGTTATTTATTTATTATTATTTTAATAATACAATACTATCTTCTGTTATTATATATATGTCTATATCTATAATCACTTCCCAAGCAAACTAATCAAACCCCCATATCTTTTAAGTGGGTGTTTACTTTTTAACCGATTATTCCATTGAGTGTGGCTTAAGTCACATGCCTTCAAAGATTATGCACTTTCTCATCATTTTTTTGATATATTTGCCATGGATGAGTGATCCATTATTTAGTGGGGCTATCATCACAGGACACAGATCATAGATTTATCTATTTATAATTATGGATCAGTGATTTTAAAGCTAATATATTATTATTTGGCAATCACTAATCAGCAATCTGATTATGCAAACAGCAATCACTCTCCTTCCTTTTTGAAGTAACTAGTTATAGTGGATAATCATGTTTGCATTAACTAATTATGGGGAAAAAAAGAATTCAATTAATTGAACCCAAAATCATAAATTTTTCTCAGGTTCTTTCAGACAGTAAGATCAAGACTAATTGGACAGAGTTGTTGCTAGGCCTCACAAAATTTCTGATGTAATTATGTGCTGTCATACTCATATAACATTATCACAAACCTATATGGCACATTTTTTGACATAGACAAAATGAAAGGCATTTCATAATTTGCTTTCAATACAGTTCTTTGATTGCTTCTCTAAGGTGCTCAACTGTATCTCATTTTGGTTTTCAACTACTTTATAAAGTCATCCCACGTCAAATTACTTGTATATTTCTGAATAATATTCAATTTGTATGTTTGCTTCATGAAGATATACAATTATTTATCATTGAAACTAGCAAGAAATTTAGAGTTATATCTATAGATTGCAATGATTCCCTGTTCCTAACTATATATTTTGATTTTCTAACAACAACATATACATTTGAAGCAGCTTTCTTAAAAGATTCTCTCTCTCTCTGGTGCTGCAAAGTTAGGGTTTCCTATGACCAGGTACACTACCCTTTTCATTTCTTCAATTATTGCTTGCTGTAATTTCAGCTCAGGTATTAGCAATTGCCAACTTCTGCTTATTCTTCATGTGTTGATTTTGCAATTTGTTATGATATTCGGTTACTGATTAAGCATTTTGTTACTAGCTGATTCTGTTTTCTGGTTTAGCTTCTTGGAGCTTAGTTAGTTTTCTGCTTCTTTGTGAAGTATGAGAAATCATCAATATTGAAAGAATATTCAGTTTTCTGCTACCGAACTCAAGATTCTGATATACTCTTTTGCAATATTTGATATTTCTATGCAGTATTTCACAGTGGGAATTGTAGTGATGTGGGTCAATAGAATCTTTTGATCAAAGAAACAATAGTGGAGTATTTGGTTCTTCAGCATATACACTATCACAAAGTATTGGTAGAGTTTAAGACTCCCAAAAAAGGTATTCAAGGTTTAACCTTCTACTTTTTTATTTATTATGCATGCTTATCTATACTTACTTATGTATGCTTGTTTGTGTAAACCATTCATAGTGAAAGTATAAATTATATTGATGATAAGATTTATTTGTTGTGGTTTCTCGTTGAATAAAAAAATTAAAAAGTGAATATTATCCCTTTGATATGTAGAAAATTAAATTCATTAATAATGGAAAACCAGAACCGAAGTTGGATGTATGATAGAACATATGATCAGAGGCGGGGTCTTAAACCCAGTTTTATTAAAGGGGTAAATGAATTTGTGGATGTGTGTACTAGAACTCATGAATTTCTCAGAGGATGTTTAGTTAGGTGTCCATGTGCCAGATGTCAATGTGGGACGTTTAAACAGTTGATCGATATTAAGATTGATCTATATACTCATGGGTTTAAACCTAATTATTGGGTTTGGACAGAGCATGGAGAAGAGATACCCACAGAGAATCAGATTAGGATAGAAGAAGATATTGAAAGTAGCTCTGAATTAGGTGGTGTTACATGGGAAGAAAATTTTGACTAAAAGTGACTGTCTGTCTATCTGTCTGCTTGCTTGCTTGCTTTTCCCTAATTTATGACTAAAAGTGACTTATGAGAGAGAGCAAGTGTGTGTGTATATGTGCAACTGTGCATTGCAAATTGAAACTAGTTGCAGGATAAAGCTTATATATAATTGATGGCTTATATATAATTATACCATAGACCTAAAGTTGTGGCTTTTGAGCTCTGAAGGATCATGTCTACAATCTAAATTAATAGCTTTCTTTAATTTAATTATTACCTTAATTTTTTCAACATTGTCTTAGATGAAACTAGGCACTCAACTCGAACTAGAAAAAAGATCAGCATATTTAGATGATTTTCACTACATGATTGTATTATCTAAACCTCATTATTGTTTTTCGTTTTATCCTAATATTTTACATAATTTTGCTATTAGAGAGAATTCTGATATCTTTAGATTATTATTACTTGTTAAACTCAGCATTACTTGTTATTTATTTATCAGCAAAATAAATTTGTATCTGTTCAGAGGCTAAATTTTATTCCAATGATTTTTTAAAATAGAAATGCTTTGACATTATTGATACGGAAGAGGATGATATCTATCAAGCTTGGAGGTTTAGGGCTGCCAAGCGCTTGCGAGGTATGCTCCATGCCATTCGCAAAAAAGGTGCCCGTCCATATTGGATCCCACTAGAAGTTCTTGGTGAATTGATGAGACGTTGGATCACTGATGCCTATAGACAATTACAGGCGAGAAATACAGCTGCCAGGAAATCGACTCGAGGTACTTCTCTTCACACTGCAGGAGGCACCACCTTTCCAGAAGCGAGGTTACGCTTAGTAAGTTGCTTATAGAATTTGTAATTTATATTTATATTATACAGAATTTGAATATAAATTGATAAAATAAATAATATGTATTTGCATGCACTATACATAGAAAGGACACAGTAGATAGCCTGCTTTATAATTCCTACTAATTATAAACAGAATACTTGGAAGGAGTGTGTGACACCAGATTGAAACAATTTCATTAGGAGTGAAAGTAGATCATATTATCTTGACAAGGATTTATGATCTAACAGGACTTAGTTAATACATTGGTGATGAATAAGGTGATTTTTATTGTGTATATTAGTAGATTGCAATTTAAACGAATATAAGTCTAAGTTTAGTTATTTATCTTGTCTTGAGTCTTTATGTTAGAGGGTTATTTATTATTTTGATAAGTTTGTAAACTCATTATCTAATATTTAGTATAAATTTTATTTTTATATTTAAAAGTTTATTTGTCTTGTTATCTAATATTCTGTTTAAATTTTATTTTATATTTAAAAGTTTATTTGTATTAACGGTTTACTATTTTTCAAATAGAAAAAATGAATTAAAACATATAACTATTAAAATCGACGGCAACGTTGTCGATTTTATTCAAGCCTATATCGACGGCTTTGGCGTCGATTTTATTAAACATATTATAGACAACAATGATGTTGATTTTATTAAGTTAAATATCGACGGCAATAGTGTCGATTTTATTCAAGCATATATCGACGACTTTAGCGTCGATTTTATTAAACATATTATAGACAGCAGTGTTGTTGATTTTATTAAGTTAAATATCGACAAAAAGGCTGTCGATTTTATTAAATCAATTATCGACAGAGAAGACGTCGATTTTAAATAATAATATCGACGGCAATGTTGTCGATTTTATTAAGAATGTAAAATTCTCACACCCATATTACAGACGGAATGGACGTCGATTTTATTAGATTATTATCGACGGCTATGTAAGCCGTCGATTTTATTAGCATTTTGAAAAATCGACAGGCTTTATAGCGACCAACTGCGCCGTTTATTTTGCCGTCGAATTTAAATATTATCGACGGCTAAGCTGTCGATTTGGCCGTCGATTTTAACGACGTTTCTTGTAGTGCAAACATTTTAAAATCAGAATGCTGGCAAGTGGCAACGGAAGCCCTTTAGTATTACGTCATTCTAGTTTTTTATTTTCTTTTAAAAAATGATATTAAGTAACCATTTATTTTTAATTTCCCCAAACAAGTACTTATTTAATTATTTATCATATATATGTTGTTTAACCTTCAACGAATGGCCAATTAATCATGATGAAGATTGAAGACTGCACGAGCACGAGCACGACCACGTAACTACGTAAGTAAATAAATAAAAGCATGAAATAATGTATAATATTTTTAAAAAATGTATTATTGTACATGCAATAATAATGCACAATAGTTAAATATAAACCAATATATAAATAATTTAATATAAAATCATCAAAATACAGATTCATTCAACATCATTCTTGATACCCACATGACACCTAACCTCGTATAAAAAACTATCATTTTGCAATTTATTGAATTCACACTCACTAACTAAAACTTCTACGTGTATTGGGAAAAGCTGTATATTATTAAAGTCAAAATTTAGTATAGTTGCATTATATTTAGAGCATACGTAAACAAATTAATTAAGTTCTTTAAAAAAAATTGATAATAAGAGCATCTTTAATATTTTGATTTTAATTTTATTTTATTTTAAATCTTATACAATATTATATAAGTATTTGAAAAATTATATATCATAAAAATTAATTTAAAATTTAATTTAAAATTCGTCACTCCAATACTTAGTTTTATTTTAATTTAATAACTTTATATAACAAGATTACAATATTTATTTAATGAGTTTAATGGATATATAAATGACAATATTTTACTTATTTTTTTTAAATAATATGGTAGTTCTTTATTAATACCAATATTATTTTAAAAATTATATCCAATACAAGTTTTAATTTTAAATCAATTCAGTTACTGTAAAAGTCAAAATTTATACCCAAAAAATATTTTATTAAAACTGCTCTAAGAATTTATATTAAAAACCGATTATAAATAAGTTAGTACTTATTTTTAAATTGTGTAATAAATACGAGTGATAAAATAGTTTTTTAGAATGAGATCAAAATCTCTTAAACAACTTTTTGAAAAGTTAAAAATATATCTAAAAAACTGTACCAAACACTATTAATATGACTTTTCATAAAATTAAAAGTAAAAAAAAGTAGCTTTTAAAACTTTTTAAACGGGCCTTTAATTTCATCCACATAGGAATAGAGATGACAAATATCCCTAGTGAGACGGATACTTGTGGTTTACCCGCCGGGGAGCAAGTTTGGGGGACATTTTTTTTTTCCTGTGGGGGGTGGGTACAGGTACCCGTATAATAAACGGAGCGGCGGGGGCAGAGGGAGAGGTTCCCGCCCGTGGATATCCGTTTATTATCTGTGATTGTAAAATTACAAAAATAACCCTCATATATATAATTTTTTGATGAAACCCTACACGCTCAAACCATAATCTCTGCGCCTCTCTCTCACTCACTTCACTCTCTCACATAAGCCTCTCTCACAATCATCTCACACTCTCACTCAATCTCTGTGTTCTCACTCTTAGTCCCTCACCTTCCTCTGTCATTGTCGCCGCTCACCTTCCTCTGTCGCTGTCGTCGCTCACCTTCCTCTCACTGCTTTGCTCACTGCTTGCTGCTAGCTTTACCACCGCCTCCACCTCTGCTTTGCAACGAAGTCTCAAATCTGCGACGTTGATGACAAGCTTCCTCCGGCAACGCTTCTGCTCCACAACGCCGATGATGCCTCTCCCACCACGACTCTGCTCAGCAAAGATGATAACGACTGTGCTCCGTCTCAGTGGTCGGCCATCTCGCAATAAGTTGGATGTTTCTGTTAATTGATTAAATTGGTTTTCACATATGTTTTTATTTTTATAAATTTATGAAATTTCTATGAAATTGGGACATTGGAGTTAGGGTTTAAATTCTATTTATTTGAATTGGGTTTAGATTTAGGGTTTTGATTCTATTAATGTAAAATTGGGTTTATGTTTAGGTTTTAGATTTTGTTGATTAATAAATTTGGATTAAAGTTAGATTTTATTACTGTAAAATTGGAATTAGGGTTTGGATTCTTAATTTTTTATTGTAAAATTGGATCACAATATTAAGATTTTTGTGAAATTGTTGTTGTTTACTGGATTTTTTAAAAAAAATTTCTTATTTGTTTCTTCAATTACTTCAAACCTCGTGGATATCCGCGAATATCCTAATATATGGCGGGGACGAGGTCCCCGTTACCCGTCATGGGAATGGGACGGAGACGGAGAGTCTGGAGGCGGAGGCGGGGGACGGGGGCGGGGGCATGTTCCACCCTCATGGGGACCTGTTGCCATCCCGACATAGGAAGTTAAACTCTTAATAAAAAAGAAAAAATATTCAAACTAAATATGCAAGCTATATTTCACAAATTCGCTATATTTAATTGGCTAAATATGTCAATTGAAAAAGTAAATATAGTGGAATATTAATTTCGTTATTTAAGAGAAAGTATAAGAGATCAATTCCATTCCCAGCCAACTCACAATTTATTTAAAAAATAGAATTTTAAATTTTTTAAAAATAGAATTTTAAATAACAATTAGAATTAATACTATGAAATTAGGATTAAAGTAACGTAACTCATTGACTATCATCGTGCAACTAACGTTTCTCCTTCCACTATATTTTTCCATCACCGCTATGTCCTCCACATCCTCAACATCTACCCGTCGCCTCTTTGTCCTCCTCTTCCACCGTGTCTGCCTGTCGCCTCCGCGTCCTCTCACTCCACCATGACGCAGAGCAGTACTGTTGTTTCTTTATGGAGTTCTGACCGCGCTCCTTGGCTTCTATCGCGTCGTCTGCCACTCATGACGGCGTCGTCTCCTTCCACCTCCCTCCAATTGTGGCGGCTCTATTCCTTCTTCATCAAGTGCAGATTGCGCGTGAGGACCACTGCTGCAGGAACGGACTTGCAACGTTCACTATATGCAAAGATGCCTCGCCATGGCTGTTGGCTCGTCCACGTGGAGATCTTTCCACTGGCAATTGCTTGTTACTGATCACTGCTGTAAGTGCCCAAGGGAGCAACGCTGATGCAACGGTTCTGAAAGAAACATCTATAAAACTAAAAGAAACATCCGAAAAACAAACAAGAAATATTCAGGATCCAGAGCACAACTAAAAAAACATCCAATCTCTAAGAAAAGAAACATCCACTAATTCAGAAAAGAAACATCCACTGATTCATAAAAGAAATATCTACTATTTCAACCAGAAACTTCCACTAATTCAAGAAGAAAACATCTAGTAATTCAAAAAAGAATCATTCGAAGATGAGGATACATCAATTTCATGTTCTATGTCGCCACATGCAGCGTTACTTAGTAAAATCGGCAGCGACAGAAATGGCGTTACCTAGTGAAATCGGCGACGACAGACAATTTGTACTCGACGGATAACACAACACTCGTTGGAGGTAATAGCTGACGAACGATTAGTCCAGGTTGAAGTTGGCCATGCAGGACAATGACAGTGTCCCGAAACTCCATTCATGGGGTTATTCTCGTCGTCTTCCGCGTGTTCGACAACACTTCTTGATGCAACAAAGACCAAATGGCGGCACAGCAGCGTGAGGTGGGGGGTCTCATGACAGCAGAACTTGTTAGGGAGAATGGAAAACGGCGCAGCTAGAAAAGAGGGGAGATATGTTTCTGTACTTATTTTTTAAAATATAAGAGTAAAAACTGAAAGTAGAGTTATTTCTGATTTTTTTGTTTCATTAGACATTTTGTTGTAATATATTAAAATTGATAGAATTGACTGATATCTAAGTTAATTATCTAGCAAAATTGATTATTTAATGTGCCTTTTTACAATTTTGGATGAGCTTTCTATATCTCTAGTGATGATTTTAGATATTGCAGTGAAACTGTTTTTATATATAGCTTTTTCTTTTAATATATCAATCTCTATTTCTCCAAATGATATCAAACATACAGTTCTACCCAATTCCTCATCATTAAGCCGTGTGGAATTATAAAAGCGGACGTGTGAATTGTGAAATAATATAAGGGGACGCTGGTCTCATGTGAAATTGAAAAAGAAAATTTAGTTAGTTAATATTAATCAAATTTAAAATATGTGTGATTGGAAAGAAGTGATAGAGAAATAAAAAAAAAAAGAAAAAAAGACAAATTATAAAATTTCTTTTATAGATTACACATAAAAATTTATAATTTTTCTCTTTTTTGTTTTTTTTTCCAACCAAAATATTTTTAGAATTTAAATTTATAATTCAATATTTAATATTAAAAATTTATAATTTAAAATTTAATAGACTAATTTTTTTAAAAAAATTAGTTGATATTATTTAAAAAAAAACACATGATTTCAATTTGTTACATAATTTATTGTGTTATTTTATGAGTCGTGTGCAAAGTTAAGACTATGAGAATCGGAAGGATGAATAAATTAGTCAAAAGATTACTTTAACAGTTTAACAATTTAATTGTGATTAGATTATACGTGAATTGGTTTAATTAAATATATACTAAAATAAATAAATATTTAAATTTATCACAAAATAATTTTAAATTAGATATTTTAATTTTCAACAAATTTTTATTTTTTAGAAGTAATTATTTTTGTTAGACAAATTAGTTTTTGGTTTTTTTATTAAAATAAATAAAAAAATATTAACTCCTTAAATACGCATGCATGAAGTTAATTCCCACAATACGTAGTTCCATCTCAGGAGAGTCACCCACGAATTGGGTTTCGCTACCAACTCTGGGAAGGTACCAACGAAATGGGAAGATTACCTGACAAAATCTGCGTGGAACTCCAAATCAAGCATGGCACCCACGAGATGAATTATGGCACTGGCGGCGTCAGCGAATTGGACATATCAGGTGAGGCGCCCACGAATTGGGCCAAGGCGTGGCTGATCCACGCGAAATGGTGCATTTCTATTGCGGCGCCCACGAAATGCGCACAACAATGGCGGCAGCAACAAAATCGTTTGGCGTCAGTTCCTGTACATGCATGCATTGGCTTGGCATGTTCACATTCTCCACCAATAATGACAACATGAAAAAAGTCTAAGAGACCAAGCAATGAGATCATGAGTTCTGCATTAGCTCTTGGAGCATTGTTCACTACCGCTCGCTTCAGCCTACGACTTTCAATCCATTCCCTCACTTTATCAAGGCCATTCAAGGTCGGAGAGTTTTTACCCTTTTTGATGAATCCTTCCATGACTTCAAAAACTTCTTTTTCAAAGTTCAATCTGTAGAGGGTCACCACCCCTTTTTCCTTGATCAAAATTCTTCTCCTCGCTTTCCCCTATATTGGTTGGAGGCCTCTCCTTGTGAAAAATACAGTCTGGATGATTTGGATGAGGTGGAGGCGGCCGTTGTGGGGTTTCTCCAAGAAGTATGGGGGAGAGCCCCCTACCTGGATACAAAAAAGTTTCTCCAGGGGTCTCCGACCTTTATCCAGTCTCAACTACGTAGCTTTTGTTTATTTTATCATATTTTCTGACTTGATGCTTGTACGACTTGTTTTTTCCGACTTGTTTTGCTGATTTTAGTTGCTTTTACAGAAATGGCGAAGAAGAATTTCAGGGAGTCTTACCAAAGGGTTCAGGAGGCCAAAGCGAGATCCTGCGCCAGAGTCGGCGGTGCCAGGGCAGCTGGTCCCTCTCTTCCTTTCCCTCTCCCTTCTTCTCACAACTTGGGGACCCGCACTCGTCCTATTGTCATTTCTTCCTCAGCCTCTTCTCTGTCGTCCCCTCTTTCCCGATCTTCTCCTGAGTCAGAGAAGAAGAAGCGTAAGACTTTAGAGTCTGGCTCTTCCTTTGAAGGTGAGGCCAAGGTAGATGCGCCTCAGTTTGTTCGGAAGCATATCTATCCTCATACTCGTATAAGTATGGATGATGCTTCTGTTCGAAACCACCTTACTATTCTGGCTCAGGAGAGTCTCAGGGCGGCGGGGGTGTGCACCAAATTTCTTGATATGTTTTAGAAGACTCCCCTCAGCTCTTTGGGTTCATCCCTGACGGTTGAAGAGCTAGAGGGGAGGATTCTTTTGTATCAGGAGGCTAAGAAGAGCCTGAAGGAGGAGGTCGCCAAGCTGAGGGAGGAAAGGGATAATCTCCGGAAGGAGGAGGAGAAGTTGATGGGCTGGTGCTCTATGGCGGAGGGTCTACGAGATAAGGCAGAGCAGAGCTATTCGAGCTTGTTCCAGGACCTTATGGAGGTTAAAAAAGATCTGGTAAGAGCTCGGGATGCTTATGCGGATCTGGAGGACTCCATTGCTGAGGGATCCGAGGAGGCGTGGAGGGTCTTTAAGGATTAGGTCGGGGTTATTGCTCCTGACCTGGATCTCTCCCCTTTGGATCCTGATAAGCTCATAATCAACGGGGCCATTTTTTCTCCTCCCCGACCTGTGTCTTAGTCCGAGTTGAAGACTCGGGGCGAGAGAATAATAGAATCCCCTCCCCGACCAGAAGATGTCCCGAGTTCTTCGAAGGCTCCTGAAACTTCCCCTCCATCTCCTATGGATGTTTCTCTCCCTGACGCTGGTGGTACTCCAACTACTCTCCCTGGTTCTGGTGTTGACGTCCTTCCAAACTGAAAAAATTATCTTTGGCTATATGGGGGCCCGGCCTATGGGTCCCACCTTTTTTAAACTATTTATTTTTATGTTGTGGTGGCATGATGTTGACACTTTCTTGGCCTTTTATGGACGTAAACAAAATATTTAGAAATACCCTTTTTTGGATAAGGGTTTAAGGTATTTTTTTTGGTTGTGTGCATGCCTTTTCTGTTTAGGTTTCGAAAAAACCCTTTTGATCTTTGTTTTGAAAACCTTTTTTCTTGGCTGGGTGTCCCTTCTTCTAAGTTTTTCTTAAATTTTTCTTGAAGACTTGGGACAGTCTTTACCTTAGTGCCTTCTATAGGTTTTGCGATCCATTTTCGGTATTCGTTGTACTCAATTTTTGATTTATTGAGTTTTTATAACTTAGGTTATTTTTGCGATATATTTCTTTGTTTCTCAGTTTTTTCCGACTTGTTAGTCAGATAATTTCTGAGTTTATTCACGATCGACTTTTATAACCTCTTTACACCGACCTGTACCTCGTCGTTTTATCCTGACGACCATCTGGGGTGAAGCTCCTTCGAATGACTTTTTTGTTGTATCTGTTCGTCATCCTTTGTTTCAATGCTGCTTCTCTAATGTGGGCTCGTTTTCAGACTTCTGGGAGTAGCTCAAGTTTTTCTTTATGCCCCTATATGTTTTCAACCTCGTCGTAGAAGCTCACCCTTGGGCTTTGTTCGTTGATTTCAACCGGTATCATGGCTTCTATGCCGTAAGGAAGTCGGAAGGGTGTTTCTCCTGTGGCAGACTGAGGTGTGGTCCGATAGGCCCAAAGTACTTGTGGGAGTTCCTCAGCCCAGGCTCCCTTTGCATCCTGCAACCTTTTCTTCAACCCTGCCAGTATGACCTTGTTTGCTGCCTCGGCTTGTCCATTTGCTTGTGGATATTCTACCGATGTAAACTGATGTTTGATTTTCATGCTAGCCACCAGGTATTTGAAGGTTGAGTCGGTGAACTGAGTACCATTATCAGTAGTGATGGAATGAGGTACCTCATACTTGGTGATAATGTTCTTGTAGAGAAACTTTTGACTTCTCTGAGCGGTGATAGTGGCCAATGGTTCTGCTTCTATCTACTTTGTGAAATAATTCACTCCTACTATTAGATACTTTACTTGCCCCGGTGCTTGGGGGAATGGTCCTAGCAAGTGCAATCCCTATTTTGCGAAAGGTCATGGGGAAGTTATACTAATGAGTTCCTCGGGAGGGGCTACGTGGAAGTTCGCATGCATTTGGCATGGTTAGCACTTTTTCACAAATTTCGGGGAATCTTTTTGTAAGGTCGGCCAGTAAAACCCAGCTCGGATTACCTTTCTGGCTAACGACCTTGCTCCAAGATGGTTCTCGTAGATTCCATTGTGTACCTCCTCTAGCACCTCGGTTGTCTTTGAGATCGGGACGCACTTTAGAAGTGGTGTTGATATCCCCCTTTTATAGAGGATATTTTTCACCAGTGTGTAGTTTTGTGCTTTTCTCTGGATTTTTTTTGCCTCTTTTTCCTCTTTGGGGAGGATGTCGAATTTCAGGTATTCGACTAAGGGCTTCATCCACCCGAGATCTAACCTGGCGACTTCAAAGACATCTTGAACAGCCTCCGTTTTGGCCACAGAGGGTTCAGGGAGAGTTTCTTGGATCAGGCTTCTGTTGTTCCCTCCTGGTTTGGTACTTGCTAGCTTGGAGAGGGCGTCTGCCCTGCTGTTGAGGTCCCGAGTTATATGCTTTACCTCGGTCTCCTCAAAGCGCTTAAGGTGCTCCAAGATTTTGTCCAAGTACCTTTTCATGTTAGGATCCTTGGCCTGATACTCTCCGTTTATTTGGGAGGTCACTGGTGGACGAAATTGTGATTTCTATCTTTTTGAGCTTTAGCATATATTGACTCTTAGAGCACTGTTTATTCTCACAACTCCGTTCAACTAACCAGCAAGTGTACTGGGTCGTCCAAGTAATAAACCTTACGTGAGTAAGGGTCGAATCCACAGAGATTGTTGGTATGAAGCAAGCTATGGTCACCTTGTAAGTCTCAGTCAGGCAGATTAAATTGGTTTATGATTTTTTTTGGAATAATTAATAAAAAGAATAATAAAAGGGATAGAGTACTTATGCAGATTCATTGGTGGGAATTTCAGATAAGCGGATGGAGATGCTGTAGAGCCCAAGGACGCCTGCTCTCCTATTGCTTCTACTCAATCCTTCTTACTCCTTTCCATGGCAAGCTTTGTATAGGGGTTCACCATCAACTGTGGCTACTTTCTTCCTCTCGGGGAAATATCCTGTGCGGCTGTCACTCGCACAGCTAACCAGTCTGGAGGCATCACCCATGGCTGATGGCTACATCCATCCTCGCAGTGAAAACTAATGCTCACGCACTCTGTCACAGTACGGCTAATCACCGGTTGGTTCCCTCCCCTACTGGAATAGAATCCCTCTTTTGCGTCTGTCACTAACGCCCAGCAGGTTACAGGTTTGAAGCACGTCACAGTCATTCATTAACGGAATCCTACTCGGAATACCACAGACAAGGTGAGACTTTCCGGATTCCCAGGATCCTACTCGGAATACCACAGACAAGGTGAGACTTTCCGGATCCTCATAAATGCCGCCATCTATCTAGCTTATACCACGAAGATTCTGTTGAGGAATCTAAGAGATACGCATTCAAGCTCTGTTGCATGTAGAACGGAAGTGGTTGTCAATCACGTACATTCATAAGTGAGAATGATAATGAGGGTAATTTGACTCATAACATTCATCATGTTCTTGGGTACGAATGAATATCTTGGAATAGGAATAAGATAGAAACCGAATAAGAGAAAATAGAATTGCATTGATACTTGAGGTACAGCAGAGCTCCACACCCTTTATCTATGGTGTGCAGAAACTCCACCGTTGAAAATACATAAGCAAAGAGTTCAGGCATGGCCGAATGGCCAGCCCTCTCTAACGTGATCACAGGATTCAATTTACAATCCAGGATGTCTAATACAATAGATAAATGTCCTATATATACTAGACTAGCTACTAGGGTTTACATGAGTAAGTATTTGATGCATAAATCCACTTCCGGGGCCCACTTGGTGTATGCTTGGGCTGAGCTTGATCAATCCACGAGTAAAGGCATTTCTTGGCGTCAAACTCCAGGTTATGACGTGTTTTGGGCGTTCAACTCCGGATAATGACGTTTTTCTGGCGTTTAACTCCAGACAGCAGCATGAACTTGGCGTTTAACGCCAAGTTACGTCGTCATTCTTCGAATAAAGTATGGACTATTATATATTGCTGGAAAGCCCTGGATGTCTACTTTCCAACGCCATTGAGAGCGCGCCAATTGGAGTTCTGTAGCTCCAGAAAATCCATTTCGAGTGTAGGGAGGTCAGATTCCAACAGCATCAGCAGTCCTTTTGTCAGCCTTCTTCAGAGTTTTGCTCAAATCCCTCAATTTCAGTCAGAATTTACCTGAAATCACAGAAAAACACACAAACTCATAGTAAAGTCCAGAAATGTGAATTTAACATAAAAACTAATGAAAACATCCCTAAAAGTAGCTTAAACTTACTAAAAGCTATATAAAAACAATGCCAAAAAGCGTATAAATTATCCGCTCATCACAACACCAAACTTAAATTGTTGCTTGTCCCCAAGCAACTGAAAATCAAATAGGATAAAAGAAGAGAATATACTATAAATCTCAGAATATCAATGAATATTAATTTAATTACATGAGCGGGACTTGTAGCTTTTTGCTTCTGAACAGTTTTGGCATCTCACTTTTTCCTTTGAAGTTTAGAGTGATTGGCTTCTCTAGGAACTTAGAATTTCGGATAGTGTTATTGACTTTCCTAGTTAAGCATGTTGATTCTTGAACACAGCTACTTATGAGTCTTGGCCGTGGCCCTAAGCACTTTGTTTTCCAGTATTACCACCGGATACACAAATGCCACAGACACATAACTGGGTGAACCTTTTCAGATTGTGACTCAGCTTTGCTAGAGTCCCCAGTTAGTGGTGTCCAGAGCTCTTAAGCACACTCTTTTGCTTTGGATCACGACTTTAACCACTCAGTCTCAAGCT
This sequence comes from Arachis hypogaea, assembly GCF_003086295.3. Lineage (NCBI taxonomy): Eukaryota > Viridiplantae > Streptophyta > Magnoliopsida > Fabales > Fabaceae > Arachis > Arachis hypogaea. The sequence continues at coordinate 17,288,573 of NC_092036.1, forward strand.
TTTCACTTGGACCTTCATGACACAAGCACATGGTTAGGGACAGCTTGATTTAGCCGCTTAGGCCTGGATTTTAATTTCCTTGGGCCCTCCTATCCATTGATGCTCAAAGCCTTGGATCCTTGCTTTAAAATTTTCGCCACTTTTTTTTTTTCACTGCTTTTTCTTGCTTCAAGAATCAATTTCATGATGTTTTTCAGATCATCAATAACATTTCTCTTTGTTCATCATTCTTTCAAGAACCAACAATTTTAACACTCATAAACAACAAGATCAAAATTATGCACTATTCAAGCATTCATTCAGAAAACAAAAAGTATTGCCACCACATCAATATAATTAAATTAAATTCACTAATAATTTCGAAAATTATGTACTTCTTGTTCTTTTGAATTAAAACATTTTTCTTTTAAGATAAGTGAAGGACTAATGGATTTTATTCATAGCTTTAAGGCATGGTTACATACTAATGATCATGAGATAAAGACACAAAACATAGATAGACATAATACTTAAAAACGAAAACAGAAAGAAAATAAAGAACAAGGAATGAATCCACCTTTAGTGGCGTCTTCTTCTTGAAGGACCAATGATGTTCTTCAACTCTTCTATGTCCCTTCCTTGCCTTTGTTGCTCCTCCCTCATTCCTCTTTGATCTTCTCTTATTTCTTGGAGAGTGAGGGCGTGTTCATGGTGTTCCACCCTTAGTTGTTCAACATTATGGCTCAAGTCTTCCAAAGAGGTACTAAGTTGCTCCCAATAGTTGTTGGGGGGAAAGTGCATTCCTTGAGGCATTTGTTGATGATGAACTTCCTCATGTTCTTCTTGAGGGCCGTGAGGAACTTCCCTTGTTTGCTCCATCCTCTTCTTTGTGATGGGCTTGTCTTCTTCAATGGAGACATCTCCATCTATGATAACTCCAGCTGAGTAGCATAAATGGCATATGAGGTGGGGGAAGGCTAGCCGTGCCATGTATGAAGGCTTGTCGGCTATTTTGTAGAGTTCATTGGATATGACTTCATGAACTTCCACTTCCTCTCCAATCATGATGCTATGAATCATGATGGCCCGATCCACAGTAACTTCAGATCGGTTGCTTGTAGGGATGATGGATCTTTGGATGAACTCCAACCATCCTCTAGCTACAGGCTTGAGGTCCAGTCTTCTTAGTTGGACTGGTTTGCCTTTGGAGTCTACTCTCCATTGGGCGCCTTCCACACAAATGTCCATTAGGACTTGATCCAACCTTTGATTAAAGTTGACCCTTCTTGTGTAGGGGCGTTCATCACCTTGCATCATGGGTAGGTGAAACGCCAACCTCACATTTTCCGGACTGAAATCTAAGTATTTCCCCCGAACCATTGTGATATAGTTCTTTGGATTCGGGTTCATACTTTGATCATGATTCCTAGTGATCCATGCATTGGCATAGAACTCTTGAACCATCAATATTCCAACTTGTTGCATGGGGTTGGTTATGACTTCCCACCCTCTTCTTTGAATTTCATGTTGGATTTCCGGATACTCATTCTTTTTGAGCTTGAAAGGGACCTCGGGGATCACCTTCTTCTTTGCCACAACATCATAGAAGTGGTCTTGATGGCTCTTGGAGATGAATCTCTCCTTCTCCCATGACTCGGAAGTGGAAGCTTTTGCCTTCCCTTTTCCTTTCCTTGAGGGTATTCCGGTCTTGGGTGCCATTGATGGTGAATGAAAAATAAAAAGCTTAGTCTTTTTACCACACCAAACTTAAAATTTGCTCGTCCTCGAGCAAAAAAAGAAAAGAAGAGTAGAAGAAGAAGAAGAGAATTTTGGTGGAGAAGGAGAGGAATGGGTTCGGCTATATGAGAGAAGAAGGGGTTTGTGTTGTGTGAAAATGAAGAAGAAAGGAGAGGTATTTATAAGGAGAGGGAGGGTGGGAGTTCGGCCATTTTGGGTGGGAAAGGGTGGGAAATTGAATTTGAATGTAATGGAGGTAGGTGGGATTTATGGGGAAGAGGAGGTTGATGTGAATGGTGCATGGGGTAATTGGGAAGAGGAATTGAGGTGATTGGTGAAGGTTTTTGGGAAGTGTGACATTGAAAATGAGGTTTGGATTAGGAGAGTGTGATTAGGATTAAAAGAAAAGGTAGGTGGGGATTCTGTGGGGTCCACAGATCCTGAGGTGGGGATCCTGTGGGGTCCACAGATCCTGAGGTGAAAAAAAATACCATTCCTTCACCATATAGGCGTGTAAATTGCCTTCATGCACCATTCTGGCGTTCAAACGCCCATTGGTGCATGTTCTGGGCGTTAAACGCCCATGTAATGCATGTTTCTGGCGTTGAACGCCAGTTTCATGCTTGTTTCTGGCGTTCAGCGCCAGATTGTCCTCTGTGTGCGCATCCTGGCGTTAAACGCCAGGTTGTTGCTTGTTTTGGGCATTCAGCACCAGAAAGATGCTCTGTTCTGGCGTTGAACGCCAGCCAGATGCATCTTCTGGGCGTTGAACGCCAGCCCGTGCGTCCTCCAGGGTGAAAAATTTTTTTCTTCTGTTTTTGACTCTGTTTTTAATTTTTTTGATTTTTTCGTGACTCCTCATGATCATGTACCTAATAAAACACAAAATAACAATATAAAAAAAAATTAGATAAATAAAATTGGGTTGCCTCCCAACAAGCGCTTCTTTAATGTCAATAGCTTGACAGTGGCTCTCATGGAGCCACAAGGTGATCAGGTCAATGTTAGTGTAGTCCCAACACCAAACTTAGAGTTTGGATATGGGGTCTAAACACCAAAATTAGAGTTTGGTTGTGGCCTCACAACACCAAACTTAGAGTTTGACTGTGTGGGCTCTTCTTGACTCTGAACTGAGAGAAGCTCTTCCTGCTTACTCTCTTTTGTCACAGAGGGATGGCCATGTGCTTTAAACACAAGGTAGTCCCCATTCAATTGAAGGACTAACTCCCCTCTGTTGACATCTATCACAGCTTCTGCTGTGGCTAGGAAAGGTCTTCCTAGGATGATGCATTCATCATCTTCCTTCCTAGTGTCTAGGATTATGAAATCAGCAGGTATGTAAAGGCCTTCAACCTTTACTAGCACGTCCTCTACTATTCCATAAGCTTGTCTCAATGACTTATCTGCCAATTGCAATGAGAACAAGGCAGGTTGTACCTCAATGATCCCTAGCTTCTCCATTACGGAGAGTGGCATTAGATTTATCCCTGACCCAAGATCACATAGAGCTCTTTCAAAGCTCATGGTGCCAATGGTGCAAGGTATTAAGAACTTGCCAGGATCTTGTTTCTTTTGAGGTAGAGTTTTCTGAATCCAAGTATCTAGTTCACTAATGAGCAGGGGAGGTTCACTTTCCCAAATCTCATTACCAAACAGCTTGGCATTCAGCTTCATGATAGCTCCTAAGTATTGAGCAACTTGCTCTCCAGTCACATTTTCATCCTCTTCAGAGGATGAATATTCTTCAGAGCTCATGAATGGCAGAAGGAGATTTAATGGAATCTCTATGGTCTCTGTATGAGCCTCAGATTCCTCTAGATCCTTAATAGGAAGCTCCTTCTTGCTTGAAGGACGTCCCAGGAGGTCTTCCTCACTAGGATTTTCGTCCTCCTCCTCCCTAGTGCATTCGGCCACTTTGATCAAATCAATGGCCTTGCATTCTCCTTTTGGATTCTCTTCTGTATTGCTTGGGAGAATACTGGGAGGAGTTTCAATGACTTTCTTACTCAGCTGGCCTACTTGTGCCTCCAAATTTCTAATGGAGGATCTTGTTTCATTCATGAAACTGAAAGTGGCCTTGGACAGATCAGAGACTATATTGGCTAAATTAGAATTGTTTTGTTCAGAGTTCTCTGTCTGTTGCTGAGAAGATGATGGATATGGCTTACTATTGTTCAGCCTATTGCGTCCACCATTGTTAAAGCCTTGTTGAGGCTTTTGTTGATCCTTCCAGGAGAAATTTGGATGATTTCTCCATGATGGATTATAGGTGTTTCCATAAGGTTCACCCATGTAATTAACCTCTGCCATGGCAGGGTTCTCAGGATCATAAGCTTCTTCAGAAGCTGCCTCTCTAGTACTGTTGGATGCATGTTGCAATCCATTCAGATTTTGAGAGATTATGTTGACCTGTTGAGTCAACACTTTGTTCTGAGCCAATATGGCATTCAGAGCATCAATTTCAAGAACTCCTTTCTTCTGAGGTACCCCATTATTCACAGAATTCCTCTCAGAGGTGTACATGAACTGGTTGTTTGCAACCATGTCAATGAGTTCTTGAGCCTCTTCAGGCGTTTTCTTCAGGTGAATAGATCCACCTGCAGAATGGTCCAGTGACATTTTCGAAAATTCAGAGAGACCATAATAGAATATATCTAACATGGTCCATTCTGAAAACATGTCAGATGGACATCTTTTGGTTAACTGCTTGTATCTTTCCCAAGCTTCATAGAGGGATTCACCATCTTTTTGTTTGAAGGTTTGAACATCCACTCTCAGCTTGCTCAGCTTTTGAGGAGGAAAGAATTTATCCAAGAAGGCAGTGACCAGCTTATCCCAGGAGTCCAGGCTATCCTTAGGTTGTGAATCCAACCATATTCTAGCTCTGTCTCTTACTGCAAAAGGGAAAAGCATGAGTCTGTAGACTTCAGGATCAACTCCATTCGTCTTTACAGTCTCACAGATCTGCAAGAATTCAGTTAAAAACTGATAAGGATCTTCAGATGGAAGTCCATAAAACTTACAGATTTGTTGCATTAAAGCAACTAGTTGAGGCTTAAGTTCAAAGTTATTGGCTCCAATGGCAGGAATGGAGATGCTTCTTCCATCAAACTTGGATGTTGGCTTTGTGAAGTCACCAAGCATTCTCCTTGCATTATTATTATTATTATTTTCGGCTGCCATGTTCTTCTCTTGTTCGAAAATTTCTGAAAGGTTGTTTCTGGATTGTTGTAATTTAGCTTCTCTTAATTTTCTCTTCAGAGTCCTTTCAGGTTCTGGATCAGCTTCAACAAGAGTGCCTTTATCCTTGTTCCTGCTCATAAGAAAGAGAGAAGAAAACAAGAAAAGAAAGAGGAATCCTCTATGTCACAGTATAGAGATTCCCTTATGTTAGTAGAAAAAGAAAGAGGTAGAAGAATGAAGAGGGAGATTCGGATTTGTGGATGAAGAGAGGTGAAGAGAAGTGTTAGTAATTAATTAATTAAATGGAAGAAGAAAAGAGAAGAGAAATTTCGAAAATAATTTTTGAAAAAGAGTTAGTGATTTTCGAAAATTAGAGATTAAATATAATTAAAATTAAAATTTAAAACAAAAAGAATTTTTTGAAAAAGAGAGGGAGAATTTTCGAAAATTAGAGAGGGAAAAGTAGTTAGTTGGTTTTGAAAAAGATTTGAAATCAAAATTTGAAAAAAAGATAAGAAGATAAGAAGTTAGATAAGATATTTTGGAATCAAATTTTGAAAAAGATAAAATTTTGAAAAAGATAAGATAAAAGATAAAAAGAAATATTTGAAAAAGATATTTGAAAAAGATTTAATTTTTAAAAAGACTTAACTAACAAGAAACTACAAGATAAGATTCTAGAATTTAAAGATTGAACCTTTCTTAACAAGAAAGTAACAAACTTCAAATTTTTGAACCAATCACATTAATTGTTAGCTAGTTTTTTGAAAATTTGATATAAAAATAAGAAAAAGATTTTGAAAATATTTTGAAAAATAATTTTGAAATTTTCGAAAATTATATAAAAAAATGACAAAGATATGATTTTTGAAAAAGATTTTGAAAAGATAAGATTTTTAAAATTGAAATTTTGACTTGACTTGTAAGAAACAACTAATTTTAAAAATTTTTGACCAAGTCAACCCAAAATTTCGAAAATTTGGAGGAAAATAAGGAAAAGATACTTTTTTTATTTTTGAATTTTTAAAGAAAACACAAAAAATGACCCAAAACATGAAAATTTTGGATCAAGACACAAGATGCATGCAAGAATGCTATGAATGTCAAGATGAACACCAAGAACACTTTGAAGATCATGATGAACATCAAGAACATAATTTTGAAAAAATTTTTGATGCAAAGAAAATATGCAAGACACCAAACTTAGAAATCTTTAATGCATGGAAAATATGAATGAAAAAATGCACATGAAAAACAACAAACAACACAAAATAAGAATTCATCAAGATCAAACAAGAAGACTTGTCAAGAACAACTTGAAGATCATGAAGAACACTATGAATGCATGGGATTTTCGAAAAATGCAAGAAAAAGTTTTAAAAGCATGCAATTGACACCAAACTTTAAAATTAGCACAATACTCAAACAAGAAACACAAAATATTTTTGATTTTTATGTTTTTATGATTTTTTTGTATTTTTATTAAATTTTTTTTTCGAAAAACATTTTTGGAAAAACGAAAAATAAAAGAAAAATTTTTGAAAAAGATTTTTGAAAAGAAAATTACCTAATCTGAGCAACAAGATGAACCGTCAGTTGTCCATACTCGAACAATCCCCGGCAACGGCGCCAAAAACTTGGTGGACGAAATTGTGATTTCTATCTTTTTGAGCTTTAGCATATATTGACTCTTAGAGCACTGTTTATTCTCACAACTCCGTTCAACTAACCAGCAAGTGTACTGGGTCGTCCAAGTAATAAACCTTACGTGAGTAAGGGTCGAATCCACAGAGATTGTTGGTATGAAGCAAGCTATGGTCACCTTGTAAGTCTTAGTCAGGCAGATTAAATTGGTTTATGATTTTTTTTGGAATAATTAATAAAAAGAATAATAAAAGGGATAGAGTACTTATGCAGATTCATTGGTGGGAATTTCAGATAAGCGGATGGAGATGCTGTAGAGCCCAAGGACGCCTGCTCTCCTATTGCTTCTACTCAATCCTTCTTACTCCTTTCCATGGCAAGCTTTGTATAGGGGTTCACCATCAACTGTGGCTACTTTCTTCCTCTCGGGGAAATATCCTGTGCGGCTGTCACTCGCACAGCTAACCAGTCTGGAGGCATCACCCATGGCTGATGGCTACATCCCATCCTCGCAGTGAAAACTAATGCTCACGCACTCTGTCACAGTACGGCTAATCACCGGTTGGTTCCCTCCCCTACTGGAATAGAATCCCTCTTTTGCGTCTGTCACTAACGCCCAGCAGGTTACAGGTTTGAAGCACGTCACAGTCATTCATTAACGGAATCCTACTCGGAATACCACAGACAAGGTGAGACTTTCCGGATTCCCAGGATCCTACTCGGAATACCACAGACAAGGTGAGACTTTCCGGATCCTCATAAATGCCGCCATCTATCTAGCTTATACCACGAAGATTCTGTTGAGGAATCTAAGAGATACGCATTCAAGCTCTGTTGCATGTAGAACGGAAGTGGTTGTCAATCACGTACATTCATAAGTGAGAATGATAATGAGGGTAATTTGACTCATAACATTCATCATGTTCTTGAGTACGAATGAATATCTTGGAATAGGAATAAGATAGAAACCGAATAAGAGAAAATAGAATTGCATTGATACTTGAGGTACAGCAGAGCTCCACACCCTTTATCTATGGTGTGCAGAAACTCCACCGTTGAAAATACATAAGCAAAGAGTTCAGGCATGGCCGAATGGCCAGCCCTCTCTAACGTGATCACAGGATTCAATTTACAATCCAGGATGTCTAATACAATAGATAAATGTCCTATATATACTAGACTAGCTACTAGGGTTTACATGAGTAAGTATTTGATGCATAAATCCACTTCCGGGGCCCACTTGGTGTATGCTTGGGCTGAGCTTGATCAATCCACGAGTAAAGGCATTTCTTGGCGTCAAACTCCAGGTTATGACGTGTTTTGGGCGTTCAACTCCGGATAATGACGTTTTTCTGGCGTTTAACTCCAGACAGCAGCATGAACTTGGCGTTTAACGCCAAGTTACGTCGTCATTCTTCGAATAAAGTATGGACTATTATATATTGCTGGAAAGCCCTGGATGTCTACTTTCCAACGCCATTGAGAGCGCGCCAATTGGAGTTCTGTAGCTCCAGAAAATCCATTTCGAGTGCAGGGAGGTCAGATTCCAACAGCATCAGCAGTCCTTTTGTCAGCCTTCTTCAGAGTTTTGCTCAAATCCCTCAATTTCAGTCAAAATTTACCTGAAATCACAGAAAAACACACAAACTCATAGTAAAGTCCAGAAATGTGAATTTAACATAAAAACTAATGAAAACATCCCTAAAAGTAGCTTAAACTTACTAAAAGCTATATAAAAACAATGCCAAAAAGCGTATAAATTATCCGCTCATCAGTCACCACCTGAGAGTCACTAAATATCATTACTTTAGTTGCGCCAACTTCTTCTGCCAGCTTTAATCCTACAATCAAGGCTTCATATTCTGCCTGATTGTTGGAAGTTGGAAACTCGAACTTGAGGGAGACTTCTATTTGCGTTCCCCCTTTGCTGATCAGTATTATGCCTGCACTGCTTCCAACCTTGTTGGAGGACCCATCTACATACAACTCCCATGCAGTAGATTTCTCTTCTTGATCTTCGGCGTATTCTGCTAGGAAGTCGATGAGGCATTGAGCTTTTATTGCCGTTCGGGCTTCGTATTTCAGGTTGAACTTGGAGAGCTCTATTGCCCATTGAACCATTCTACTCGCAATGTCCATCTTCTGGAAGATCTGCTTCATGGGCTGGTTCGTTCGGACTTTTATCGTGTGCGCTTGGAAATACGGCCGTAATCGGTGTGAGGCTACTACTAAGGAGTATGTAAACTTTTCAAGTTTTTGATACTTCAGTTCTGGGCCTTATAGAACTTTGCTGGTAAAGTACACAGGATGCTGCCCGACCTCATCTTTCCGTATTAGAGCTGATGCTACAGCTCTGTCTGCTACTGACAGATACAGGATGACCTCTTCCCCGACTCTGGGTCAGGTCAGAATCAGAGGCTGGCTCAAAAACCTTTTGAACTCCTGGAATGCTTCTTCGCATTTCGGAGTCCATTCGAACTGGCATCTTTTTCTTAGTAGAGAGAATAGTGGAAGGGATCTTAGTGCCGACCTTGCCAGGAATCTGGAAAGGGCGGCGAGCCGGCCGTTCAATTATTGGACCTCCCTTAGACAAGTCGGGCTTTTCATTTCTAGAATAGCTTTGCACTTATCGGGGTTTGCTTCGATCCCCCTTTGTGTTAGCATGAACCCTAGAAACTTTTCTGCCTCCACTGCGAAGGTGCATTTTATGGGATTTAGTCTCATCACATGTACCCTTACGGTGTCGAAAACTTGCGAGAGATCTGTCAAGAGGTCAGTTTCTTCCTTGGTTTTCACTAGCATGTCGTCTACGTAGACCTCCATTAGGTTCCCGAGATGGGGGGCGAACACTTTATTCATCAACCTTTGATATGTGGCCCCAATATTTTTTAATCCAAAGGCATTACCACATAGCAGTAGTTTGCACTAGGTGTGATGAATGAAGTTTTTTTCTCATTCGGCTTATACATCGGGATTTGGTTGTATCCCGAGTAAGCATCCATAAATGACAAGTACTGATACCATGAGCTTGCATCTACTAGGGTGTCAATACTGCGAAGTGGATATGGGTCTTTAGCGCACGCTTTGTTCAGGTCGGTGTAGTCGACACACATCCTCCACTTGCCGTTTTGCTTTTTGCCTAGCACTACATTTGCTAGCCATGCCAGATTCTTGACCTCTCGGATGAAGTCGGCCTCTAAGAGGGCTTGCACTTGCTCCTCCACTACCTGAGCTCGTTCGGTTCTGAGCTTGTGCCTGCGCTGCTGTACAGGTCGTGATCCGGGGTGTACTGAAAGCTTGTGGGACATGAGCTGAAGGTCTATGCCTGGCATGTCGGAAGCTTTCCAAGCAAAGAGGTCGAAATTATCTTGCAGGAGCTTTATTAGCCTCTGTTTCAAGTCTCCGTCTAGGCTGGCCCATATGTTGGTATTTTTTCCTTTCTCTTTTCTGATTTGAACCTCTTCGGTTTTTTCCCCCCGGCTGCGGCCGCAGCTTTTCTTTAGCTTTTATTCCCCCGAGCTCTATGGTGTGAACTTCCTTGCTCTTTTCTCAAAGGTTCAAGCTTTCATTGTAGCATTTTGTTGCCAACTTCTGGTCTCCCCGTACTATCGCTATTCCCTTAGGTGTTGGGAATTTCATGCAAAGGTGAGGGGTTGACACCACCGCTCCGAGCCGATTTAGTGTAGTCCTGCCGATTAAGGCGTTATACGCCGATCCAACATCGATGATGATAAAGTCGATGCTCAGAGTTTTGGAATTTTCCCCCTTTCCGAAGGTCGTGTGGAGGGGGATGTATCCCAGTGGCTTAATTGGCATGTCTCCTAGCCCATACAGGGTGTCCGGGTAAGCTTTTAGCTCCCTTTCATCCAACCCTAATTTGTCAAATGCGAGCTTGAAGAGGATGTTCGCCGAACTCCCTTGGTCCACCAAGGTTCTATGGAGGTTGGCATTCGCCAAGATTATGGTTATCACCACCGAGTCGTCATGCCCGGGCATGATCCCCTGCCCGTCCTCTTTGGTGAAAGAGATGGTTGGGAGGTCGGGAGACTCGTTTCTGACTTGATAAACTCGCTTTAGGTATCTTTTGCGAGATGATTTAGTGAGTCTCCCTCCCAGAAATCCTCTAGAGATCATATGTATGTGTCTCTCGGGGGTTTGTGGTGGTGGGTCTCTTCTGTCCTCATCATCTCGCTTTCTTTTCCCATGATTGTCTGACCTTTCCATGAGATATCTATTAAGTCGGCCTTCCCTGGCCAACCTTTCTATTACATTTTTAAGGTCGTAGCAATCATTTGTTGAGTGGCCATACATCTTATGGTACTCACAGTAGTCGCCGCGGCTTCCTCCTTTTTTGTTTTTGATGGGTCTAGGGAGTGGCAACCTTTCAATATTACAGATTTCTCTGTATACGTCCACTAGGGAGACTTTTAAAGGAGTATAGGAGTGATATCTCCTCGGCCTGTCGGGTCCGACCTCCTCTTTTTTCTTGGGCTCCCTTTCTTTCTCTTTTGCTGAGTGAGGGGGCCCCTGTCGCCAGCTTGGCTCCCGTAATCTGGCATTTTTCTCCATGTTGATGTACTTTTCTACTCTCTCTTGTACATCACTCAAAGAGGTGGGGTGCCTTTTTGATATGGACTGAGAGAAGGGGCTCTCTCTAAGTCCATTTACTAGCCCCATGATAACTACCTCTGTCGGCAGGTCTTGAATTTCCAAACACGCTTTGTTGAACCTTTCCATGTAATCCCGTAAAGGTTCCCTGACCTCCTATTTAACTCCCAGGAGACTCGGTGCATGCTTTACTTTATCCTTCTGGATGGAGAACCTTATTAAGAACTTTCTCGAGAGGTCCTCAAAGCTGGTAACCAACCTTGGGGGGAGGCTATCGAACCACTTCATCGCTGCTTTCGACAGGGTGGTTGGGAAAGCTTTGCAGCGAGTTGCATCAGAAGCATCAGCCAGATACATCCAACTTTTGAAATTGCTTAAATGATGCTTTGGGTCTGTGGTTCCGTCATAGAGATTCATATCAGGGCTTTTGAAGTTTCTTGAAACTTTTTCCCTCATTATGTCCTCACTGAACGGGTCCTCTCCTCCTAGGGGCGACTTTTCTCGGTCGCCACGGGAGTTCCGACTTCTAAGGAAAGATTCGAGCTTCAAGAGCTTTTCTTCTAACTCTTTTCGTCGCTCTATCTCTTCCCTAAGATTTTGCTCTGCCTCTCGTTGTCGTTTTAATTCCTGTTCCAATTGTTCCAAACGACCTTGGTGACCGTGGACCAATCCCATTAGCTCGGTTGCATGTGGTGGCCCTTCCTTTCCTGATTCTCGTCCTTCCGAGGAGTTTACCTTTGGGTTTTTAAGCCCAAATGTGCCTTTTCTATGCTGGTCGTTGGTTCCTTGGTGAAGGGTCAGGTCCGCGTCGTTGTTTCCGGTATCTGGATTTTCTTGTTCGGAATCAGATGCTGTATGACCATCCTCTGGTGAGTTATCCGCCATTATTGGTTGATCTCTCGGGTCCCCGACAATGGCGCCAATGTTACGATGGGTAACCGGAGATTGATGGGCTGGACTCGTTGGGTTGGCCCAATCGTCTGGGGAAGGAAGCCTTCGAGTGGGTTTGCGTCTTTGGGGCTTCCGTCCGACTTGTACGTGTGAGAGAATGGGGGTGGTACCTGCAAAGACACTCCGATGCTTAAGTCAGCAAGGGTGTGAGCAGGTCTAGAGAGTATTGGGACTTAGAGATACATGAGGTTGTGTCAGTGTATTTATAGTGGTGAACCAATAACCACCGTTGGAGTAGTTCCACCTTTTAAGGTGGATAACCGTCCCTTTATCTTGGGAGGTTGCGATATGGCTCCTGGAAGAGGGTTGACAGATTTTAGGGGCAGTTATTATCTGCCAGCTAATCTTTGCTTCCAACTTCCTTAGAGCAAGTCGTGGGGAGCACCGACTTCTTAGGGGAAGGTTGGTGTATTGTGAGGTTCAACCCTGTGGGTTGGACCTGTCGTTTAGACCTGGGCCTTAGCGTTGGGTCAGGGTACGAACAGTAATTTTCGAAGATATTTAGAGAATAATTTTTTTTTTTTAAAACCAAAGTGTACAATCCGAAATGTTTTGGGAACCTATGAGTATTTTTTTCCTAATAAAATTATATATAATATAACCTTATTGATATTTTAACTTTCTAGCATTTGAAAGTAATTTACTTATATATATCATATCCACATCAAAATTATCAGATTGTCCTAAAAGTAAAATGGCTACAATTTTATCCTCTAATTTATAATATAAATTATGAGTATTTTAAAAGTTTTACAAATAATCATAAAATTTTAAGAAATTCCATGATTTTTGACAAAAATAGCATGGACCCTATGTTAGTAAATTATGGAATTTGGTAGATTTTGAGTAATGTACATAACACACAATTTCTATGATTTACCATAGTCTTCCATGAAACTTGAGGAAGATCCAGAATTTATGCATGGTGGCATAAAACTCTATAAAAGATGCAAATGTGCATAAAATTGGTATGAAGTGATCAAAAACAAAATTATATATTAATATCAATTCTTTTGTTTTTATAATATAAAATTTTCACATTGACAATATATATTTTTTTTAGTTTTAAAATGATTGTTTATACAGATTTTATTTAATTTGTTATATTATTTAAATTATTTATTATTTTTTAATATAAAATATTTAAAAAATACTATTGTGCTTAAAGAAACGTGTGGGTATAAAATTTTAAATTTATATATAATCAAAAAATTATATTAATATGTTATTAAATATTTTTTATTATTTGAGGAATATAAGTTTAATATATCTTATGTTAAATATAGATACAATGTCATAAGAAGATTTTAAAATAAAATATTTCAAAAAAATTGAACAATTTAAATCCAATAATATTAAGTATAATTATATTTTAATTCTATAAATAAAATATTTCAATACTTCTTTCAATACTATTATACTTTATATATTATCCTGCAGCCAACGGCAACCAATTAATAATTTTTTGTTTTTGAATTTTTTTTTGAGAAGATGTGAATATAAAATATCATGAAAAACATGTAAAATCTAATAAAAAGAAATATCTAAAATTAAAAAAAAAAATTCTAAAACCATTTTAAAATTTCAAAATTCATTTTAAAAATTTATTTTAAATATTCAAAATATTTTAAAAAGTTCAAAATCATTTCTAAAATTATTTTAAAATTTATTTTAAAAATTCTAAAATCGTTATAAAAATTTATAATAAAAAATCTAAAACATACCAAAAAGAAATATCCAAAACCTAATAAAAAAGGATCTAAAATCATTTTAAAAATTCTAAAACTTAACAAAACAAAACATATAAAAATTTATAATAAAAAAACACATCCAAAACATACCAAAAAAATCCAAAACTTAACAAAAAAGAAATTCAAAATTATTTAAAAATTCCAAAATATAACAACACAATATCCAAAAAATATTTGAAAAAGAACGTTTGAAAACTAGATAAAAAACATCTAAAATTGTGAAAAAAATATCTAAAATAAAAAAAGAAGAAACATCCAAAACATAAGAAAAAGAAACATTCAAAACTTAAGAAAAAGAAATATCCAAAATTAGTAGAAAGAATAATCCAAAATTAAGAAGAAGAAGGAAAAGCGATGCGGCCAAAGCACGACGTTTGGATGTGGCATGGCATGGTGTCCTTTCTCGCTGGCTGTTCCGTCACGAGTCTTGGTGGTGTGCAGCAACAGCAACGGTGTGTAGCGACCCTTGGTAGTTGGACGCGCATTCGTGCGCTCGCAGGGAAAATGCGTTAGCGGAGGAAGGGAGGGTGCTGTTGCATCGGAGGAGGAGGGAAGGTATTGTGCGGCTGCTGTAGGGGAGAAGGGAGGGCATTGCTACATCGAAGGAGTGAGGACACAGCGTGGGTGATCAGCGGCGCACCATTCGCGAGGGGATGGCACTGATACGGCAAACCAAGGGAGGACGCTACTATGGCAGAGGAGAGAGGGCACTGTTGTGGCAGAGAAGAGAGGGTGCAGCATAGGTGATCGGCAGCACGCCGTTTTTGAAAAGGGAACAACGCATATGCAAGTGGCAAACGCAATGGAGGGGGAGGACACAAGGCGAGGGATAGGAACTCGCGAGCAAGGTTGCGAGAACCAGACCGGTCATTGAACCGGTCAGGTGACAGGTTCAATGGTTCAATGGATCAACGGGAGTCCAAGCAGGGTTGAACCGGTTTCATTAAATATATAATAAAATTATCAAAAAAATTCCAACTCTCCAGTATGTGAATTTCTGTAACTATCAAATCACTCACCAAAACATCCAAAACATGTATCAAATCTAAGAACCATAAGCATAATTCAACCAAATCATATGAAGCCATATAGTAAATTCAATGCAGAATTGTGGCAATGTTTTTATTTTGAATAAATAATAGCAAAACAACAATGCACCAAAACAAATACAACAGGTTAGATCTAAACATCAATCTCAGTCAAATTAAAAAATTAAACAATTGAATTTATAACTCAATCTTCAGTAGAATTAATTCAATATGAACAGGCTGAATTGAAATAAAAATTCATAACATTAATATCTCAAAATTTAGCAGAATCATCAATAATACATCATATGCATGTTCAGAATAAATTTCAAATTTCAAAGGGAAAGAGTCAGGGAAATAGATTTAGGGAGTGTTAGAGACTGAGACTTGAGGCCTGAGAGGGTTAAAAGCTTGAAGCAGAGAAGAAGAGACTTGAGACCTGAGATCTGAAACCTGCGATGGTTGAAGCAGAGGAGCAACTAAGCGGCAATGACCCACGACGAGGAGCAGCGAAGCGGCGCGACCCACAGCAACAAAGCGAGCTCGGACAGAGAGGGCGACATATAGAGAATGGAGAGAAGGAGCCACAGCCAAAAATGACAAGGAGGTAAGAAGCAGAAACGACGCACGGCAAGGAGGGTAGAAGCAGTGACGACCCACGACGAGGAGCAGAGAAGCGGTGACGACGACCTACTGCGAGGAGCAGCAAAGCAGCGACAGAGAGACAAAGAGCGCGAAAGAGAGAGAGAGAGAGAAGGGAGAGAAGGGTTCAGCGATGACAAACGATGCGGGAATCTGGGGGCTGTGGTGGCGACAGACTGGGTGACTGTGGGTGGCTGTGGGTGGCTAGGGTTCTTCCTCTTCTTTCAATCTCAACCTTTCTTCAGTTTGAGAAAGGAGACGCTGAGAGGGGTGAGATTGGGAGTGGGAGGGGGAGTGGGAGTGGGTTGGGAGTCTTGGGGGACGGGTAGCCATTTAGGGCTTTCTTTAAATAAAGTATAAAACGGCGCCGTTTGGATGGAGTATTTAAACCAAAAACCCGCTAAAAAACCGGACGGTTCTGCTGGTTCACCGGTTAACTGCCGGTTTGACTAATTTTTTCACCGGTTTTTTGCCAAGCGGTTTCTGGCCTTACCCGGACCAGCTAGGTGACATGTTTCCGATTAATTCGGTTGAACCGACAGGTCCGGTTCGATTTTCAGAACCATGTTCGCGAGAGGTCGCGACTTTGGGGGAAGAGTGATTGAAGCGGGAGATCATAGAGGTTGATGTTGGGTGACACGTGTTTCTGAACCTAATCATAATTTTTTGAATTTTAAAATCAAACTTTTTAAAAAGTTGTTCAAGTTTGTTGTAAGTAGAGTTGGTAGAGTTGGTTACGTAGACTTTCCCATAAACATTATCAAATTAATGAAATCCTAAAACCACAAGCAAAAACACAACAACCGCCCTCTCCCGCGAGTAAATCTCTATAATGTTCACTGAGATTCACAGAATTACCTAATTTAGTTCTCGTGGTTCCAATTGCACCATAGTGATCCCCCAGATTCAGCTTTGGATAGCATAATGGTCCCTAGGCATATTTTGGATGATGAGTCATCCGTTTCAGTACTAACGTGGCTAGAGTATGCCACGTTGGCGACTACAACGACTTTGTACCCGATGTGGTCCCTCTATCTCTATTTAACCTTAACCCTCTTTGCTCCCTCCTTTTTTACGGTAACTTTTGGTGCTTCTTCCTCCTTTTCTTGGAATCTCTTCCCTACCTCCAACTTGGACTCCTTCTTCAGCGCGATATCCTCCTCCATTGTCTCACTCTCCACTCTTAAAGAGCTTTGCTCGATCACAACAACTTCACCGGAGCTATCCTCGCCACCTTCAACGGCCTCAAGAACTTGAAGAGGCTGGAGCTTTTATCCAACAAGCTCCAAGGTTCGGTTCCTCCATACTTAGGTCCCCTAAACAAACTTAATTACTTCTACACCAGCAACAATTCCCTGATAAAAAAATTGTCAATCTAGCTGCTGGCTTCCCAAGTTTAGATTTTGATACCGGAAGTGTTGAAAAACCTAAAGTACTTGCAGGTTTTGGCTAGATTTGAGTTCGAACAAGCTGAGTGGGCTAGTTCTATTTGCTCTTTTTGAGTTTTTATCGCTACTGCAATTAACGCTGTCTTTCAATGAGATTTCTTAAGCGAAAGAAATTTTTACAAGATTTGAGAAGAGCGGATTGATCGTGGTAGACATAAGCAACAACAAGCTTAGAGGTACTTTGCCATGGTTCATGGTATGGATGCCTCTGCTTTTAGCGTTATCGCTGGAGAACAAAATGTTGAGTGGCATGATGCCAAGAAAGAAGAAGGAAGAAAAAAAAAGAAGAAGGAATAATAAAAAAAGAAAAAAAAAGAAGAAGAAGGAAGAGGAGATATCGTTCGCAGATGGATCAAAGAATGTTACGGTTAAATAGAGAAGGAATGATTAAATTAGATACAAATTGCAATCTGACCAACTAAGCTAGCTATTGCATGCGCCAATGTGGCACATTGTAGACACGTTAGCACTAAAACGAGTGACTCATCGTCGAAAATATGCCTAAGGATCATGATGGTGTCCGGAGCTAAATTTAGAGGACCACTCCTATGAATCCCAGAGATCATTATAAAGATTTACTCTCTCAAACAACCAGACTCTTCCAAATTTACTCCATTGCCTCTCCGTGTCACCCTCACTCTCCTCTCATCATTTCTTCTTCGGTGTACTTTTCACTGCATAAAAGATGGATTTTCCATCAATATAATAAAATTTACTATTTTTTACAAAATGTTGAAAAAAAAGCGAGAAAGCTTCTTACACCTGGGCTGCCGTTTGTGATGTTGCTAAAATTCATGCAATCTTACAATTTAGTGAATTTACAATCCCAAAAGGTGTGAAACATTGAACGTGGGAAAGCCTAGGTTTCTCCGCAATAGAAGCCAGGATGTATGCTGGAGTCGAAGCAATAGAGAATCAAAGCTGGTGTGCGGCGTGATGAACCTGGAAATCGAAGCGTAAGGAGTAGCATCGTACGGCTTACAAGATGGAAGCTAGGCGCTGGTCCAGTCTTTGGAGCAGCTTCGTTGGGCCTCGCAGAGTTTTGTTTGTTTTGTGGGTTGCTTGCAAACTCCGACCAAAAACAATCATTCTCTAGGCATTTTAGGCGTTAAAGCCTAACTAATTTGTTTACCCCGCCATTTAATTGTCACAACCAATGGAGGAGCTTCATTAAGACAATGCGACCATAGACCTCTAAATATTTTATAAAACTAAAACTTTGACCATTTATTTTGTTTGGTATAAGTTTTTTAATTGGCTAATATTTTTATTGTAAGTTTTCCACAACTCTTTAGGTCCGTTTAAGAGACACCAATAAGTTACTTTTTTTTATTTTTGACTTATAAAAAGTTACATTAATAGTGTTTGGTACAATTTTTAAGATAAACTTTAAACTTTCCAAAGAGTTATTTAAGAGCTTTTGAAGAAGTTAAAAAATGTGATTTCTCCTATTTTCAAAAGTTATTTTATTACTCCTATTTAATGCACAACTTTAAAATAAGGACTTCTATAATAACTTTCCAAACACAAAATAACTTATTTAAAAATTATTATTAATAAAATTCCTTATATTTTAAACTCTTTTTTCAAAAGAACTTATTTAAAAAGTTTAGCCAAACTGACCCTTAGTCTTGGATTCAAAACTTATTACAAGTACATTCTCACTTTTAAGGTCAACAAATTTTCATTTTTTAATTTTTATTTTTTATGTTTATAATAAAAAGATAATCTTATTATTTTAAAGTATAATGAACTAGATAAAATTCAACTATCAAATAATAAATAATACAAATAAATAATTTCATACTATTTTATTAATTATAATGTTTTATAAAACAAAATTATTTTTCAACTAAATTATAAAATAAATAAACTATATATATAAGTATTTATTAAAATAAGTCTAATATTTTAATTTTTTTTACATCACTACTATCTTTAATATGTTGCACAATATAATAATTGGCATTATAATATCAAATAAAAAAAGCCTTATTATATTTTAAGTTTGTCATTTTATATTTTTTATTGATCTTCAATATTATTTTTTGAATAAAATTGATTTGGACAAAAAAGTTATATATTTAGTGTAGCTTTAGATGCTATTATGTTAATTATAGTTTTTTAATAATTTATTTCTATAATTATAAATTTATAATAATTTAAAAAATAAAAATTAATATATTTAATTTGAATATAAATACTCTCACACATATATATATATATATATATATATATATTTTGGCCCCCCAAGATCCGCCACTGGTCACAACACAAATTTAATTGTCACAACACAAATCATCTTTAGAAAACTACACCTTCCCACGGCCAAGAAATCTAGCAGGACTAAAGTGTTTAAGATCAACGATGGTGGAATGCCCATCAATTACAAGCTCAGCCATGGCAGCACCAGTAGCAGGTCCATTCAAAATACCCCAGCAACTGTGCCCTGTCGCCACAAAGCAACCCTTCACTCCTGGAACCTCCCCAATCACCGGAATGCCATCATCGGTGCACGGCAAGAAGCACGCTTGCTCTGCCTTCACACGGGCCCCTCCTTCACCAAGATGGCTTGACACGGTCTTCGCCACCCTCTTCAGCATCTCAATTGACTCCTCCTTACCTCTAATCTCCTCAGGGTCATCTGCTACCTCTTCCTCGGCTGACATCCCACAAACATACACCTCCCCTGCCGTAAAACAAAACCAATAAATCATGGACTATGCTCACATAAAATATATTTTATAACATTACATTATTATGTAAATGTGTAAATATAATTAGTTATTAGTTAGTTGTAACTACACAATTCAGTTGTGTATAAACTTAACCCCTCAATTCAATAAATGAATAAACTGTACCAAGGTTTAGGCTCTAACATTATAAAAATGAGAAGAATAAATTTATAATTGAACAAAAGGACGAGTTTATATACAAAAGTGTGTGAGATTGCCAAAGTATTGAATATCCTAATAATCCATATCAGCCAAACTATCTAATTTGTCAGCAATATCTACGTAGCCAGTGTGGAACTGGAAACTCTTCTTTCTGCCTGTTTTATCTTGATTCCAGTTCCTTGATGAGTCAAGATTAACGTAGACCCCGAGCTTGCTATTTTCGTTACTGCATCATTGCAGCTAAATTAAGCATTGTAATCAGACAGGGTTGTTTGGTGAAGTATTTCTTTCTAGTTTCTACGTAGTCAACTGAGAAATGCTATGTAAACAATGAATTGTAACAATTATACTTGACAACTACCCCAAAAGCAACAGAGATATTTTAAACTTGTCGGGTGAGGTCCATAATACACCTTTCTCTCAGTTTTACTTTAGATTTCATGCATAGTAATTGCTAACTTCTATTTATTTGTGCACACTAAAAAATAGCACCAAATGGTGAATTTACAGAACAGCTACCTCGGAGGCTGTGAAGTATGTGAAATGGCTTCAGTCTTGAATGAACTTCATCATCTTATTAGCTTAGACATGAAACCAGCCAATTAATTTCGCTTTTCTTTGTTTCTTCCTTTCTTGCTTCTTTCTTTCATTTTTAGTCACAAAAATAAAGTCTGATTTTTGGTGTACATAGTTACAAATAATAGCATACCTGTGGGACGAGGGTAGACTTCTGGGTCAATAGCTTTTCCTCCTTTTGAAGGGTAATAACTAAGAAATAGTGCGTGAGGGGTTATGGAATTGGGTTCTCTAGGCTCCAAAACAATGCTATGTGCCTTAAGACCATAAACTCTACACAATGACGCCAAAACCTCCAATTTTCCAGACCAAGGACCCAACGCCAAAACCACCGAGTCACATTCAATAACTCGTCCTCCTTCAAGCACAACCGATCCAACTCGGGCCCCAACTAACTCTAACCGTTCCAACTTCCCAATAACAACCTGAGCCCCATGGTCCTTAACTGCCCTAGCTATTAGCGTGCGCGTAAACAGTTGCGGGTGCACCTGCGCCGTCGTTTCGGGGGTTCCAATCGTTCTTGGACTCCGAATTGGTCCGTCGATCCATGAGGGAACAATTGAGGGTTTGGAAGTGGTGGAAGAAGAGGGAGGGTTGCTATCTGATTCTGTTACGGTGAGGCTGAGAGTAGTTAGGGGTCGGTAACCGTAGGATCGGGGACCGTTGAGCTCGGCGGAGAGTGAACGGTGGAGATTGAAGCTAGCGCGGGCGAGTGATTCGACGGGCCCTCCGTCGCACCAATCGAGGGCGAGGAATCCGCCGGCTTTTCCGGAGGCGGCGCACGCCACGTCGGATTTCTCGATGAGAGTGACGGCGGCGCCCTTCTTGGCGAGGAAGTAGGCGGTGCAGACACCAATGACTCCGCCACCGCAGACGACAACTCGCTTGGGATTCTGATCCATGGGCTGACGCGACGGTAACGGAATTGTATTGGCGGAGGAAGTGATGGAAATAGTGATTGTGTGGAATAGAGTGAGCGTTGAAGCTCGAGAGGTCACTGCTAGATTCATCACTACTCGGCTTCTTCGCTCTGTGTGACACGTGGCCATTAAATGCTATTGCGTGGTAAAAAAAATTGGGAATATAAATTCTCTAAATTAAGAGAAATAAGAAAACTAATGTCAATAAAAATTATTGTTTTCGACTTTTTGGTAGTATTTTAGTTCTTAATCTAATTTATTTAGTCTAGAGTCTATATTTCTAAATATTAATCATCAATCACTGAGGGATTGGTATTAGTTTGTGATTCTCGTTTCAGGGATATTAGATGTGAAACCAGTTGCTTTGATATTTTATTCATGATGTATAATTTTATAAGTGGGTATTTATTTGAAATAATAAATTTAATTTACAAAATTTAAGAATTGTTATATCATTTTTTGTTTGTTTACAATTGAGTGGATGTCCAAAAAATAAATAAAGATGCAAATTAGGTAGTTAAATGTCATATTAAAAATTAACTCTAGTAATATTATTTCATGTGTTGATCTTCAATAAATTATCCGTTCAGATATAAAATAGTGTTTATTTTGTTTTTTATATGTTAAGACATAAAAAAAAATAAATCATCAATTACTGAAAAAAATATATTAATTTTTTAATAATTTTCAAAAAAAATAAATAAAGTGATAACGCGAACAATCAACTACCGTTAAATTTGTAATTCTTATAGTAAGTGAGTTTTATTATTTTAATATAAGAATAATTAATTTTTTATTTTTGATACTTTATTAAATTTTTATTCAAAAAAACTGATCCAAAAAATAGTTTTTGATAAATATAATAATTTAATTTAATAAAATAAGTCAATTTTTATTCAATATTAATCAATTTTTAAAACTAATTTTATAAATTTTAAATTTTAAATTTTAAATTTTTTAAAAATAAAAACCTTTATAATTAAAAAATTAATTAATATTAACTAATTAAAATATATTTTTTATATTTATTCTAAAAAATATCAATTTCTCTATATATCTATATATTATTTTAATATTAGTACTTTTTTAAAAAATTGAAAATTTTATTTCTTAGTAAATATATTTTTATACAAAAGAAAAGAATATTCGATACACAGATGGGATTACTGAAAAAATATTTGTTAAATTTTTTTTAGAAGAGTTTTTGTTTCGTATTGTTGTAACAAGTTAAAGAACAGAGTGGGAGAAAGCTAGAAGGCCTTTTGGTTTCTTAACATACTTGCTCGAGCCTCCATTACAGTCAGATCTGGACCAGAGATCTTATTAAATAAATATTGGGCTTAAAAACTTATACAAAACATAGGGTGTTAAATATTATTATGTTGTTAATTACCAAAAAAATATTATTATGTGGTTAACCCAAAAAAAAAAATTATTATGTGAGCAGTTTAGAGGTTGAAGAGACAAAAAAAAAAAGCCGATAAGAGGAATTTTTTTTAAATAAATAAATTAATTATAATATTTACTAATATATGAAATTATGAAAATATTTACGTTCTTCTGTAAATGACTGTGTAAATGAAAAAATAAAAAACATATATGCTTTACAATAGGGGTGTAATCGGCTCGGTTCGGTTCGGTTTTGGACCGAAAACCAACCGAACCAACCTGATCGGTTCTTCCAAGAGGCCAACCGTTCGGTTGGCTGCTGCTTGAGCAACCGAACCGAACCGAACCGAACCAACAGCGGTTTAGTTCGGTCGGTTTTTTCGGTTTTTTACACCTGCTTATCTGAATTTAAAATGCCATCAAATGAAATTTAAAACCTTTAATAAACTAGAATAACAAGAGTTTATCACATCCAAATCCAATACAAATTCAACTTAATTAAACATACAATAAAAGACAATTAAAAATGTCTAGCAAAACAAAAACAATAAACACAAACAACAACAATAAACACAGTTTAACCGAAACATTCACTTTTAAACAAATAAAAGCCAAACAGCCACCATGTTTACTCAGAATCTACACCAGACTCATCCTCATCTTCTCCGGTTGGTGCAATTTCTACAAAAATAAAAGAAGAAAATCAATATAGATTATAAAGATAATATAGATTATAAAATAAACCAATATCTTCCACCAATGAATCCACTTGACAAAAGTGCAGAGTTAAAAAAGCAGAAAAGTACTGCTAGATGAAGCAGAAAAGTGAACAAAAAATAGACCTTTGGTAAGATAGAACAGAGATGCAGAGATATCCATCACAAATAAAAAGTGATAAATAAATGTCATAAGATTTTCTCATTTTTGCATTTCTTAACCTAGATTCAAAAGCGAATTGTAAAATGATTTTTTACACAAAAATCCACACATATTGCCAAATATGAATACTAACATCCCTTTTATTTCTAAAAGTTATCTTTACATTATATATCCATTAAAAATCTAGCCTCTAGGACTTGGTTAATCGTTTCACTCAAGAAGTTTTCATCTAATTTTGGTGCTTGATTAGATGGGAGTAATTAGTACATTTTAATGTCTTATACCCTTTTGCTAGGAAATTCATCCATTGAAATTATTGGGTTTTGATTATACATCATCTGGAAAGATAGACAGAGATGCAGAGATATCCATCACAAATAAAAAGTGATAAATAAATGTCATAAGATTTTTAAAATAAATTCATTCTCTTTTAAGTGATATCTAAACTGCCAACATTTTATGTGTGATAATTGATAACCATTCCAACAAAGTATTGTTAGCTAATAGAAATTAGAAAGGCTTATGCACATCATATGCCTACAAGTACAAACCTAAAACAAGTTTTAAGCACTACTGTTAACACAATCGAACTATTTTATTTATTCATCATGCATCACTGTCATATCACTTAATAGTACTGGCAAAGTCATAAAATAGTTGACCAATATTCGCAAAGATATCATGGTCTCTTTTCAGCATCTTTAAGTAACATTTCAGTAATATACTAAAACTCAATATTTACTTTATCATGTAAAAGGCAATATGAAAAGGTAGTTCACCACATGGTTAGCAGCTTAATCAAACAAATGATAAATGAAGGAATCACCTGCAACTTATGGTTATCACCAAGAATAAGAGGTTGCTGATTCACCCCCAAAAATAAGACACATTCAACACAGCAACATTTTCTCAGATCTAACAACTCCATAACTTCATTTTTTCTGTTCATTAACTCTGTATATTTTTAAATAACTCTTTTAAATCACTAAACATAAAATCAGAAACTCACATAACAATACAAATAAGCCAATGATCAGTATCACAAGAACAAGAAAGAGCAATCAAAGAGACTCACTAGTAGTTAACAAAAACAACACAGCAACCTTAACTAAAAAACAAATCACTAAACATTTGTATATTTTCAACACAGCAACATTTTCTCAGATCTAACAACTCCAGAACTTCATTTTTTCTGTTCATTAACTCTATATATTTTTAAATAAGTCTTCCAAATCACTACACATACAATCAGAAACTCACATAACAATACAAATAACCAAACACAAAATCTAACCTCTGACGAAGACATAGTTCTGTTTTATTTTGGGTTTTTGAAGGAGAGGGACTTGTTGTTCGGCGGCTCGGCCTCTGGAGTCTTGCTCGGCGGCTAGACTGGTTGGATGTTGGAGTGCTGCTCGAGTGCTCGACTTTGCCTTTGTTGCTCGGCAACCCTGCGACGGCGACCCTGCGACGGAGACCCTGCGACGGAGACCCTACGACGGCGACCCTTCGACGACGATGATGAACGACCTTGAGGCTTCGAGCGACGATTGGCGAGTTCTCTGTCTCCCTCAGCCTCTCCTTCTCTCAAGTATGGAGCTCGGAGGTGGAACCGTGGAACCTTCGAAGAATGGGGGAGAGAGGTAAAGAAGAAAGGTGTGGGTGACTGGCAGAGGTGTGGGTGACTGGCAGACTGGGTAAGTAGGTACAGGCTAGGTAGGGTTCGCGGCTGAAGAAGAAAGGGGAAGAACCGAAGGAAGAAGAAAGCTAGGTTATTTTTCTGAGTTTCCTTTTTATACCTAGGTTAACGGGGGCAACTTAGTAAAATCACACTCCACTGAACCCTCATTTTTCGGTTCGGTTCGGTTTTAGCAAAGGCAACCGAAAACCGAACCGAACCGATCGGTTTAGTTCGAAAAAAACCAAAAAAACCGGTTTTTCCGGTTTTTCAATCAGTTGTTGTAAAATTCGGTTCGGTTCTGCGATAATTTTCGGTCCGGTTTGGTAACTTACACCCCTACTTTACAGCATAATAAGACACATAGCGTTTGCACAAACAAATATGAGCAAAATCTACTCAAACAAACAAAAAGTTCACCTATTTAAGGAGATCTATGCAAGTATATCCATCATAATTCACTCATTGATCTTATATCTTGTCTTCTTTTGATTTGTTGTTAGAGTTAT
The DNA here is from genome assembly GCF_003086295.3 of Arachis hypogaea. Classification (NCBI taxonomy): domain Eukaryota; kingdom Viridiplantae; phylum Streptophyta; class Magnoliopsida; order Fabales; family Fabaceae; genus Arachis; species Arachis hypogaea. The sequence goes on from NC_092036.1 coordinate 17,314,392, forward strand.
GGTTAATGAATCAATTCTTTTGTTAGTGTCTATCCAAATGCAAATACGAGGAAAGTGGAGGATTGTGTAGTGTTTGAATATATCAACAATAATTGAGTTCTACCATTTTTTTTTTGTTATAAAAGGTACTATCTTGAGGGTTACTTGGAATTGAGTTATTTTTGGGCCTAAACGTTAGATTCTGATTTTTTTAAGGGCAGCGTCCAAATTTATTGGTGTCGAGGTGTCGCCGTTCGAGTTCCTCGTGAGGAGTGGGTGTTAGTGTATTTATAGTAGAGTTGATAACCATCTTTTAGAGTAGTTTCATCTTTGATGGTGGATAGCCATTCCTTTTTTCTAAGAAAGTTGTTGAGATCTCCCTTCTAACTAGATGGAAGATATTTTAGTAGTTACTTATTCAGATAAGTAGAGCTGAGCTGTTGTCATTGTGTCCGACCTCTATGAGGTTGGATAGGTGTAGCAAAGACAGATTTCTATGTTGAGCCTTTATTTGTTTTGGGCCTGACTTTATCTTTGGGTTAGGGTATGAACAGTTCCCTTACTTGACTCCGAGCTTTACGAGGTCGGACTTAAGCATTTGTAGATTTGCCTGATCTTAGGATGTGATCAAGCCAAGTCGGGTATGCCGCCTTTTTGAGGTAAGTTGGGTGCTCGACGTGTTTTTCAAAAATTTGAAACGTTGCAATTTATCGTAGTAATGCGCATGTTACCCTACGATTGCCTTGGTAACCATGCACCATAAATAAGGGGGTATGGAATTACTCTTTTTCCCCTACTGTCTTATAAATACCCAAACTCATTTCTCATTTCTCTTTTTTCTTTTTCACTCCTTCCTAAAACGTTTGCATTCTTCGTTTTCTCTCAGATTTCTTCATAATTTCTTTTACATTTCAAGATTTGAATTTCTGCTTGAAAATTTTCCTTCATTCGTTGGAGGTTCTTGGATCGTTCGTGTCTTGCTATTCAAGTGCCCTTTTCCTGCTTTGCATTCCTTCAAGGTTGGCATTTTATCCCTTTCAATTTATGTTTCTGCTTTTACGCTCTGGGTGATGCTTTTGCTTTATTGTTTTTGCTACCTTTGGCCATGTTTCTTTGTTTATTTAAAACCTTTGCTTCTTTCTTGACTTTGAACTTTTGTTGCTGCCGTTGTGAATCTGAGTGTGGGGGATTTTATTCTATGTTGCCCCCAAATGGTGCCTTTTTGCATTTTTGAATATTGCGTCATTTCCACACTTGATAACGTGGTGTGTTTGTTTTGCATACGGGAGGTTATAACACTCTTTTGTGTTTGATGAAGACGACCTGACCTCTTGCAATTTTGTATGAATGCTTTTATTTTGTCCGACTTGTAATGATGAATCTCACTTTAATGTATTTGTAGGTATAACTTTTATGTCTCGTTCAGAAATTTACAACATGCCTTCTAAAGTTTTATCCGACCTTACCTAGGTAGATATATCTATTTTTACTCTCATCCTTGTTATTGATAAAGAGTACACTGAGACCTTTTGTAGGCATCATAGGTTATGTTTGAGTCGGGAGGATGAATGAAAACATGAGATTGTGGTTGCTGACCTTGAAGAGAGGGTTTATTTTTCCCGACTTCGGAACGTCATTTTATATACGTGTATGATTGTTTTTTTTTTGCAAAATTGGTAGTTAGCCCTCCTTTCTCTGACTTTGAATCTGAGGTCTTTAGGATCTGTAATGTTTTCCTTTCCCAACTTCATCCCAATTCTTGGGGTTTTCTCAAACTTTGTTAACTTTTTTGTCGAAAACTTGACATCTGTCCCTCTGTTAAAGTTTTCTTTTACCTTTTTGTTCTTACAAAACCCTTTAGATATAAGAAATAGGGTTGGGTCTCCTTCCAAGCTATTCAAAGGACGAAGGTCTTTGTTATTTTTTATGCTTCTTTCCATGACTTCAAAAATTACTTTTTTAAGATCCGATCTGTCAAAAGTGTCCGACCTTTCTTCCTGGATGAGAAGGATGAACCCATTTTTAGTTTGTATTGGAAGAAGAATCATGTAGTTGTTGAGTATGGCTTGGATGACTTGGATGAGGTCGAGGAGAGTGTAGTCACCTTATTTCAGGAGTGTTAGGGTCGAGTTCCTTACCTGGATACCAAGAAATATTTATGAAATCCAAGCCAAATAACGTCTGGTAGCATTTCCTTTTAACTTTGTAGATAAATTTTGTTTATTTTACTAGCTTGTCATAACCCGACTTTGATGTCGTGTAGAAAATATGGCTCCTAAGTCGGCTGCCATGAAAATTCTTCAGACTGCCAAGAAGAACGTTGTTGCTCGTACTATCTAGTTAAAAGAAGCTAGTGAGTCAGGCGACCTTTCTTCTCTTTCCAAATCAGACTCGGGTGACTCGGCCTCCCTCAAAGTTACTCCTGATCCAACTCCTCCTCCTCTCGTTCCTCCTTCTATCTATGGTAATCAAGCAATTCCCTCTGCGCCTCCTCCTCCTGAGCCTAATCCTAAAAAACATATGACTTATAAGTCAGAAAGCATTTATGAAACTCGTTTGACGATATAGAGTTCTGTGAGAAACACATCCTTTCATACAGCTTCATTAGTATGGATGATATTTCCATAAAGAACCATCTTCAAGTACTTGCCTGACATGGAATTCGAACGGTTGGGATAGCTTCTGCTATGTTGAGAAAGTTGGAGAAGACTCCCCTTAGTGCCACTCAGCACACTCTAACCGGCCTTCAAGCTAAAGTGGCATCTTTGAGATAGTCCAAAAAGGAGTTAAAGGTTAAAAATGAGGCGCTTGTTTCTGACCTTGCCAAGGCTCGGGAGAGGGTGAAACTATCCCGGAATCTTATATCTTACATTATTGGGCATTGTTACCATAATGAAAACCTCCGGTTCTCATACCATAACCTATTGTTGTTTTTCAGATGCAGGTTGTAACCCACTTCGGTGAGTTGTGAGATGGTGACAGAGCGGAGGATCTTGATTATCTTTTGGAGTCTTTATATTACTTTTGTTTAGTACTCTCACTTTTGTATTTTATTTTTCTTAGAGGCTTACCTTGAGAGATATGTTGTATACTGTTTTAGCTTTCAAACTCTGTATGTCTATATATAACTAGTCAGCTTAAACTCCACGGGTTGTGGCTAGTATCTTATGATTATTATACTCCTATATCTACTTATGTCTTGTTATCTTGTATCTATACCTTGTACCCTTACGCTCGTAGCTTCGTGTGAACATTTCGCGCTTTTGTAACTCTATTTTTGAGCTTATTTCTTCATTGGGCTTCTCGTATTACTACTTCTTTCTACTTATCTATATATATAATTGTATAAGCCTTAGAATTATCGTAACCTTTAATTAACCTTTGCTTTACGGCATGAGGTAAGGCTTAAGGCAACTAGGGTGTTACAACTAGGCGATTAGTGAGAACGGACATGGGTTGGATACTTTGAGTCTTAAGAGAATTCCGACAGCACAAAGAGGGAAGGTCCTAAGTACGACGAACGGCGCCAGTGGCAATCTCTTATTCCGACAGATGGACGACGGACGACAACAGGGATTGGTGGAGGCTAGAGTTTTTCTTTAATTTGGTTGAGGTTGATCCATTAAGGGGAGTTTGCTTTCTGAAAGAAGGAGAGTAGAGAAGGTAAGGTTAAACGAACGAACGAAACGGCAGCATTTATTATAAATCGGTCGGGTTCTTGTCCTGTCTGACCGGCCGGTTTAGCAATTTATATTCGGTTTTTAAAACAATAGTTTCTGTTTGTGAACTGAATCGCAGGAGCTGTCGATTCATGGTCAGACCGATCTACCGGCCGGTCCGGTCCGGTCTTTAGAATCATGACAATTGTATATAAATAAGTAATAATTATTAGAAAAAAAGAAAAAAAAAGAACTCAAGCTTTTATAAAGACAAACTTTTCTGTGACGTGTATTGACTATGTGTATTTATTTCTATTATTTTTATGGCATTTCCTTTCTCTACTAAGGACCTTTGATTCTCATCCCGTTATGCTCTCATGTTTTTTAGAAAATGGAAAAGAAGAAGACTCTTTGAGCTTGGATAAGCAGATACCTTACAGATTTTTATTTTTTTTCTTAGATGTTTCTCTCGCCTTTTTGTTGTTGTTATATCTTTTAAAAGGAGGGATAGAAGTTACAATTATATATATATAACTTGTATAAACTATTCTTGAAAATAAAAAATGTTGTGATGATTTGAATGTATTCATATATATTTATGTAATTTGTTATTAGAAGAAAAAAATCATACCACTTTTTAAATAGAGTTCACTAAAATTTGTATGTAAAAAGCTTCTACTTTATATAGACATATATAAATAAGTTATTGTAATAACTTTACTATTAAAGCGACGCAACCGAAAGCATGACATTCTGATAGTGAAAGTGTTTCAGCAATAGCACAACCAATCCGAACAACACAAGCGGCAGTGACACAACTCCTCCCAACACCATAGTACAGGCAGAATAAGGAAGAACATGAAAGGAGGTAGTGACTATAGTGGCTCTAGCATCCTCAACAACGAGCTCCGGACTTGCATTTTTGATGAGCAGGGAAACAATGGGGTAGAAGTAGGAAGCAGAGTAGAAACAGAATAGAGAAGGAGCAGCTCTCTCTCTCTCTCTCTCTCTCTCTCTCTCTCTCTCTCTCTCTCTCTCTCTCTCCCCTCCTTTTTTGGCAATAATGATGATAGCTTCCCACACTGTCGCCGTCGCCACCTCCTTCCTCTCCTTTCTTTGCATCACTGCCAGCTCCTTCATCTTCCATCGCTCTTGTTCTCTTCTCTAGTCACTACAAGAAAATAGGCCTATGGCCATGCTTTTTTTTTGCCACGCTTGAAAAGCGTGACCAAAAGTGATCAATAGCCATGCTTTTATGAGGGTGGCGATTGAATAGAGATTTGGCCACATTTTTTCTTGTCACACTTTAAAAACGTGGCGAAAAGGGTCAACGGCCACGCTTTTGGAAGGGTGGCAATTGATTAGAGATATGGCCACGTTTTTTTTGCCATGCTTCAAAAACGTGGCTATAGAGTGAAACAGGGTCGTTTTAAAAGCGTGGCAACAGATCTTCATTATGGTTGCGGTTATGAAGCGTGGCCATATACTGGCACTCTTTGGCACGCTTTAGAGCGTGGCCAAAAAGTTATTGAACAATAAAACTCTTTTGACCCAAAACAAAGCTTCAATCCGGATCTCCTCCTCGCTCTTTATTGAACAAACCCTTATTACTGTCATCACTCTCAACTCTCAACTCTCATCTCCATGGCAACCCTGGAAGAGGGCAGATCCCCGCTGTGCCATTAGCCTCGTCTCCTCCTCGTCACTAGCGCCGATCTCCTTTGCATCTTCCTGCCACCATGCCCTAACCCTCACCATTGCATTCCTCAGTCATCGCGCTACTACATCCCCTCCACCGCGCCTCCACCGCACATCTGCTACATCACTCCTTTCAAAAGCGTGGCGAAAAGCTATCGCAACGCTTTTTTCAGCTTTTTGCCACGCTTTAAAAGCGTGACAATAGAGTTGTTTTCTTGTAGTGAGTTCAGTTTTCAATCTCTGCTCCATCTCTTTTATGCCCCGCAACCGCAAGCACAGGACGATGGTTTGAGAAAATCGTGATTATAAACACTTTTAGGTCATTTTTTAAAATTATAACCATAATTTTTTTAAATTACACTTTAAAATTGTGTCTATAAATTATTTTAGGTCACACTCTAAATTTGTTATCATAAATTTGTTTAAGTCACGGTTTTATAATATCATTTTTATTTTTAATAATATCACTCTATAAATAATTATTATACATGATATTTTTACGTTATATTTTATATGAGTTTATTTATAAAAAATATATTATTAAAATGAAAATGACTATATTATATTGCTATGTACTTTTAACAAAATTGGATAAGAACACGAAAACAAAAGAAAAGAGAGAAACAAAAGCGATAAAGATGGAGATTTATGAGAGCAAAGAAAACTAGAAAAGATTGGGTGGGTGGACAAAATCAGACTCGCTCGTCTTTGCATTGTCTTGTTTCAACATGAAGGATATCAATGCCCTTTATTTTGGTGGCAGTCATCTATTTGGTGCTTGCGGTTTCAAATTAGAACACGGCTTCTTCCACAATCAACAGAACCTTACTATGCTCTCAGCAATATGCACTTTAATGAACTAATTAATTAATTAAATATAGTACTAATCAAGTTCTGTTCAGTTTGTTCCGTTGCATTAGCATATATCTTAGCACTGCTATGCGCTATTGGTGTTAAACTAATCCACTGTCACATCTCACCAAACCTATGCTGGGAACATCAATTATTACAACAATCAAAGGGAATAAAGTCAATAACTAAATGTTTTTAACAAAATATTATATGCACATGTATATCCCCTCCTCGTGGGGGAAGGGCATTATTCTTTTTCATGCTTTGAAATTTGAACTACTTGTGTTTTATATATTTCAACTTACTATTTAAAAACTAAATAAATAAAATTATGACATTAACAAACAGAAAATTAAAGCTTGTTCTTTTCCTAAAGCACGATCTAATGCGAGATCCTTTTTAGTAAGAAAGGTGACCAAGTAAACTCTTTGGTTCGCGCTGTAATCACTTTTTCGTCAATCAACCTGGGGAATTTGTTTTGACACGTAAAGATTAAAGAACTAATTTTTTAGGTTGGTTATTTTTACGATGAGATCTTCATGTAAAAATAATAATATGAATTATTAAATTAATTAATTTAGTATATTTAATTAAATAATAAAATAATTCATAATATTATTTTTATATAAAAACATTTTTATAGAAATATATAATTGCTTTTTTTAAACCCTCAAATTTTTATGTTTTTTGTATTTACACCCACTGAGTATCATTTAAGTTTAGTATGATCTGTCCCTATTTTCTATTCTCTTTTTTGGTTAAAACATGTTTTACAACTTAACTTCTTATTTTGCATTATTAAATTAGATTATGAAATAATATGTAACAAATCGAATAGTTTAATGGTTGATAAAGTCTTGTTCATGTGTATGTGTTCTAGAAGTATATTTTAAAAGGGTAGCGCTAGGTAGCCAATGGCCTAAGTGTACAATGTGTACAATGGGCTAAATTTTTGGTCCATGAATAAAATGAACATCACCCACACTATCCAGAATAACCATCCGAATACCAGGATAATAAACATCTCATGTCATAAAATCACTCATCCTAAAAGTTTAAGTTAATTTTGGAGTTCACTAAGGATCAAACCCTTGACCTTTCGGATCTAGAACTCTAATACCATATCATGAATTCACTCATCCCAAAAGCGTAACTTGACAGGACAATGTAACACTAATGGTCATATTTCTAATACTTCCTAAACCTCCATGGTACACATTGTACGCTTAAACCATTAGCTCCCTATACTTTTCCATTTTTAAAAACACTACAAAAGAATATTTTATTAAAAATTATTGAAAAGATCATTTGTTATATTTACAATACAATAAATTTATCAAAAATTAAAAAAATTATTATTATACTTTTAAAATATATATTTATAATATAAATTAGCTAAATCCTTATTGATAATATCATACTTATATAAAAATTATAATAAACAAAGAACATAAATATCTTTATTTTGAATTCGAATCCCATTTTTAACTTCAGGGGAAAAAATGTGCAGTAGCAACAATAGAGTAAATAAATATGGTAAAAAGAAGGCCCTTTAAGTCTTAGTCCTTAAGCACGAGAAAAAGTAATAAAGCGACGTCGTAAATATCAGAAGCAAAAGCACCAAAACATCGAGACTTGAGTGTGTGGTGGAGAGTGGAGACCACAATAAAACGGTGCGGCAGTGATGGCTTTAAAAACAAATAGCGGGAATCATGGGATGAATGAATGAATATGAGTGTCAGTGATTGCTATGAATAGCTAACTAGCTATACTTTGCGAATCCCCAAACATTAAAATGCAAACTCAAAATAAAACTTACTAAAAAAATAAACAGATAATATTAAATAAATTTTAAATATTTTATTTTTTATATTTTATTTTTAAAAATAAATTAAATAATTTAAATATCACAATAAAAAATATTATAAATTTTGTTAAATAGAAAATAATTAACTAATATATATGCTTTAAGAGACAAATACAAATATTAGTAATTAAAATTTTTATAAAAAGTTTAAAATTATTTTAATAATAATTTTAATATAGATTTTAAAATTGCATATTTATTAAAGTCTAAACATGAAATTCATAAAAACAAAAATACTAAAAATAGTAAATGCCTTATAGCTGGCTTCTGGCGAGGTTGGCCCCATGACGCCCTCAGCAATCGCTTTTATGAGATTATTATTACGATTGACGGTTCCAAGGGAGACACCAGTGGTTCTGGCCACAGAAAACCAAGCCCCCTGCTAGTTGTTACTATACACGGATACACACAAATATTAAAAGTGTGTTTGGTTTAGTGTTTAAAACATTAAAAGTATGTTTTGAGATTTTATGAAAGCTTCTATTTTTGTTTGATAATTTTTTTTCTTGTGAACTTACAATATAATTTTGTATTTAAATATTAAACTCACGTTTATAATTATTAACTTTAAAATTTTTTTTTCTATCAACTTTATCTTTCATATGTATTATTGTTTTATTTATAGTTTTTTTATAAGCTTTTTTTTTTATTTTTTTTGTTAATTTATTTGACATTATATAATTATATAATTGTACTGTGGTTCTTGTATATTATATTTGTTATTGTTATTTTTTATAATATAATTTATTAATCTCACTAGGTAGAATAAATTAAACAAAAAATTAATTATAAATAACAATAATAATAAAAAATTATAGCATATTAAAAAAATTTAAAATTAAATATACTTAAAAAAATAATACTATAATTTAATATCATTTTTTTTAATAATTATCTATCTAGAGATAATTTTAATTAATATTATTCAAATAATATTTATTTTATCAAAATCAATTTAATTTAGAGTTACCAAACATAGATCATATTGGCACAATATCACTTCTATTCAAAATCAATTTTACAAAATCACATTTATTCAAACTTCAATTTTACAAACATGAATCCAAATACTCACTACTAATTAAACTCAATCGAGATAGCATATTAGCATCTTTTTAATATGTAGTATCCACATTCGAAAATTTTGGTAATGTCGGGTGATGGGTAAAAACCTTTAAAAATATTAAGTGTATGAGTTTGTGATGAATATTAATTTATTATATTAATTTTTTGTTAGCGTTGTGCATGAGTAAGTGGTATAACTATTAATATTATATTTTTTTAGTAATTTAAGTTTTTAGAATGAGTAGTTTTATGTATGAGATATTATTGTCATTTCTTTCTCCTCTTATATAAGAAGCTTTTCATTTTTTTCTTTTTGTGATATTTTTTTAATCTCGCAGAATGTTAATATTGTAGATAAAATTTTTGGTAATTTATTATAATGATTTAGTGAAACTACTAGTGTGTATATATATATATATATATATATATATATATATATATATATATATATATATATATATATATATTATAAAAGTGAGTTAAAATATGATAAAAAATATGATGTATTTTATTAGTGTTAATTTTAAAGGTCCATAAAGTGTGAATATTCAAAGTGAGAATAAAAAAATATTTTTTTACAGAATATTTAAAAATGATATTTTAATTATAAATTTTTTAATTTATTTCAGATTGGTGTTTCTGGTTAGGTGCCTCAAGCAGTCAGCATGCCAAAAAGATATAAAATGATACCATAACAAAATGATAACACTTGAATAAATAATTAAGCTAGAAAAGATGGTATTTTGATAATAAAGTTTTGAAATGATGACTTATTAAAAAAAACATGTAAAACATTTTGTAATACCGTACACGAAAATGACAAGAATACGAAATTTAGATTTTTTTTGTTTACAAGGAATGAAGAGGATTTTTTGTTTATACTTCATTGGTTGCGAACTACTATTTTATTTTTTTATTTTTGTATAGATTAAAGTAAAAAATTAATTTAATTTTAATATGGAAGTAAACTTGGTGTAATGCAAACTAGGCGATTTACACATGTAGGGAGTTAGCTTGCTTTTCACAAATTGCAAAAACTAGTGTCGCAAGATCCCTTTTCGCAAGTTGCAAAAGGTCTCAGGGTGTTATTTGTCTAACATGCTAAGTCGGTGGTTTGCATTGAAGTTTAATGAGCGTGTGAAATAAAGATTTGAATTTTTTAAGTTTGAATTTTACTTTAAAGAGTAAAATATAATCTTTTATTTTTAAATAATTTTTTTATATTTATTTTTTATCTCATCTATGAAATAAATGATGAAAAATCACACTTTACTCTCTAAAATAAAATTCAAATTTTAGAAAATCTAAATCTGCGTGAAATAAATAAGTATAAAAGAGAGAGTCCGAATATGTGTGTTTTCACATAGTAGAATATTTTGAGAGGAGACAAGAAAAAAAGTCTATGGTCACGCTATTTTTTGTCACATTTTAAAAGCGTGGCGAAAAAAGTTTATCGCCACATTTTTATGAGGGCGACAATTGATTCGAAATTTAACTATGCTTTTACAGGCATGCTTTTAAAGCATGGCAAAAAATTTTTAATCTTTGACATATTTTTAAAGCATCTCCATTTTCAATAACTCTATTGCCATCCCTAAAAAAGCGTGGCAAAAAGGTTCCACTAAAAAAAAGAAACTCCCTAAATTAAAATCAAATGCACTACACTACCTCATCAGACCCTTCTTCTTCTACTCTTCTCCCCTAACACTATTACACTAACAGTCTGAAAACCCTAACCCTAAGACTCCGTTGCTCATCCCCTACTCAGACGGACTCATCGTCAGCGCTTGCACTCTCCCCTCTGCCGGCGCTCCCTCTGTCATCTCTCCTAATCCGTCTCTGGTGGCGCTCGCACTCCCTCGGTGCTCACTACTCATCGCGGCGGTCACCCAACGGAGGTCGCCTTTCCTTCCTCCGCACCGCTAGTCTCTGCCCTCCTTCCTCTATCGTCTCTTCTCGTCTGCTCCACCGCCTTTGCTATGTGCCCCGATTCACTCTCTGTTGTTTTCACCTCCCCTATTCTCTCCTCTGTTTATGTCATCTCTCTCCAGTCTCTCTTTTTCCATTTCTGCATTTATAATGGAGCCTTAGGTAATTTATTTGGTCAAATTTTTCTTTGATATGATTATTTGCTCTTGAATTTGATTTTTTTTTATTTTCTTGGTTCTTTATTTTTTCTGACTTTTCTAAACTACTATTTTTTTTTCTATTCTGATATTTGGTTTAGATTTTCTCCTAAATTTTTTGATTTTCTATTTTTGTTATGATTTTTATTTCTGTTAGACAGTTTTATGGCTATTCATATTAGGGGTAAAACAGATCTTATATTTGTATACTGAGCAGGTAAGAGAAAAATTCATGAAGTGGTGACTCTAGTTAGTTAATTAGTAAATAATGTGTGTATATTATGAGAGTTTTAATTAATAACTGTGTGCAGCTGCTATATGTTTCATGCTGGACAACTAGAGTGGCATGGATAAGAAGAAAGTCAAAGATTACATATTGAATTACCAGATTTGTGGAGATGCATTACCTAATAATGAAAATGAAATTTTGGCATATATTTATGTCATGTGCACTATATTTTATGAAAATAAATTTCATGTCTTTCACTCTTTCTAGTTTATATGTGATTCGCTCGTCATAAGGTCTATCGCAATATTATTGTACTAAGTAATCATGACAAGAGTGGGTATTCATCCACAATTATTGGTTTACATACAGAGGCAGCTTATACAGGCTATTACATCGGCCCAATGTTCGAATTGATGAGAAACGGCAATTGTATATGGCTCCTGATGTGATATGAGTTGAAAATGATTTTTTTCTATTTTTTTTAAGATGTGGCAGAGAAGGAAATTAATTATAAAGAATAGATTAAAAATATATTTCATAAAAATAGGAGGTTGTCCAATACCTATATGCCAATGTGAGCATCTTCCTCAGAATAGTCATTAGCTGAAAACACCAAAAGGAGTTCATAAGTATAATCCTATCCTGAAATATGTTCAGGGGCATAGAAGCTTTTAATTTGAGCATTTTTATTCCAACCAATAAAAGTAGCACATTGCCAAAACATATTAGCCTTTTTATTATTGTGAACCCCTTTATAATGAACCATCAAAAAGTGCTCTAAGGTTAAGGTTAAGAGGTCAACCGATTCTAACCAAACATCAAAATTTATTTGCAATTTTAATTCTCATGTGAATTTACGTTGCACTTTTCAGGCTAAAGGAATGAATTACTTGCGTACAAGCAATCCTCCCATTGTTCATCGAGATTTGAAGTCTCCAAATTTTCTTGATGACGAACATTGGGTTGTTAAGGTATTTATAGTTTCATACTTGATTCCTTGTTTTGAGTTTGTTTGACAGCTTAAATTATAGAAGAGGTAAAAGCGTAGCAACAAAAAAGCGTAGTTATAGGTCACTAAAAGCGTGGTGATAGAGCAACCGGCACACTAGCAGATGTGACTCTTTTAAAATAAAGCATGCCAGTTGTTTAAAAAGTATGGCGAAAAGCTATAGCTGTACTTTTTCCCATTTTTTGCTATGCTTTAAAAGCATAGCAAAGTTCTAATTTTCTTGTAGTAAAAGTGAATACTTCCACCAAAAAACTTGCTTCATTTGGGTGAGAAAAAAGTGAGATTTTTAGTGAAGTTTTTAGTGAGAAAGAGCAATTTTTTTGAAAAATTCTATGATAACTCAAGATAAAATATTACCACAAGATTATATTATTGAACATCTTTATAATTCTGAAAGTGTTCTTTTTATATTAATCTTTTTTATTTTTTTTTAATGTTGATGTTAATATAATATTGTATAAATCAGTGACAATATGATAAAGATATGTTGTAATTAGGGCAATGTAATTAATGCTTGTTGTTTCTTTGTCTATGTTATTTGTTATAATATATTTATAATTAGTGTTTACCATTATATGTTATACATTATAATTTGATAAGAAGAAGAAGAAAAAAAAGCTTTTAGCAATCTACGAAAAACTTAGTCCACCAATGGTTGTTTTTCGCAACGTGCAAAATAGTTCGGGTGTCAACAAGCAATTTCCTTCTCTGCAAGTTGTGAAAAGGTAAACCTATGTATAAGTATTTCATCTAATTGTTCCATTTGATGAAAAACACTACTTATTTTGATTCGATATTTAAATTTTTGATCCTTAAAAAGTGAAAACAAAGAGTACTGAAGGCATAATTTTAAAATAGACCGCTGTTAAAGTTCTTTGTGAATTGTGATACATTAGTTTAAATTATGTTGGCAAAATTTCATAAGAAACTTTTTAACTATTAAATTTTTTCATTTATTTTTGTTTTATTAATATATTTTGTGATAATTTATGATGTAATTTAACTTTAACGGATGAAGTTCAGCAATTAATGATTTTACTTTTGTAGAAGGATAAACTTCTACTAATAACGGCTTTATCGCTTTTGTAATCGTGTTAGAATTTAATTTGAAATGATCTTAAAAAATGATATCTCTAGTACAAATGTAACTACTATTATAATTCTTTATTTCTCAACAATACTTTTTTCAAATTATGTTAGTCAATCGCAATTTGTTTCATATGAACATTGGCATAAAATATCATCAGTTCTGAATTAAATACCAGTTAATTTATGCATATACAAATGAACTCATCATAATCTTAGCCTCCCTTAAACTAAAATCCATTCTCACTATAAACTCATCATCTATGATAACAAGAAGCTCTACTATAACAACACTACAAAATAAAATTAAAGAGTCAAATATTATAAATATTCAAACTTATATATTATAAATGAGCAACAAATATATAAATAGAAATATAATTTTTTTAAAAATAAATACACTTATATAATTACAAATATATAAATTATAAATATCATTCATTTAACAAATCTTTTAACTTCAACATCATAAATATTTAAATATTTAAATAAAAATATATAAAAATTACAAACATATAAATTACAAATACGTAGACATAAATTAAAAATAAATGTGCAGATGAAAAAATCTTTAACCTCAAATATATACATTATAAATATTCAAACATATAACCAGAAATATATAAAAATAATAAATATAAATATACTTATATAATTAAAAATATATAAATTAAAATATCATCCATTTAACAAATTCTTCAATCTCAACATCATAAAATTTTATATATTTAAATAAAATATATAAAAATTACAAATATATAAATTATAAATAAATATCTAGATGAAATTTTGTTTAATCTCAAATATATACATTATAAATATTCAAATATCTAACCAAAAATATATGAAAAAGTATAAATATAAAAATTATAAATATTATCTGTATGACAAATTCTTTAACCTCAACATTACATATATCCAACTATTCAAATTAAAATATATAAAAATTAAAAATATATAAATTGTAAATAAATCTCCACATCATATTCTTAACATTATAGATACCAATATATGTTATAACTATTCACATAACATCTTAGTTAATCTCAAAAAATATTTAGACTACAAATCTATATTCTACAAAAACATATTAATCTACAGTATAAATATATAATTTAGATTCCTGTCATATCCATCAACTAATTGCATGATAAACTTAATATTAACCATATTATATTATACAAAATTTAACTAAATTTTTAATGTAAATTTACTATATAAATGTCCAAATTAGATACTTACATTTGAGTATTTAAAAAATTTCAGGACATACATAATCTCTAGATCTAATGTGCATAAAATTTGGCTTTTTGAAAAATTACTGATTTGTTAATACATTTATCATCACTTCTGTTACATTTGTCTTCATAATACTATTAATTTGATCTTTATCTTCTTTTAGATTAATAATTTTATAATTATTTTCAAATTTCTTTTCACTCTTGTAGTTATAATCTTTTCATTTGATATTTTAGTCTACTTGATATTGTTAGAATATAATATATAAGTCGATAAATGACACTTGAATCAAGTTTATTTGATGATAAATTAAAAATATTTTTTATTGTTCGTTTTGTCGATGACATACATCATTTAAAATTAAATAAATCTACCAAACATTGATACATGATGCATATACAAAATATGACACCTTATTTAATATTTAAAGATCTTTCATTTCATAAATTACATACACCTTTTAATTCCTTTAAACGATATTATAAAAAAAAAAACAAATTCAAATAAATTCTCATATATAAATCTTACTCCCTCAGATATTTATAATAAAATCTTACTATTATATAATATACTATTAACATAATTCTACCTATCTATTTTATTTTTCTCATTCAAGAGCTCCTACTAACTACCGCAGGAAAACTGAGAATGAAACCGAGGAAGAAGATGCATGCGCCAAATGAGGAAGGATACTGAATTTAAACATGCATAACTAAATCTCACCGTCGGATTTATATTTACATTTTTTTAAATATCATTAAATATATATTAGACTATCCAATTAGCTTTTAAAAATTTTAAAAAATAAAAAAATCAAATCAAACTCTACAATTCATACCATCAAAATTTTAAAAAAATTTAAATAATTAAATCAGAATATCTGATTTATATTTTTTTAAATATTTTAATTATTATAAGCACCTAAATCACACGATATGATTTTTGTTAAATTGAAATTTAAAAAATTAATTAACAAAATACATCCTTCACTTTGTGTTTTTTAAAATGTCCTTCATACTTTTGTAAAACTCCAAAAATGATCATATGTTTGTTAATTTCTCATGTTTTATTCATGTACAAAAAATTTAACTGAATTTTACACGATACGATACGTGACTACTTCTATTTGAAACTAAAAAAAAAAAGCAACTTATATTCAACAAAGTCGTTTTTTA
Source organism: Arachis hypogaea (assembly GCF_003086295.3). Classification (NCBI taxonomy): domain Eukaryota; kingdom Viridiplantae; phylum Streptophyta; class Magnoliopsida; order Fabales; family Fabaceae; genus Arachis; species Arachis hypogaea. The sequence continues at coordinate 17,330,376 of NC_092036.1, forward strand.
AAAGTAAAACATAAAATAAGTAAATTTCTAATTTAGAAAATATTCTACCAACTTTTGTTTATTCTTCTCATATTTCTGTAAATTATCAATGATCTCTATTTTTAAAAATTTCTCCTCTCAAAAAGTTATATTAAAATTTTTTAACCTACTACTAGCTAGCTAGTGCTTTTTTACCAATAAAAAAGAATTTATTATTTTCTAAAATAGTTTAAATTCATTCGAGAATATATTGAATCACAAATCTAATAAGATTCCTACAAGTTAGAAAATATTGAAATATAGTTGTTGCGTAATTTATAGTTTTACAAGTATGCATAAAACACGTAACACCTGTTAATTAAGGGAAGTAATATCTAATAGACTCACACAAAGAAAAGGACGAATGACGTGTACAGAAAGAGGACATGGCGGGTGTGGAGTGTGGACTATGGACTTATCCTGTTATCCATGTGTGGCCGCGGGACCAGACCAACACCCTCTCTCTTGTTGCTCTTGTATTCAACAACGCCCACACCACCATATACGTGGCATAACCACTGTTTGTCCTTGTCCGTTCGAGAATGCACGGTGGCTACAGTAACACTAAACTCTGTCGTACGTTTTTCACGTGTTCCAAATATGCTACTTTGCCCCCACATAACATAGCTAAGCTACCACTACGATTCCATAAAAGATACTTACGTACCTCAAATTGAAGGGGTTACTATTGTTGGGGACCTTTACGGCCATTATTGAACACATACACCCAATTTTTATTTGTTTAATATCTCTTTCTTTTACCATCATTTGTTCTTTGCAGCTGCTGCTTGTTCCTTTGCTAATTTGCGGTGCTGATGGCTCCCCTAAATGCTATGAATTCAAAAAATTTTATGTTGAAAGAAAAAAAAATAATACATATTATTACCAAAAAATATATTAATTTAAAATTAAAAAAAATAAAAATATATTAATTATTTGAATAAAAAAATAAAAATAAAAATTATATTAGTCGCTAAATTTTTTTTAATTTTAAAGATACTTTTTTCTTGTTTTTATATTTTAAAAATATTGAATAATTGTTTCATTATCTATATATGTAACCAAACAATCATTCAACCACTCGTCTCCCATTCGATTACGAAGTCGACTCTTTATGATATTCATAACAGAAAATGTTCTTTCAACTGATGCCGTTGTCACAAGTAGAATCAAAGCTAATTTTAATAAAAGAAATACCAATAGATAAACAATATGTTTTTTTGTCTCAACTAACTTTTGAAATAATCTATACTCCATTTATATTTGAGAATTGATCATCAAGACGTATATCCAATATAGAATTTTCAAGTTGATTATCAAGTGCCAAAATTGAGAAGAAAATTCATGTGGATAAATTCAGCTAAACGAATCAACTTCTTCTTATCAAATGCAAAAAATGAGTCACTTGGATTCAAATAAGTTATACAAAGAAGCAACTCAATATTTACCTCTGTAAAACGATTGTTAAGCTCTTGAAGTTGTCTATCAACCACTTGATAAAATAATTCAACTTGAAAATTATGCAAGTTTGAGACCTTTTGAATTTTGCACCTTGATCTTCCTTATGTTACAAATATGTCATTCATATTTGAAATAAGAATATTGTGACTATCACAAAACAATGAAACTTCATTGAGCAAAGAGGACCAACCATCGTCTCTTATATTTTGCAATCGTTGCTTGTACACTTTAACCAATGTCATAGCATTTATAATGTCTTGATCATTTTTTTGTAGAGCTTGAGACAACTCATTAGTAACTATTAATATACAACTTTTCATCAAATGTAAATTGAATACAAATTCAAAAAATTGAATATGATTCAACAATTACATGTTTCAGCTCTTTTTTTTAGAATTATTTCTATCTTTCTCAATGACTTCAAGAACTTCTACTACAGAAGAAAAAATAGAAATCAAGCTAAGTATTGTACCATAATGTGAGCCCCCATCGTGTATCACCTGTTTTTTTTAATATTGTTTCTTGATTTAAGCCACGTCTACTAGAAACATCTTCATTTTATAATGCAACAATTGTCTTTTGTGTTTGACCTTCATGAAGCATGTTTTTATGTTTACTAGAAGCACTAACAATATTGCACAAACTAACAAGTAAATTAAAAAGTAGTACAGTTTTAATCTGTTTCTCTGCAACAACCACAAGCTAAGTGCTAATTGAAGTTGATGAGCAAAGCAATAATGAACATAAAAAGCACAAGCATTTTTTTTTTAGGATCAAACTTTTTAAGCCATTAAATTCTCCCTGTATATTATTAGCTCCATCGTAGCGATGTCCATCTATTCTTGCTAAGTTTTAATTATGCTTTGCTAATAAAGATTCCAAAGCTACTTTTAACGACAATACATTTGTGCTAGAAACATGAATAAAGCTAAGAAATCGCTCCATTATAATACCTTCTTTATTCACATACCGCAAACAACACAGCCATTTGCTCTTTAACAAAAATGTCTCGAGCTTCATCAACTAAAACAGAAAATACATCATCTCTAAGGTCATCAATAATAACTTTAATAATTTCACTTGCAGCAGCTCTAACAATATCTTTTTGAATTTTAGGTGCTACTAGTTTAAGATTTCCACAAACATTTTTGAAAATACGATCAATCTTTGTATTATGTTGAGCAAGAAAGTCAAGAAGTTCAAAAAATTTTTCTTGATTGTTTGAATTGTGCACTTCATCGTCACCACGAAAATTCAATTCTTTCGCAATAAGAATCTAATGCACTCAATTGTTGCTGTTAAGTGAGTTCGGTAATCTGTTTTAGCTTGGTCTGAATGTTTTTTAAAAACAACTTTAATATGTTTTTTTACTTCATAAGTGCTATGCATTTTCTTTGAGCTTGATTATGAGCAATATCATGGTTTTCAACATATATTTATAATCGCTCATTCTTTTTCCAATTTGAAAATCCCTCTTTACAAAAGAATCACCGCTTGCAGGTTTCATAAGATAGCAATAAAGACAAAAGACAGCATCTTTTGAAATATGTTTGTGAAAAATCACGTTCTCTTGGTTGACATAGACCTTTTTGCAAATAAGCTCGTCTAACTTCATCTCTGTCATTTGGATCATAATTTGAAATTTTGTGTCGTTGTCCAGGATCAGCTACCAGGCTTTTCACATTAAATTCTAAGAACTTCTTTTTATTAGAAGAGACTAATGGAGTGACTTCAGATTCTAATGGTAGCTTTTTTTGAAATATTTTTTCATTACTATATCTAAAAATAAAAAATATATATTCTAAATTAAATTAGTAAATTAATCAATTCACTTTAAAACTTTATATGCAACATAATTATATATAATAAAATTGAACGAAAAGTAAACAAATAAATAATAAGGATCACTAAATTCAGGATAAAATAAAATATATAAATTCATGAAGAAAATAAAAAATTAGATTAATACCTAAATTATAATTGTTTGAATTAAAATTTATAATTGAAAATATCAAAAAGAGATATAATAAAATTGAAAGATACATAAAGTCATTGAAAGCTATATAAAAAAAATAAAGAATTTAAAACTTACATTTTGATGAAGAGAAGATGACCACTAGACAAGGAATAGAAAAAGAAGGTTAAAAATATGAAACTAAGAAAAGGGTTTAAAAGAATAAAGGAGTGACAGTTGAAATTTGAGAATGAGAGAAGACTAAATTTAATTAGGTTAACTAATAGTCAAAATTATAGAAAAACAAAGTGAGTTTGGGACTTTAAATAATTGGATTTAATTTATTTGTAGTGGAGACATTTAAAATGGGGGCATATTATATATGTATATTTAAAAAAATTAAAATGAGAGTGGGGCAAGTACCCCCCATTGGACTATGTAGGTCTGTGCCGGACTAAATGGTCGTGTATTCATGCTTCCAGATATAAATTCGTGTTTGTTTTGAAAATTATTAAAAAGATGTTACTACAAAATTTCAATTGAAAATTCAATTATAATGGAATAGAATATCGACTATGAGAAAAATCGAGTTGAGAAGAATCTAAGTCGAAATTTTACAATTGCACGTAATTTTATCTGGGAGTACTATACAGAAGAACGTGGAATTTGGAGACCAAGATAAAAACAAAGACGTAGGGTGTCCACTTTGGAGAAAAAAAAATCTTTCACAGTCAAGGCAAGGTCGTGGATTGTGAGAGTCTGAGAAAAAGAGAGATGTTAGATCATAAAAAGAGAGAAGCATTATGCAATCCATCCTGGTGATCTATAATAAAAGAAGTTTAGAAGAGTTAAGAGACTTCAATTTGAACACTTCGTCATCACATAAAATTCTGCAAAATCCAAGTCACACTAACGCCAAGAAAAATCATAGAGTTTCATTTCTCTGCTTTATGTATTTTATTCTTATTTCTTTTCTTCAATCAGTTTCCTTTCTTTCTATCCCAATTTCACTATCTTATCTATTTAAAGTTTTCATTTATTTTATATATTTTCTTTTATTGTAATTCTTTGCATTATTTGTCACAATTTTACTAAGTCTTTTCATACATTTCTAGCATAAATAATATTTCGACACAAACACTAAGTAAATTCTAGGTCAAGTTTATTCTTTTAAGAGGAGTCGTATTTGTTATCTGAATTGAGATCTTGATACAAGTTTGATTCGACTTCTTGTCGAGGTTACCAAAAATCAAGTGAAATAAATTGGCATACCGGGTGGGACCCTAGGTTAAGTTAACATGTCAAACTTTGCATGCAATTACGCAGTGGTAAATTAATAATGTCTGATAGAGCCTCTACTTCGACTGATACGTCAAATAGCAATACTGGAGAGAATACGAGAGGCCCAAAAATAAAGGTTGTTCCATTAGTAGGTACTTCAAGTCGAAGGATGAATTTTGTCATCACAGAAGGAATTTCTTCGACTCCAGGTCTGCGGCCACTACATGGCCTCTATATGTATTGTCTCCAAATTATTATCTACTATTGAAAAATCCCAACATGGGATATATAGGAAGTACAACTATGACAAGGAACAACCCTTGTACAATCTTACATTTCCTCCAGGTTACGCTCCCGTAGGTATACTAGCTAACTATAATCCTAATATGAAAAATTATAATGCTTATCAGTATTTGATGAATAATCTTCCATATTTAAGATCAGCACACATATCTTCACAACCTACTTTGATGATTCCAACACAGGGTACAAGAGCAACCCCAATAAGATTGCCAGCTAGTGAAGGACGTACTTCTATATTTTCATAAATGTCGAGACAAGTTCTTGTTGGAACAACATCTCCTAACATGGTCGAATCTGTCGCTGTGTTTAGACACCAAATTGAAGACAAGCATCATGACTTAGCCAATATGCTTGCTCAACAGATGGCAATAATTTTAAATCCTATGATAAAAAATAATAATACTAGAATAGAGCAAGTAGCTAAACGTGTCATTGATATTGCAGAAGTAATTAGTCGACCATTTGTACACTGATATGTGGAGTGCATGCAAAAATCCTCAAGTAATTCTAAATAGAAGAGACGATCAAAATGGTTTTAAACGAGGTTAGAGTAAATAATGCTACTCAAGATTATGCTCAAAACATAACCCAAGCCATCAAACAAATCTTGAACAGGGCAAGATTTAATATAGAGGTGACAAATCAACCCTATCTTATCTCTCCCTTTTCAGATTATATTTTGCAAGCTGAACTGTTCAGGAGAGTCAAAACCAAAAATCTTTCATACTAAATTTGTAGAAGAAAGTGAAAATTTGACTTTTGAGCATGTGGCTCGTTATACAGTCAAAATTGATGAACTAGCTGGTAATGAATATTTAAAATGAGATATTTTTTCTCTTCTTTAATAAAGAATGCATTCACATGGTTTTTAAATTTACAGCCTAATTCAATCCATAGCTAGGTTCAATTAGAAAAAAGTTTTCATGATCAATTCTTTAAAGGTGAAATGAAAGTAACTTTATCCGATTTATTCACCGTAAAATGAAAGAAATCAGAGTTGATCGATGACTATTTGGTACAATTCAAGAATATGAGAAACAAATATTTTACTCCTATTCCAGAACCTAAAATAGTCAAAATGGTCATAATAGTATTGACTTCAATATTCGAAAGAAATTAGTAAAACAACAATTCCTAGATTTAGCTCAATTAGCCAATAAGGTTCAACAAATTGAAAAGTTGAATAAAAAAAAAAGAAGAACATGAGTCAAGGAAAAGGAGAACTTTCTTTAATAAGAAAGTAAATTTGTTGATTGTATGAACGAAGAAGAGCTGCATAACGAGTATGCTTTTGCTGCAGAACTAAAAGATGGACTTCCTTATGTGTGTAGATCTCTTAATCTAGCAAATGACAAAACTCCTTTGTTAGGAGGAAGAAGTTATAATTTTTACATGACAAAAGCATAACAAATATTCATCATACTTATGAAAGACAAACAGCTCATACTTCCTGAAGAAAAAAGAATGTCATCTATTTCTGAAATCAGAAATAAGATTTTGTAAATTTCATCAAGCTCTTGCCATTATACTAAAGTTCGCAAACCTGAGATGAAAGTGAATTCAGATCCTTTCCAGATCACATGGAACTTTGCTGAAACTGAGGAATTGATTTTCTCAATCAACATGGCTTCTGTCGAGCCTATAGGGAAGGATGATCAATTCGAACTTGATATGTTCGAAGCAAAAAGGCCTCTTTATCCCATGACAGGGGAGGACTTGTTGGATCTTTTGCTAAGGAAAAAAGAAGAGGAAGAAAATATTGCTATCTGTCCTCAATGTAGTGCTTTCTTTGATACTTCAGCTGCTAAGGCTTTTGACTCGTACAAAAAGAGTAAAAAAGGTGTGCATTAGGAAGACTTGAGGCAAGTTTGACTAAAGCAGGGTGGTAAGAGTTAGCACTCTGCAAGCATTCTTGTTAACCCACAAATGCAAACGGTGGTTACTGTTGATCATAAATTCCAAGGGGTGTCGAGTCAAACTAGAGTTTCTCCCGCTAATGTGTCAAATAATAAGTGGGTACAGAACAATACTTCAAACTACTCAAGAAATTATAACTTTAATGTTCCTAGAGGAGGTTTTAGAAATTGGGCTGGAAACTTAAAAAGAGGTGCTTCTCGATGAGGAGTAAGCAGAAGAGGTAGTGGTCGAATTAGATCTCGACACAACTTTTAGGACAGAGCCCCTTAATTCCAAGAGCTGTGGTTTAGGCACAAGGGACTTATGTCAACACAGAAGATCCGTATCCAGAGTTGAGTAAAGAGAGCAAGTCACCCAATAAGCAGGAACAAAAGGAGGATAAAGCATCCTCGGTCAAAGGTCAGGAACCAAAGGATGTGTCGAAAGAGGTCAGGAATAATACATAATTTTTAATGACTCTAGTTTTGAATACATGACATATAATTTAGATTAGAACAACTTTTAAAAATTGTGTTTTCTCATAAGATTCGCTCGGACAGGACTAGCTTCAATACGTGACATATAATCCGACCTAAGGACTACGTTTGAATCTTATGAGAAAATGAATCGGATTTGTGTTTAACCTCTTTAATTAATTTATTGACCAAGACATTGGCGGTTGGTTAATTGAAGAGAAATTGAGGAGCCAAGACATTGAAAATCAGTTAATTAAGATTCGTCCTGAAAAGATCCTTTGCATGCTTCAAAATAGATAAACAAGGTTTAATTCCAAAAGACTTAAACATCTCTGAAATCCTTGACTCTCTCCATTATTTTTTTTCAATCAATATCACGGCCTCCGAAGCACTCAACTTCTAAGATTTCAAGCAAGACACAAATTTGCCCTCATCAATCTAGGTTTATTTGATCTATTAGAAATTTAACTCGATATTTACGTGCTCAATCCTTTAATCCCCATGAGAACGATAGCCAGTCACCGTGGTATTATTTAGACGATCCGGTATACTTGTCAGTATCCATGAGCTTCAGTTTTTGCTCATCAAGTTTTTGGCACCACTGTCAGGAATTAATTGAGATTGACAACATACGTTGGGTTGAATTTCTAAATTAGATGCTTATTTTCTTTTATATTATTTTTATCTTATCTTATTTTTTACTATTTCATATTACTTCTTTTCATTCCACATGGTACATTTGATTCAAGTTGGTGTTTGTATATAAGGAAGCAATGGATACCATGAAGACAATCCTCTTACTCAATAACTGTATATTTCAACAAGTCTCCTTATTCATAATACAAGTAGAACAATTGCAAGATTCACAAGTCCTTGGTGATAAGAAATTTTAAAGGAGAAAGCAATGAGAAAAAGGATAGAGAAAAAAAAATGCAACAGAAAAAACACAGCGAAAATATAAAGGATAGATAAGGATTTTTCTACTAGACCTCTAAAAAATCTATTCTTAGCAACCTAGGTCACCGGAAGGGATTCCCTACTAGACCTTCAAAGAACCTATCATTGACAACCTAGATTAGAGGGATGAAAATTGAAGGAAACTACCATGCATATCACCTTAGTGTTGGATCCTTCAATCTTCTTCTTGCAACAAGCGAAGCAAATTACTTACCTCACTTAATCACACTAAAAAAACGTGTATAAAGCAACTAAAAATTTTATTCATCAAAATTTGTGTAAATGGTCTCACCAAAGGTGTTTAAATAGGTCCCTAACAAACTAACAAAAAGATAAGATAAGATTTTAAAATTTAAATCAATTTGATCTTAATGGATTATATCAGATTTGATCTAAATTTAAAATTCCTAAAAATACTACTAAGCAAATCAGAACTAAACAAATCTTCTAACAAACTCTAACCACAAAACAAACTAAAACAAAGGCATAAAAATCCGAAATTTAATGATAAATTATGCCTCCCACTGAATTTGGAAAGCATTATTGGGCTTCTTGCTATCCTGACTTAGCCCAATGGGCCTTGTCCATTCTTCCTTGGTTAGAACTTGATATAACTCCTTATGCATAAGTTCTATCAAGTTCTCAAAGCTCTCTCTGAGCTTCTTTACACGTGCTCTAGTGATGGGACCCACTAAAAGTGTAAAATTTTTATTCTTCTCTTTTGCCTTAGAATACCCCAGTTGTCTTTTCGAGCATGTATCACACGGCTATGATATCCATGGAGGATCATACATGGAATATTCTTCAAAATCAGAGAGTAATTCATACTTCCCTAGACAGAGGAATTATCCTGATGATAGATGGGATAGCCAAGGACAAAGGTATTCGAATTGTTCTTACCAATAGCAAGTTGAGCTAATGCAATCACGAGCGTCTCTTGAGCTTACCATAGAAAGACTAAAACAAACCGTGGCTGAGTTTTCTCTTGAAAATAAGATAGAAAGATTGTCTCAAGCCACTGCTAATTTTATTCAAGAAACTCAATATTTTCTACAAGAAACAAGAACAAACTTTAAAAACTAATAAATCTCCATAAAAAATTTGGAAGAGCAAGTGAAATTTATTGCAAAAAAGTGGCAAAGGAACAAGCAAATTCCTCCCTAAGAGAAATAGTAAAAATTCCTACAAAAGAATATAAGACTATCAATCAGAGGAATCCATAAACTTGTTATTATAAAAGTTGCATGGGGGTTGATTTAATTGACCCATTTATCCAAGAAGTTCTTGATCAAGGAGCCCTTTGGAACTATAAAAGTTGCATGGGGTTGATTTAATTGACCCATTTATCCAAGAAATTCTTGATCAAGGAGCCCTTTGGAACTCTACGCAGCACCTAAGTCCCAAAAAAGAAGAAGAACTAAAAGAGGTGCGGTCAATAGAGGAATTCGCTGAAAGAAAGATCGTAGTCAACAAACAAGAAATACTATCTTGGAGAATAAGAAGGTCAACAAAAATTAATTCATCCGCTATCCTAGAAAGCGGTATGAGTCAAGCTAGTGATATTAAAAGAGCACTTGTTGGTAGGCAACCTAGTCGTAGGGGTGGAAATAGGCCATGCGGCCTGCCAGGGGCCTGCAGCCTGGCCTGATAGGAAATATGTCCAGGCTCAGGCTATTAAAAAAATCTATATTCTTTAAAAGGTCAGGCCTAGGCTTTTGAAATAGGCTGTTGGGCCTGTCAGGCCGGCCTGAGCCTGCAAATATATATGGAGAGTTTTATTATACTAGTAAAAATGCTATTAGAAGGATTTAAACTTGGGTCTTCTATCTTATAATAATACCTTTATCCACTCAGCCATTTTTCTCTTTAATTATATATGTGTATTTTGTATCAATATTATTCATAAATTTATTATTTTATATTTTATAATTTTAAAAATTAAATTATATCTTAAATTTAATTATTATTAAAAAAAAAACAGGCCTATTGACAGGCTTCAGGCTAGGTCAGATTTAACAACAGGCCAGACTCAGTACTCATTAAAAAGTCTATACCAAACTACAGGCCAGGCTAAGGCCAATATACTCTATTACAGGCCTGGCCTGTTAAGAGTAAAACCTGGCCTGACCTGGCTTGTTTCCACCCCTAACTAGTCAGTTAGTATCCTTTTTCTTCTCTTCTACATTAAGGTCCTTTCTTTTAATTAATTGGAGAAAGCAAAAAATATTTTAATGAATAATTTAGATTTTAGTTAATTTCTGCTTTCTACTCATAGTTTCTTTTGTTAATTTTAGTTTTCAAAACTAGTTTTCAAAAGCTTTCGCTACCATCATTGTTTGTTCTTCTTCTTTTGCATGCATCCTTCATATTTTGTTTACGTTTTTATTTTACTTTGAAAGAAAAAAAAATCATGCATACATACATTTATCACGTAGCACACTACTCAGCATTCTATTCCCCTCTATACTCTACACCAGTTTATATAATCAAACTTTAAGTTTGGTGTTCACCGAGCTGTTATATGGCTAAACTCTAAATTTGGTGTTGCCACTAAGAACAAGAATGAGGATAAAGAGAGCAACAAGGATAGATAATGAATCTGGTAATAATTGTACACGATGATTAGTAATTCTTTCTTTTAAGTTTTTTCTTTTCTCATTTCTTTTACATGATGTTTGTTTCTTTTACTTTTCTATCCATGCTTATTATTATACTTGTCCTCCAAGCCTCCTATCACATGAAAAAAATGACTTTTAAATGGAAAAAAGTTGAATCCATTAAATAAAAGGGTCCTAGTATAAAAGTGGTGGTCCATGACTTGTGATTTATTCCATGGATATAACAACATGTGAATGGTCTCGACTGAAAGGGAAGAATGATTCTTCATAAAAAAAGATTTAGAGAAGTATTATAAGATCACCAAATATTTTGAAAATATCCTTGAACTGAAAAGAAGAAGAAAAGAGAGAAGAGAAAGTAAGAAAGAAAGAAGTATGAAAAGATAAAAAGAGATTTAAAAAATAACAAAGCTTTGAGCATCAATGGCTACAGCCTAGTTATGTGTCTGTGGTATTTATTGTCCAAGAAGAGTCTTGGATAATTAGATTTGAGTGGTTCTTTATCACCTGGTAACTTGGGCCAATTGGCCCGTGATTATTGATTTAAAACCCACAATCAAGAGCCGTCTTGAGACAAAGCACTTAGAGTTAATATTTCAAAAATCTCTCTTGGTTAAAAGTATGAAGTAAATGATTCAAGGATCAATAAAAAAAGAGAAATCTCATAATATCATTCGGACTTGAGTTCCTGAAAATTCTTCACTCCCTAGATTTCAAGATTCATTAAGAAAGAAAAGTCCATTTATGATCACAAGGCTACTAAATCCATTGTTAAGATGGACATAAACTTTCAAAGAGATTAATTCAATTCTTCTTCATTAAATCCAATTCTTTTCTTTTCTTTTCTTTTTGCTTGAGGACAAGCAAAATTTTTCTTATAGATAAATAAATAAATTTTTTTAGTTCATAATATTTATTCAAAACTTTTAATTATTTAATTTAAATTATATACGAAACTCTCTTTTACTTCTAATTACTAAAACTTTGAATTTTAATTAAGCAAGAACCATTAATTTCAGTAAATCAAAAATATCTAATTATAATTGAAATTTATATAAAACCAAATTAATTTAGACTTCGAAGTCTCATAACCTTTCTAAAAATAAAATCATATATATGTAAACATAAATAATTCATTATTTATTTTCTAAAAATTTGAGATCTTACATTCCACCCCACTTATAAAAATTTTCGTCCTCGAAAATTAGCATATTGCATAAAACATTATATAGTTTCAACATTTTACCTTTTTAAAATACCTTGTAGAAAAAGTAAAAAGTCTCTACTCATATGGATACATATACTGTTTCATATACTTAGATTTTCATAAGATATAAAGAAGATAGGGTAGAAGTGCGATTGCAAAGCAGAAGTTACAAGATAGGCTTGATATCTCAGGAAATTCAAATAAACATACGCAGTTAAGATCGAACGAAAAATGCATAAGAACAAGGAACATGATTGAAGAATAATTAATTCACATCTTCAAGAAAGAAACCTCAGACAAAACTTCAAGACAACCCATAGAAGAACAAGATACGTAATCAAACAACCCCGAGACGTAACTTCTAACGTTCTCAAACCCCGCGATTCGCATAAACTATGAACTCTATTTGGCTATAACAATCTGTTAGTATTTTCGTATACACCAATCATCAGTATTAAGTTGGCCAAACCTAATACCATGAGAAATGCAACGATCGACTAGTAGCATTAATCAATAGATAGTCATGCATCTAAAACTCAAATTCTTGTCACTAGGACAAGTCATATTGCATGATAGACACTAAGAATATGCAGTGAAGCATAATCAGTCTATTCCCAAGGCTCTAACAGGAACGAACTGCTCTGATACCATAATGTAACACCCTAACTTTTAGCATGTCATGATCGTACCAAAAGTAAAGAGTTACTAACCTATTTTCCTTATTAATTATTTAATATTGAGCCTTTAGTTTGATATCGCATTTCAATCTTTATAAAATTCTAGAAAATTGTTTTTAGTAGTTAAAATCACATGTCAAAGATCTTCAAATAATAATAATAATCACATAATTACTACTAATAATAAATTCCATACAAATAAATTTAATATAAAACTTGAATACAATTCCTATCCCTCTGTATAAAATAAAATCTTACATACAAAGGCGAGGGAATTCTATGAGAGCAACTCAACGCATAAACTTAACTCAAATAAGACTAATAATCACTCGCAGCTTCAAACTGAGTCTTCAAACCTGTGTCATTGAAGGGTGGAAGATTTTGGGGGTGAGAATAAGCCACGCGTTCTCAGTAGGAAATGGGAATGCCGTAAAAGTAATGAATATAATGCAAACAATTAACTTACTCAATAAAACTATTTTGTTAAACCTTTGGAAATACTTTTTACTATTACTTTATATAATTAATTATCTTCTTTAAATTTTTGAACTTAAAACAAATATCAATCACAACCTCAGTTCTCAGTCACCTCAATACACAAACTAATAGCACAAGAAACATATCAACACACAAACAAATTATGACAAGACAAATAGCACAATCACAGAAACACAAAATAAGCAAACACAACCAAATACAAATGTACAAACAAGGATGATGCATGTCTAGTCTTATCGCAGGTAATGAGCTCATTTGTCGATTTCAACCCGCACCCAACGCAATCTGACTCGCAAGTCAGTTAAGGCATTCCACTAGCATAACCTCTGCAAGTTTCTACTTCTTGCGGGTGCTGATTCTCCAGCTGAAGTATGCCGAACATGACCTCTGTAAGTATTTGTGAGCACTGATTCTCCAGCTGAAGCATGTGCCCCTTTCTCCTAGAAGCCATTCTATACACACGGGTTTTCTCGCACAATCATTCACATATAAAGCCAACGGCTTAATATTTTTCACACCAGCACCATAACTATTTACTTTCCGTCACCCTCTCGTGACCTTTTAATCATTTCATAATCACACGTGTCGTGTTCTCTTTCCTTTTTTTTTCTTTTCCTTAACAAACTGAACTTATATCATAAATTAAAACAAAATCTCTTCTCAAAAGATTGAATTTAAAAAATTATACTTTCTTAATAAATTGAATTCGAAATAGAATAAATCTTTTTCCAACTAAATAAGTCTCAGATAATTTAACTTTCTAAAACAAATCTTTTGAAATAGCATTTTAAATAAAGTCCCAAATTTTATAAAAATTTTGGCCCACTTCGCTTAAAACTCGGGCTTAGCCACCCTTACGGGTTCCCTCTTTCTCAACAAATCACCAGCCCTTTACCAAAATTATCATAACAACAGATTCTCAATAATCATCTCATCATAAATTAGTTTAATGACTAACATCCTTTTAGCAGATAACATTCAGAATTTTTATCAACCATTCTTTGAAAGTAGCCCAGTCTAACATCAAAAGTTATAATTAATTTTCCAAAAATCAGCCTTTAACCCCATAAAATTTCATTCACTATCAAATTACTAGTTCATTTTCAAAACTACTATTTTTATCTGAAAATTTAGGTTTCAAGAAAATTGATTTAGTAATCAAACTTTAAGTCGTTTAACCCTTTTCAAACCCAAACCTAGTTAGTTATAAACCAATATTAACACCCATTATAGTGTCATCAAATGAACAATTCAATAGCAACCAACTTGACATAATCAACTAAAATCAGAATTTTCAGCAATTCTAAAATAATTGGAAACCAATAACAATCATCATTCTCAAACACAGCCACAAATCATTCTCAACACAATTTCATCACATTCAATCATATTCACAATCACTGATAATCTCAATTTCGTCAATTTTCATCAATTAATCAAACAGGACATTTATAAATTTTTTGCAATTACTCACTAAGCTTCAATGGCATTTGTAAATTAAAACAGTTAATTTTAAAATAAATCCCCTACCTCAGTTAGTCGAAATCCACAAAATTAAGCGTGACTATAACTTTGTTCTAACTTGCATCAGCAACAACAACAGCTCTAACAGTTTTCTGATGGCGTCAACACTATCACCTATGATAGTTCTAATAGTAAACAGGGAAGGCATAACAGTAATATTAAACAGAGATATAGTTTTTTCTTACTCAGAACAGAAAAAGACAAAGGAAAAAGATGGAATCAGAGAAAGGATTAAAGCTTACGGTTTCAAGAATGGAGGAATTGGAATTGAAGCAGCAATTCCCACGGCGGCTCTATCGACGGGAACAGAATGCAATGCAACGGTTTTGACCTTAATCGACAGCAACGGTGACGGCAAAGCAAGACGGCGTGAGGACGGATCTCATTTTCCCCCTCCTTATCGCATTTCTGCTTCTCTGTCTCATGTGCATCTTGTGTGTCTCATCGCTTCTCTTTATCTCGAGTGGAATACTAGCGACAACGGCCAGAGCACAGTGGTGGCGACTCCCTCAATGGCGACAGAACAGAATGCGATGTTCTCCCCAACAAGCCCTAGCAGCGGTGGCACATGGCTCGACGGTGACGCATGACGACTCCCCCGCGGACGACGGCGGCGGCTCCTTCTTCCGGGTCTCCTTTCTCATGCTCGTTCTGGCTCTCAGACGCATCACTCTCTCTCCTCGAAGCTCCAGTCCTGCATCCACAGTTACAACAGTAACGACTCGTGATGATGACAACGACTCCATAGGCGGTGACTGGACTCGATGGGGCTGACGGAATGACGACGGCAGCTGGGTAGCGATGGACGGTGGTGGGCAGCGACGGCAACCGGCGCAGGGAGCGGTATAGCACAGCGACCCTCCTTCCTCTCTTCTTCCTCTGTTCGCAGTCTCTGCTTCTCTCTCGAATCTCTCTCTTTTTCCCTTTTTCTTTCTTTCCGAGTATTCTTCAGTTTGTGTGTGGTGTGTATATGGGATGAGAGGTTGGTAGTGGGTTAGTGAATGGTGAAGAAGAGGTGAGCGTGGCTCACCGAGGCATGAACAGGTGTGAGGGTTATGTATACGTGTGTGTATTTTAAAAATTAGGGTTAGGATTAGTGAATTAGGAATTTGGGGTTTAAAATTAGGAATTTAGGGTTCGAGTAGGGTTTTAATTTAAAACCAAATTTAATAAATATAATTAATTTTAATAATGCTATTTTATTTTTCAAATTACAAATTATTTTTAATTAAATACCTCTAATTTAAAATTATAGATAAATAAATAAATTTTTCTTTTAGTTCATAATATTTAATCAAAACTTTTAATTGTTCAATTTAAATTATATACAAAAGTCTCTTTTATTTCTAATTACTAAAACTTTGAATTTTAATTAAACAAGAACCATTAATTTCAGTAAATAAAAAAATCTAATTATAATTAAAATTTATATAAAACCGAATTAATTTAAAACTTGAAGTCTCATAACCTTTTTAAAAATAAAATCATATATATAAACATAAATAATTTATTATTTATTTTCTAAAAATCTGTGGTCTTACACGCGAGGTTGTGGATCCGCTCCCGTAAGTCCATGATGGATTGATGGTCTTTTGGGACGGTGGAAGTGGACTATAATTAGAAAAGATGCTACTAGTGAATTCGATAAAGAGTGCTAGTAAAGAAAAATCATTTTCTGATATGCAATTCTTATCCGACTATCTAAGGGTGTCAAGTAAACTGTATTCGATTCACTTGGTTAAATAATTCTTTGCCTTCTTTGACACTCTGTTGGTGGCATCGTTAGGTTTGAGCCTTCATTCACTATAAGAAATTTGTTGAAAACTGTCGGAATTAAAAATCTAATTAAATCTTTGATCATATATTTTTTTAGAAAAATATTCTATTAATTTTAATATTTTTAATATAAAAATAACTTAATTATAGAATTAAAAATACTATAATAATTTAATAAAAAAATTTAATTATAAATTTAATAAAATTATAAAAACTAACAAATTAATTAATTTTTTATAACCCGAGACTCAACGAGTGATCTAATAACTTAGTATTTTGAGCAGATCAGTTGGTTTTGACTTTTGAAGGTTGTGGTAGGCTTAGAGAAGGAGGGTTGAATCTATGCCTTCCTTTTAAGTTGCTGTTATAACCTTTTTAAATCAAAACTTTCAATTCTGATTCTGTTTGTACTCAGCAGCAGAAATTTATGAGACAATTTATTTTTGTCTCATGAATATCAGGAAACAGAACACAGCAGAGAAGAGATAAGCTAACACCAGCATATATCCTGGTTCGGTTGCCTTGTGTTATGCAACCTACGTCCAGTCTCCTCCACAATAATGGAGGAATTTCCACTATAGTTAAAAGTATTACATGCACAAATTTTACATTCAAGTTCTAACCTAACTTGACGTTGGCTATGCTAACACCTAACTATTCACTCTTAGTGCTAACCCAACTAAGAAAGGGATACCTAACAGGTATAAGATACAAGACACTTAACCAATCCTAAAGAAATCAGAAAATAACTCTAGGTTTTTCTCTCAAGTGTATCACTCAGCCTTTTTCCACTCATGACTTTTACTTGAGCTTTCTCACAATGCCTTTTCTCACAAGAAATTACAGAAAGATAAACATAGAAAAGCACATTACAATCAGTAAAACATGAAGGAGATTGACTTCATCAACAGCCTTTGTGCTATGCGAAAACCAGATTAGCAAGCCTCTGATTCAGTTCTTTATACTGGCAGAATGCACCTTTGGTTAGGTTACACTGTCCAGTTAGTTGAACCTTTTCAAAGAACACTTCTCATAACAAAACCTCAATACTCTGGTTATCTCTCCTTGGTTTCTGAATGAACAGTAAACCTCTTTTATCTTCTTTCATGTTGCTTGGTTCTTCTTCCAAGGTCAACACCTTGAGCCTTGAGCTTCACCAACCCACAGATTCACTTTTTCTCAATAAACCTTAGAGTAGAAACTTTACTTTTGACTCCTTCATCTTGGCCAAAAGCCATAAAGCAGCAACCATAATAGTCTTCTAGTGGTCAACTTAATATGAACCCTTGAAAACCAACTTGGTCCCCAAGACAAGTTTAGGACCATGGATACACAGCAGAGAAGAACGAAAAATAACTTTCCTTTGTATCCCATTTTTGGACTGAGCAGAGAGTTGGAAAGAAGAGAAGAGACTGAGTTGCATGTATGAGGAAATGGCTTACCTTTGATCTTTTCTTAAGTTTGATTTGGCTTGAACTTGTTGATTTGACATTCTGTCTTTCAAGCTTAAACCTTCTCTCTCTTGCTTCTTTGGTTACTAGCTTAGGGAAGAAGCTCTTTCTCTCTTTCTTACTTTTCTGAGTTTCTGACCAACTCTTCAGAAATGAACGTTGCTTTTGGTAAGGCAAAAGAGAGGGATTTGCTTGCTGAAATAAAATCGGGCTTGGATCGGGTAGTGATATGCTTGGCCCGTTCTGATTTTGTTCAGTTTTTGATTCCTTGGGCTTTGTTTATTTTATTGACCCATCACTTCTTGTTTTTATTTTTCATTCTATTTGGGCTGCTTAAATTTAATTATGGCATGCAACATATAGTAAATAATTAGCAACATATACTTATTAATTAATCAACACTAATTATTTATTTTGCCAAAAATAATGTTTGTCATCACTAATTAATTTAGTTAATTTCTTAACTCAACAATCTCCCCCTTGATGACAAACACGATTTAAGCAATAATCAAAAGGAACTGAGTTTGAGTAAGGTTTAGAAACTCCCTTTGATTTTTGTCATTTGCTTTTGTGTTGCTCCCCCGTTCCTTTTCAAGATTAGCTCCCCCTGGATTTATGCTTTTCTCTTTGTTCCTGTTTTACATTGTACTTAAAAGAGAGCATAATAAATGGCTATACACATTTATCTTGTTTAAGGGATATCAAATAAGCAACACCATATAATCAACCCACATCAAGCTAATATTAGTAGCAAAAGGATTCAGCATGTGAAATTAAGTTTTAATGCAGCAATCAGACAAAAGTTCCAAAAAAATACTAGTAGCTGCAGCAAATGCCAAAAAATTCCTAGGACACATTTATCATCCTTTTATCCTAGTGCTATTACTCCCCCTTTTGTCATCAAGGGCGGATAATAAGCACGATTAACAAAAAATACCAATACAAACCCTGCAAGAAAAGGTTAGATCACAGTCCAAAGTTCTAACTAAACTAACAAAAGGACAGCAGTATTTAGAGTTATTACAGTCATCCAAGATAAAACAGTTCAATAATAGCAAACTAAACAGAATTCATGAGACAAAAAGAGAGCAGCATCAACAGTTTTCATGAGACAAAACTTAGGCATCAGAACCATTCCCCTCCAAAACAGCTTCTTCTTCATCCTCAGTGGCCTGATCTTCATCCTGGTTCAGATTATCAATGAACTTCATAAATACAGCCATTCTATCTCTTGTTTTTCGGAGAAAATTCTCATGCTAGCTAGCTAGCTTCCTTTGTTCCTTGCTCATGACAATCATATGATTGGATTGGGAGACAAACTCCTGAACAACATCCTTGACAACATTCAGCAGAGCGGATTGCTTCCCAGTAGAGATGGAAGTACCCTCGCTGGAAGGAGGAGGAGAGTCATCCGAAATGAACTCTTCATCATCATCATCTAGAACCACTCTCTCTGATCGGGTTGGTACTTTTTGCTGTTTCATTGAACCAACCCCTTTTAGGTATGAATGTCTGTTTTCATAATCCTTATTTGACAGGTCAACACCAAAATGCTCAAATATGCAAGTTAAAAACATGCCATAAGGTAGTGCTTTATCTTTCTCACTTCTCATAGAATCAAACTTGTATCTAGCCATCAAATAGGCAAAAGAGATTTTTGTTTTAGTGATTAGGGCATAAAAAATAAGTGTGTCTGTGTAAGAAACCCTTTGATATGAACCACTTTGAGGAAGTAAGATGTGGTTGACAATTCAGTGCAACTAAGCACGTTCATATCCTAGGGCTTTGTGAGTGGATGTGATGCCATCAATTGAGGAAACATGTTCACAAATGTGAGCCAAAGCATCATGGTAAGAGATACCAACTCCTTCATCCCACTTTACAGATGTATAAGCACATGGCCCAACATCAGTGTACTTCAAAAAATCACTGATAGTTTCATTATTTAAAATAATGTCTCTGCCCTTAACATAAGAGTGCACACTTCCTTCATGGTAAGTCATGTTTGCATAAAATTCTTTGACTAACAGAGGATACACAGGTTTTTTTATTTTAAAAAGGTGATTCCGGTAAAAAAATTCCGAATTTTCAACAAAAGGAAATCTTTCTTTTTCAAAGTAGGTAAATCCACAAGAAAAGAGGGACACAGAGTACGATACTGAATAACTTCCTCATAAAAATATTGGTTCATGGCAGATTTGAAATGATGGGGGTTATAGTCTGAGTGAGATGTCATGAAGTGTGATTCGTGAGCAAAATGATCAATGTCTGGTTCTCTAACAGATTTGAGAAGGAGATGAGGGTTACCTCTTTGTGAATGCACAGGAACAGACCTTGGCTTAGGTTTTGTTGTCTCAGGAACAGGTTCTTCAACAGCAGGACGCTTACACTTGGATGAACTAGGTTTCGAGGAGCTTGGTTTGGATGGCGTTGCCTTAGGTGGTGGCGTCGGCTTGACATGGGCTGGAAATCGTGGCGTTGTCTTAGTCCACGTCATGGGAGCAGTGCGAGGAGGAGAGCTAGGAGGAGAAGGTGAGGGAGTGAAAGTAGGGTCTTGAGAGCGAGTTGATGGTTGGTGGACGAAATTGTGATCCTTAATTAATAGCTCCTTGGCATGTGCCAAAGAGAACTAATTTAACTAACTGATTACTTTCTTTTCACAACTCCGTTCAACTAACCAGCAAGTGCACTGGGTCGTCCAAGTAATACCTTACGTGAGTAAGGGTCGATCCCACGGAGATTATTGGCTTGAAGCAATCAATGTTATTTTATTAATCTTAGTCAGGAGGCTAATGAAGTTAATTGGATTTATTTGTAAAAAGCCAAACTACAAACTACTTAAAATTGTAAGTTAAAATAATAGAGAATAATAGCGTTACTTGTTGTGCAATAATGGGAAATATGTTGGAGTTTTGGAGATGCTTTGTCCTTTGAACTTCAACTCTTCCTTGAAATCCTCTTCTCACACGCAAGTTCCTTCCATCGCAAGCTCTATGTAGGGTGTCACCGTTGTCAGTGGCTACTTCCCATCCTCTCAGTGAAAACGTTCCTATGCTCTGTCACAGCACGGCTAATCATCTGTCGGTTCTCAATCAGGTTGGAATAGAATCCATTGATCCTTTTGCGTCTGTCACTAACGCCCAGCCCTCAGGAGTTTGAAGCACGTCACAGTCATTCAATCCTGGAATCCTACTCGGAATACCACAGACAAGGTTTAGACTTTCCGGATTCTCATGAATGCCGCCATCAATCCGGCTTATACCACGAAGATTCTGTTGGGGAATCTAAGAGATATTCATTCAATCTGATGTAGAACGGAGGTGGTTGTCAGGCACACGTTCATGGATTGAGGAAGGTGATGAGTGTCACAGATCATCACCTTCTCCACAGTTAGGCGCGAATAAACATCTTAGATAAGAACAAGCGTGTTTGAATGGAAAACGAAGGAATTGTATTGAATCATCGAGACGCTGCAGAGCTCCTCACCCCCATCAATGGAGTTTAGAGACTCATGCCGTCACAAAGTATGTAATTCAGATCTGAAAATGTCATGAGATACAAGAAATGTCTGTAAAAGTTGTTTAAATAGTAAACTAGTGACCTAGGTTTACAGAAAATGAATAAACTAAGATAATTGGTGCAGAAATCCACTTCTGGGGCCCACTTGGTGTGTGCTGGGGCTGAGACTAAAGCTTTCCACGTGTAAAGGCCTTTCTTGGCGTTAAACTCCAGGTTATGACGTGTTTTGGGCGTTTAACTTCGGATCATGACGTTTTTCTGGCGTTTAACTCCAGACAGCAGCATGAACTTGGCGTTTAACGCCAAGTTACGTCGTCTATCCTTGCGTAAAGTATGGACTATTATATATTGCTGGAAAGCCCTGGATGTCTACTTTCCAACGCCGTTGAGAGCGCGCCAATTGGACTCCTGTAGCTCCAGAAAATCCATTTCGAGTGCAGGGAGGTCAGGATCCAACAGCATCAGCAGTCCTTTTTCAGCCTAAGTCAGATTTTTGCTCAGCTCCCTCAATTTCAGCCAGAAAATACCTGAAATCACAGAAAAATACACAAACTCATAGTAAAGTCCAGAAATATGATTTTTGCCTAAAAACTAATATTATTTTACTAAAAACTAACTGAAACATGTTAAAATCTACATGGAATTATCCCCAAAAAGCGTACAAAATATCCGCTCATCACAACACCAAACTTAAACTGTTGCTTGTCCTCAAGCAACTAGATGAATAAAATAGGTTCTAACAGAAATTAAGAAGTAATAATATTTTAGAGTCTTAAATGAAGCTTAAATTCTTATTAGATGAGCGGGGCTTGTAGCTTTTTGTCTCTGAACAGTTTTGGCATCTCCCTGTATCTTTTGAATTTCAGAATGATTGGCATCCTTAGGAACTCAGAATTCAGATAGTATTATTGATTCTCCTAGTGTAGTATGTTGATTCTTGAACACAGTTATTTTATGAGTCTTGGCTGTGGCCCTAAGCATTTTGTTTTCCAGTATTACCACCAGATACATAAATGCCACAGACACATGACTAGGTGAACCTTTTCAGATTGTGACTTAGCTTTGCTAAAGTCCCCAGTCAGAGGTATCCAGAGCTCTTAAGCACACTCTGTTTGCCTTGGATCACGACTTTAACCACTCAGTCTCAAGTTTGTAACTTGAACCTGCATGCCACAAGCACATGGTTAGGGACAGCTTGGTTTAGCCGCTTAGGCCTGGATTTTATTTCCTTGGGCCCTCCTATCCATTGATGCTCAAAGCCTTGGATCCTTTTTACTCTTGCCTAGTGCTCATGGCTTGTGAATATTGTGTTTTTTTTTTTACTGCTTTTTCTTGCTTCAAGAATCAATTCTATGATTTTTCAGATCATCAATAATATTTTTCGTGTTCCTCATCCTTTCAGGAGCCAATATTCATCAAATTCAAAGCACAATTTATGCACTGTTCAAGCATTCATTCAGAGAACAAAAAGTATTGCCACCACATATAATTAATTATAAATTTTATTAGTAAGAACTCGAAAAATATAAATTACTTCTTTATTCTAAAAGAAAATCTACTACTTTATTCATGCCTAATGATGATGAGAAAAATAAATTATAGCTTAATTGGAAATAAAATCAAAATAGACATATTAATTACTACTAAATATCTCCTAAGGTGAATTTCTATAATAATACTATTACTAAGTTAAAGCAGAAAAAATTGGAACTCAGCAACCTGTTGTTTTGAGGAGTGGATGCTCCTCTAATTCTTTGGGGTGTGGTTCAAGGATTAATTTTTGGCGCTTCAGCTCCCTTAGATCACGCCCTTGCTCCTCCTGTTCCTTGAGCAGTTTGCAAATCATGCTACCTTGATTATTCTGTTCTTCCTTTATTTGATCCATAGCTTCTTGCAATCTGGAAATAGAAGCCTCAAGCTGTTCCCAATATTCGAATTGGGGCAGTTCTGGGAGGGCTCCTTGTGCTCTTCTCTTGGTTGCATCCTCTTGCTGCTGTTGTCTGATCATTGATGTTCCAGTAATGGGCTTTTCAATTAGGATATATTCAGTTATTCCCATCTTTACTCCAGCATCTTTGCAAAGCATAGAGATTAAGCTTGGATAGGCCAATCTGGCATCTTTAGAGTTCCTGTTTGCTATTTTATATAGCTCACAGGAGATCAGCTGATGGACTTCCACTTCTTTTCCCAACATGATGCAGTGAATCATGACAGCTCTTTTGATGGTAACTTCAGAATGGTTGCTGGTGGGCAATATGGAACGACTAATAAAATCCAGCCATCCCCTGGCTGCTGGTTTTAGATCTTCTCTTTTGAGTTGAACTGGGATGCCAGTTGTACTGGTAGTCCACTTGGCTCCAGGGATGCATATATCCTCCAGAACCTTGTCCAACCCTTTATTGACCCTCATCATTCTCCTATTAAAGGAATCTGGGTCATCTTTCAGTTGAGGAATCTTGAATATCTCCCTGATCTTGTCAGAATTGGTATGAATGATCTTCCCTCTGACTAAGGTCTTATGGTCAAAGAGAGCAGCTCCAATGATTCTTTGTCTTTCTGTCTGCCATAGATTAGCATAAAATTCCTGAACCATGTTCTTCCCCACTTTCGTTTCAGGATTGGCCAGAATTTCCCAATTCCTGTTTCGAATTTGCTCTTGGATCTCCGGATATTCATCTTCTTTCAGATCAAATCTGACTTCCGGTATCACTGATCTGTGACTCATTATCTTGTAGTAATGGTCTGAATGTTCTTTAGTTAAGAACTTCCCTTGATTCCAAAGTGGCTTTGGAGTGCTTTCTTTCTTTCCTTTTGGGGCGGTTTGCTTTCCTTTAGGAGCCATGATCTTAAGTGAGTATGTTTTTGTGATCACGGATAAGCACACCAAACTTAGAGTTTTGCTTGTCCTCAAGCAAAGGGGAAGAAAGAAGAGGGATAGAAGGAGAGCAAAGGTTGGATGAAGATGAGTAGGGGGAGGCCGAATACAATATAAAGGGATGGGGGGGTGGGAAATTTTCGAAAAATAAGAAAGAAATAAGATAGAAGATATGATTTTAAAAGATATGATCAGAAAAAGATATAATTTTAAAAAGGGAAAGATATGAATCATAATTTATAAGATAAATTTGAAATTTAATTTTGAAAAGGATTTTTAAAAGGAATTGTTGATGTGTTGGAAACAAATTTGAAAAGAGGATGGATTGAATTGGAAAGCCATTTGGCTTTATGGACTAAGATATATTTAATATTTTTGAAAAAGAGATTTTAGAAATTAGGATAAAAACATTTGGAATTGAAAGTGATAATTTAAAATATGTTTATGCAAGAAATCATGAATTGAAACATAAAAATTTTGAAAAATTGTAAAGAAAAACGAAATTGTACCTCCTCCCACCATCCTGGCGTTAAACGCCCACATGGTGCATGGTTTGGGCGTTTAACGCCCACAAGTTGCTTCTCCTGGGCGTTCAACGCCCATGTGGTGCTTCTTTCTGGCGTTGAACGCCAGGAAGTCCTTTGTCACTGGGCGTTTTTCTGAACGCCCAGAACACTAGCAGATTGGCGTTAAACGCCCAGAAGGTGCATCTTTCTGGCGTTTAACGCCCAGAAGATGCTCCTTTCTGGCGTTTAACGCCCAGAAGGCTACCCTTACTGGCGTTAAACGCCCAATGGGTGCTTCTTTTGGGCGTCTAACGCCCAAAGTATTTCTCACTGGCTTTTTCACGCCAGTGAGCTTCCAAATTTCTCTGTAACTCTGTGACTTCAACCAATTTGCTATTTCACCTTTGAAGATACTTGGACTCAAACCTGTAAAGAAAAGAAAATTTATTTAATTAGTAATTAAACTTTGTAAATGGCTGGGTTGCCTCCCAGCAAGCGCTTCTTTAATGTCATTAGCTGGACTGTCACTGATCTTCAATCAAGTCTCAGTCTTGAGCATTCTTGCTCGAAATTACCTTCAAGATAGTGTTTAACTCTTTGTCCATTAACAATGAACTTTTTGTTAGAGTCACTATCCTGAAGTTCTATGTATCCATATGGTGATACGCTTGTGATTACATATGGACCTCTCCACCGGGATTTTAATTTCCCAGGGAATAATTTGAGTCTAGAATTGAATAGCAGAACTTTCTGTCCTGGTTTAAAGACTCTGGATGACAACTTCTTATCATGCCATCTTTTTGCTTTCTCCTTGTAAATTTTTGCATTCTCAAAAGCATTGAGTCTGAATTCCTCTAACTCATTTAACTGGAGCAATCGTTTTTCTCCAGCTAACTTGGCATCAAGGTTTAGGAATCTGGTTGCCCAATAGGCCTTGTGTTCCAGTTCCAGTGGCAAGTGACATGCCTTTCCATACACAAGCTGGTATGGAGAGGTCCCTATGGGGGTCTTGAATGCTGTTCTGTATGCCCACAGAGCATCATCCAAGCTTCTTGCCCAATCCTTTCTACGGTTAATTACAGTCTGTTCCAGGATTCTTTTGAGTTCTCTATTTGAGACTTCAGCTTGCCCATTAGTTTGTGGGTGATAGGGAGTAGCTACCCTGTGGTTAACCCCATAACCTACTAGAGTAGAGTAGAGCTATTTATTGCAGAAATGAGTGCCCCCATCACTGATTAACACTCTAGGGATACCAAATCTGCTGAAAATATGTTTCTAGAGGAATTTTAACACTGTTTTAGTGTCATTAGTGGGTGTTGCAATAGCCTCCACCCATTTGGATACATAATCCACTGCCACCAGAATATAAGTGTTTGAGTATGAGGGTGGGAAAGGTCCCATGAAGTCAATGCCCCATACATCAAACAACTCAATCTCTAAGATTCCTTGTTGAGGCATGGCATAACTGTGAGGTAGGTTGCCAGATCTTTGGCAACTGTCACAATTAAGCACAAATGCTCGGGAATCTTTATAGAGAGTAGGCCAGTAGAAGCCACTTTGGAGGACTCTTGTGGCTGTTCGCTCACTTCCAAAATGTCTTCCATACTGTGATCCATGGCAGTGCCAAAGGATCTTCTGTGCTTCTTCTTTAGGTACACATCTACGGATTACTCCGTCTGCACATCTCTTGAAGAGATATGGTTCATCCCAAAGATAGTATTTTGCATCTGTGATTAATTTCTTTGATTGCACCCTACTGTACTCTTTGGGTATAAATCTTACTGCCTTGTAGTTTGCAATGTCTGCAAACCATGGCACTTCCTGGATGGCAAACAGTTGCTCATCCGGAAAGGTTTCAGAGATCTCAATGAGAGGAGGGGACGCCCCTTTTACTGGTTCTATTCGGGACAGGTGATCTGCCACTTGATTCTCTGTCCCTTTTCTGTCTCTTATTTCTATATCAAACTCTTGCAGAAGCAACACCCATCTGATAAGTCTGGGTTTTGAATCCTGCTTTGTGAGTAGATATTTAAGAGCAGCATGATCAGTGTACACAATCACTTTTGATCCTACTAAGTAGGATCTGAATTTGTCAATGGCGTAAACCACTGCAAGTAGCTCTTTTTCTGTGGTTGTGTAATTCTTCTGTGCATCATTTAGCACACGGCTGGCATAGTAAATGACATGCAGAAGCTTGTCATGCCTTTGTCCCAACACTGCACCAATGGCATGGTCACTGGCATCACACATCAGTTCAAATGGTAATGTCCAGTCTGGTGCAGAGATGATTGGTGCTGTAACCAATTTAGCTTTCAGAGTCTCAAATGCCTGCAGACACTCTTTATCAAAGATAAATGGCGTGTCTGCAGCTAGCAGGTTGCTCAGAGGTTTGGCGATTTTTGAAAAATCCTTTATGAACCTCCTATAGAATCCTGCATGCCCCAGAAAGCTTCTGATTGCCTTAACATTAGCAGGTGGTGGTAATTTTTCAATTACTTCTACCTTAGCTTGGTCCACCTCTATTCCCTTGTTCGAAATTTTGTGCCCCAGGACAGTTCCTTCAGTCACCATAAAATGACATTTTTCCCAGTTTAAAACCAGGTTAGTCTCTTGGCATCTTTTCAGAACAAGTGCTAAATGGTTAAGGCAGGAGCTGAATGAGTCTCCAAATACTGAAAAGTCATCCATGAAGACTTCCAGGAATTTTTCCACCATATCAGAGAAAATTGAGAGCATGCACCTTTGAAAGGTTGCAGGTGCATTGCACAGGCCAAATGGCATCCTTCTGTATGCAAATACTCCAGATGGGCATGTGAATGCCGTTTTCTCCTGATCCTGGGGATCTACTGCAATTTGATTATAACCTGAATATCCATCCAGGAAGCAGTAGTATTCATGACCAGCTAGTCTTTCTAGCATCTGATCTATGAATGGTAAAGGAAAATGATCCTTTCTGGTGGCTGTATTGAGCCTTCTATAGTCAATGCACATACGCCACCCTGTAACTGTCCTTGTAGGGACCAGTTCATTTTTTTCATTATGAACCACTGTCATGCCACCTTTCTTAGGGACAACTTGGACAGGGCTCACCCAGGGGCTGTCAGAAATAGGATAAATAATCCCAGCCTCTAGTAATTTAGTGACCTCTTTTTGCACCACTTCTTTCATAGCTGGATTCAGCCGCCTTTGTGGTTGAACCACTGGCTTGGTGTCATCCTCCAACAAGATTTTGTGCATGCATCTGGCTAGGCTAATGCCTTAAGATCACTAATGGACCATCCAAGAGCTGTCTTGTGCGTCCTTAGCACTTGAATTAGTGCTTCCTCTTCCTGTGGCTCTAAGGTAGAGCTTATAATTACAGGAAAGGTTTCACCTTCTCCCAGAAATGCATATTTCAGGGATGGTGGTAGTGGTTTGAGCTCGGGTTTTGGAGGTTTTTCCTCTTCTTGAGGGATTTTCAGAGGTTCTATTATTTTCTCTGATTCCTCCAAATCAGACTGAACATCTTTAAAGATGTCTTCTAGCTCTGATTCAATACTCTCAGCCATATTGACCTCTCTTACTAGAGAGTCAATAATATCAACATTCATGCAGTCATTTGGGGTGTCTGGATGTTGCATGGCTTTGACAACATTCAACTTGAACTCCTCCTCATTGACTCTCAAGGTCACTTCCCCTTTTTGGACATCAATGAGGGTTTGGCCAGTTGCTAGGAAAGGTCTTCCTAGAATGAGAGTTGCACTCTTGTGCTCCTCCATTTCCAGCACCACAAAGTCAGTAGGAAAGGCAAATGGCCCAACCTTGACAATCATGTCTTCAATCACGCCTGATGGGTATTTAATGGAGCCATCAGCAAGTTGAAGACATATCCTGGTTGGTTTGATTTCTTCAGTCAAACCAAGCTTTCTGATAGTAGATGCAGGTATTAGGTTGATACTTGCCCCAAGATCACATAAAGCTTGCTTGGTACAAACACCTTCTAATGTGCATGGTATCATAAAGCTCCCAGGATCTTTAAGCTTCTCAGGTAAGCTTTTCAGAATGACTGCACTGCATTCTTCAGTGAGGTAAACTTTTTCAGTTTCCCTCCAATCCTTCTTATGACTTAAGATCTCTTTCATGAACTTAGCATAAGAGGGTATTTGCTCAAGTGCTTCTGCAAACGGAATCTTTATTTCAAGAGTCCTGAGATAGTCTGCAAAGCGGGCAAATTGCTTATCCTGTTCCGCCTGGCGGAGTTTTTGAGGATAAGACATTTTGGCTTTGTATTCCTCAACCTTAGTTGCTGCAGGTTTATTACCTACAGAAGTGGGTTGGGAAGCCTTTTTAGAAGGGTTGTTATCAGCACTTGTATGTGACTGATCACCCACAGGCATTTGAATGCCAGGTGTGAAAGCTGGAGTGGCGTTAGACGCCACCTCTGGCGTTTGAACGCCAGAACCATGTTCCTTTTGGGCGTTCAACGCCAGATCCATGCTTGTTTCTGGCGTTGAACGCTAGGAATGAGCATGGGCGGGGCGTTCAGCGCCAGCATCATTCCTCTCTGGGCTCTGATTGTCCTCAGAGGGATTTTGATTGGCTATCTGTTCATTTCTTAATTTCCTGCTGCTTTGAAGTGAGGTATTTAATGTTTTCCCACTTCTTAATTGAACTGCTTGACATTCATCTGCTATTTGTTTTGACAGTTGCTTTTCTGTCTGCTTTAATTGCACTTCCATATTCCTGTTAGCCATTCTTGTTTCCTGTAGTATTTCCTTGAATTCGGCTAGCTGCTGAGTCAGAAAGTCTAATTGCTGATTAAATTCATTAGCCTGATCCACCGGACTGAGTTCAGCAGTTACTGTTTTAGCTTCTTCTTTCATGGAAGATTCACTGCTTAGGTACAGATGCTGATTTCTGGCAACTGTATCAATAAGCTCTTGGGCTTCTTCAATTGTTTTTCTCATATGTATAGATCCACCAGCTGAGTGGTCTAGAGAAATCTGAGCTTTCTCTGTAAGCCCATAGTAGAAGATGTCTAATTGCACCCATTCTGAAAACATTTCAGAGGGGCATTTTCTTAGCATCTCTCTGTATCTCTCCCAAGCATCATAAAGAGATTCATTATCTCCTTGTTTGAAGCCTTGGATGCTTAGTCTTAGCTGTGTCATCCGTTTTGGAGGGAAATAGTGATTCAGGAATTTTTCTGACAGCTGTTTCCATGTTTTTATGCTGTTCTTAGGCTGGTTATTTAACCACCTCTTAGCTTGATCTTTTACAGCAAATGGAAACAGTAATAATCTGTAGACATCCTGATCTACTTCCTTATCATGTACTGTATCAGCAATTTGCAGAAATTGTGCCAGAAATTCTGTAGGTTCTTCATGTGGAAGACCAAAGTACTGGCAGTTTTGCTGCACCATGATAATGAGCTGAGGATTCAGCTCAAAGCTACTAACTCCAATGGAGGGTATGCAGATACTACTCCCATATGAAGCAGTAGTGGGATTAGCATATGACCCCAGAGTCCTCTTGGACTGATCATTCCCATTTAATTCCATAATGGAATAAAAGAGATGATATGTATGTTGCTATTATTTATTTTATAGTAGTGGAATAAATAAAAAGAAGTTAAAAATATATATATTTTTTTTTTGAAAAATTTTTTTTCGAAAAAAAATGAAATTAAAATCTAAAAATTAAAAAAAAATTTCGAAAAAGTAGTTGGAAAATATAAAAAATTTTTTTTGAATTTTGAATTTTATGATGAAAGAGAAAAACACACAAAAGACACAAGACTTAAAATTTTTAGATCTAATGCTCCTTATTTTCGAAAATTTTTGGAGGGAAAACACCAAGGAACACCAAACTTAAAAATTTTAAGATCAAGACACAAGAAAAACTTAAGAACACCTTGAAGATTCACAAGAACACCAAGAACAAAAGAAAGAACACCAAACTTAAAATTTTTTAGAAAACTTTAAGAAAATTTTCGAAAATTATAAAAAGATTAACAAGAAAACACTAAACTTAAAGTTTGGCACAAGATTCAATCCAAGAAAAATTATTTTTGAAAAAGGTTCCAAAGGGTATAACCAATTATCAAGAACAACTTAAAGATCAAGGAAGAACCAAGAACACTAACACGAAATTTTCAAAGAAAATATAAAATATGCAATTAACACCAAACTTAGAATAAGACACTAAACTCACGAAAATTTAACACTTAATTAAGAAAAATAATATTTTTGAAAAGAAATTTTTGAAAATAAACTATCCTATCAAAATTTGATGACTCTATAATAACAAAAATATATTCCTAATCTAAGAAATAAAATAGGCCTTCAATTGTTCAAACTCAACAATCCCCGGCAACGGCGCCAAAAACTTGGTGGACGAAATTGTGATCCTTAATTAATAGCTCCTTGGCATGTGCCAAAGAGAACTAATTTAACTAACTGATTACTTTCTTTTCACAACTCCGTTCAACTAACCAGCAAGTGCACTGGGTCGTCCAAGTAATACCTTACGTGAGTAAGGGTCGATCCCACGGAGATTATTGGCTTGAAGCAATCAATGTTATTTTATTAATCTTAGTCAGGAGGCTAATGAAGTTAATTGGATTTATTTGTAAAAAGCCAAACTACAAACTACTTAAAATTGTAAGTTAAAATAATAGAGAATAATAGCGTTACTTGTTGTGCAATAATGGGAAATATGTTGGAGTTTTGGAGATGCTTTGTCCTTTGAACTTCAACTCTTCCTTGAAATCCTCTTCTCACACGCAAGTTCCTTCCATGGCAAGCTCTATGTAGGGTGTCACCGTTGTCAGTGGCTACTTCCCATCCTCTCAGTGAAAACGTTCCTATGCTCTGTCACAGCACGGCTAATCATCTGTCGGTTCTCAATCAGGTTGGAATAGAATCCATTGATCCTTTTGCGTCTGTCACTAACGCCCAGCCCTCAGGAGTTTGAAGCACGTCACAGTCATTCAATCCCGGAATCCTACTCGGAATACCACAGACAAGGTTTAGACTTTCCGGATTCTCATGAATGCCGCCATCAATCCGGCTTATACCACGAAGATTCTGTTGGGGAATCTAAGAGATATTCATTCAATCTGATGTAGAACGGAGGTGGTTGTCAGGCACACGTTCATGGATTGAGGAAGGTGATGAGTGTCACGGATCATCACCTTCTCCACAGTTAGGCGCGAATAAACATCTTAGATAAGAACAAGCGTGTTTGAATGGAAAACGAAGGAATTGTATTGAATCATCGAGACGCTGCAGAGCTCCTCACCCCCAACAATGGAGTTTAGAGACTCATGCCATCACAAAGTATGTAATTCAGATCTGAAAATGTCATGAGGTACAAGAAATGTCTGTAAAAGTTGTTTAAATAGTAAACTAGTGACCTAGGTTTACAGAAAATGAATAAACTAAGATAATTGGTGCAGAAATCCACTTCTGGGGCCCACTTGGTGTGTGCTGGGGCTGAGACTAAAGCTTTCCACGTGTAAAGGCCTTTCTTGGCGTTAAACTCCAGGTTATGACGTGTTTTGGGCGTTTAACTTCGGATCATGACGTTTTTCTGGCGTTTAACTCCAGACAACAGCATGAACTTGGCGTTTAACGCCAAGTTACGTCGTCTATCCTTGCGTAAAGTATAGACTATTATATATTGCTGGAAAGCCCTGGATGTCTACTTTCCAACGCCGTTGAGAGCGCGCCAATTGGACTCCTGTAGCTCCAGAAAATCCATTTCGAGTGCAGGGAGGTCAGGATCCAACAGCATCAGCAGTCCTTTTTCAGCCTAAGTCAGATTTTTGCTCAGCTCCCTCAATTTCAGCCAGAAAATACCTGAAATCACAGAAAAACACACAAACTCATAGTAAAGTCCAGAAATATGATTTTTGCCTAAAAACTAATATTATTTTACTAAAACTAACTGAAACATGCTAAAATCTACATGGAATTACCCCCAAAAAGCGTACAAAATATCCGCTCATCAATGGTCTAGGATATCCTGGAAGCTTATGGATCTTTTTACGCGGTGCTCTTTTAGCAAGAACTTTCTTCCCCCATTTGGTTAGATTTAGGCTTTTGAGGAAAGAGAAGCAGTAGAGTGAGTGGGAAGAAACCGAAGGGTTTGAGGAGAGGTTATGGAGGGAGGAGAGGGAGTGTTGGTAACCATACCCAAAAGTAGATTTCCAAAGCCATGCAACTGCATTACCTTTTGAAATGACATGAAAAGACCTGACCTCATAAAAGAAATATTTTATTTGATTTAAAAATTAAAATAGGAAATTAATTTTAAATTTTGAAAAACTTTTAAAAAAATTAAATCAAACTGAAAATCTTTTTGGATCAAGAACATTTAATGAAAATCCTTTCAAAAAATAATTGAGCACACAGCCCAACAAACATATCAACCAAACAAAAATTGTAACATTCATATATGGGCCATGAGATTGTTGGATTTAAGAAAACACATTGGACCACTCTAGATCTTATTTTGAGGTTGCCCAGATTAGCTTTCACTTGAAACAAGCCTAGAACACGCTGATTTGAAGGAAACGTTCATCACTTGCCCAGAATTGTCTCATACCTATTTATGAGACAAAAAGCTCCAGCAAATACATCAGCATTTTTCAAATAAAGAATCATAACTCAAAATTTCTAGACAAGTCCTAAGCATGCAGAATCTATCCTCAGCTAATGGTTTTGTGAAAATATCTGCTAATTGCTCCTCTGATTTAACAAATTGAATACTAATATTCCCCTTTTGGACATGTTCTCTTATTGAGTGAATTTTCACTTCAATATGCTTAGTCCTAGAGTGCAAAACTGGATTTTTAGAAATATTGATGGCACTTATATTGTCACACATCCAGGGAATATTTTCAGCATTTAATTTGTAATCAGCAAGCTGTGTTTTTAACTATAAAAGCTAAGAACAACAAGAAGAAGCAGCTATATACTCAACCTCTACAGTGGATAAGGCCACTGTTGGTTGCTTCTTACTTGACCAAACATTTAAGGACTTTCCAAGGAAACAACATAGGCCTGAAGTGCTCCTTCTATCAACTCTATCACTAACAAAATCTGCATCACAATAATCAACTGCAGAAAAATCATCAATTTTAGGATACCAAAGACCAAAATTGGATGTGCCACGAACATATCTAATGATCCTTTTAACTGCTGAAAGATGTGACTCTTTAGGTTTGGATTGGAACCTTGAACACAATCTGACACTTTGCATAATGTCGGATCTAGAGGAAGTTAAGTACATAAGAGAACCAATCATTCCTCTATACCTAGTCTCATCTACATCTTTCTCAGTTTCTCCTTTATCTAATTTGGAATTAGGGTGCATGGGAGTTCTCATGGGTTTGGCATTTTCCATACCAAATTTCTTAACTAATTCCTTGGCATACTTCTCTTGATGAATGAAAATACCATTTTCAGTTTGTTTAATTTGTAGCCCAAGAAAGAAATTAAGTTCACCCATCATACTCATGTCAAATTCACTTGTCATGAGTTTTCCAAATTCAGAAAAAAGGGATTCATTTGCTGATCCAAAAATAATATCATCAACATATATTTAGACTAGAATAAAAGAATAATTAGAATTATTGATAAATAGAGTGGTGTCTGTGGTGCCTCTTTGGAAACTATTTTTCAAAAGAAAAGAGCTAAGTCTCTCATACCAAACTCTAGGAGCTTGTCTTAAA
This sequence comes from Arachis hypogaea, assembly GCF_003086295.3. Lineage (NCBI taxonomy): Eukaryota > Viridiplantae > Streptophyta > Magnoliopsida > Fabales > Fabaceae > Arachis > Arachis hypogaea. The sequence continues at coordinate 17,365,091 of NC_092036.1, forward strand.
CCATAGAGAGCTTTAGATAATTTAAAAACATGATCAGAATGCTCTTTATTTTCAAAACCAGGAGGCTGCTCCACATACACTTCTCTATCTATCACACCATTCAAAAATGCACATTTCACATCCATTTGATATAATTTAAAACCATAAAATGCAGCATAGGCTAAGAGAAGTCTTATGGCTTCCATTCGGGCAATAGGGGCAAAAATTTCATCAAAGTATATTCCTTCTTCTTGGTCATATCCTTGTGCCACAAGCCTTGCCTTGTTTCTTGCAATGCTGCCATCTTCTCCTAACTTGTTCCGAAATATCCACTTGGTGCCGGTCACTTTCTTTTCACTTGGCCTTGGAACCAAAAACCACACTTGGTTCTTCTCAAACTCAAGAAGCTCATCCTCCATTACTTTAACCCAATAAGGGTCACTAAGGGCTTCCTTGACATTTTGAGGCTCTATTTGTGAGAGAAGAGCAATGTTTGATCCTTCATTTGCCTTTCTAGTGGATGACCGAATTCTAACCCCTTGAGAGACATCTCCAATGACAAATTCCTCTGGATAATTCTTCAAGAATCTCCATTCACAAGGTCTGGTGAGCTTGGAGGCAGATTCAGTTACCAAGAGATTCTGGGTACTGCTGGTTTTAGGATTTCCTTCAGATTCGTGAGACAAAATGAAATTGTCTCTTAAATTTTCAGCAACAGCAGTTTCTGGTTCATCTTGAACAGAACTTCTATTTTCTTGATTTTGCATAGTTTCAACTTCCTTTTGAGCTTGATTTCCTGCATCACAATCTTCCAAAATGCTTTGCACCAAGTTAGTATCACAAAATGTAACATGTATGGACTCCTCAATAATCCTAGCATCTTGATGATAAACCCTATATGCTTTACTAGTTGTGGAATATCCTACAAACAAACACTCATAAGCCTTTGGATCAAATTTACCCAAATTATCCTTGTTGTTTAAAACAAAACATTTACATCCAAAGATGTGTAAGTAGTCTAAGTTTGGTGGGTAGCCTTTCCAAAGTTCATAAGGGGTTTTCTTCAAAAATTTCCTTATGATTGTTCTATTCAAAATGTGGCAAGTCATGTTAACTGCTTCAGCACAAAGGAATTTTGGAATATTACTCTCACAAAGCATAGCTCTTGTCATCTCTTGTATGCTTCTATTTCTTCTTTCCACAACACCATTTTGTTGTGGTGTCCTTGGACAAGAGAAGTTGTGAGATATTCTAAATTCTTCACAAATGGATTTAAATAAATTGTTTTCAAATTCAGTTCCATGTTCACTTCTTATAGAAGAGATTTTTAAATCCTTTTCATTTTGAATTTTCTTGTAAAAAGGTTCAAAGGCCGAAAATGCTTCATTTTTGTGTGCAAGAAATAAAACCCAACCAAACCTAGTATAATCATCCATAATTACTAAACCATAGTGTTTACCACCTAGGCTTTGAGTTCTTGTTGGACCAAATAAATCAATATGTAGCAACTCAAGTGGTCTTTTAGTAGAGATGTCTTCCTTTGGTTTAAAAGAACTTTTTGTTTGTTTTTCCATTTGGCAAGCATCACAAGTGATGTCTTTGTTAAACTTTATCAAAGGAAGACCTCTTACTAATTCTTTCTTTACAAGTTTGTTTATTTGAAACATACTTGCATGGCCTAATCTCTTGTGCCATAACCACTTTTCAGATTCTTTAGAGTGAAGACAAGCTACATTTTTATCCTTTAATTTATCAAGAGTAAGTCCATACATATTATTAAAATGTTTGCCAACAAACATCACTTCATTTGTCTTTTCATTAACAACACAGCATTCAAGTATTTTGAAAGTCACTAAATATCCTAAATCACACAGCTGACTAATACTCAAAAGATTGTGCTTCAAACCACATACCAAAAGTACATCATCAATGAAAGTAGATTGCTCATTACCTACTTTTCCAACAGCAATAATTTTACCTTTACCATCATCTCCAAAGGTCACAAAACCTCCATCATACTTATTTAGTTTGATGAAGTAAGTTGACCTTCCAATCATGTGCCTTGAACATCCATTATCCATGTACCACATGTCCTTTTTGTTCTTGGATGCTAGGAAAATATGCATGAAGAGTTTCAAGTAGCCTTAGGTATCCAAACTAATTTGGATCCTTTGAAGTTAATCCATCTTGGTTGCCCAAGTGCATTGAAATCGCAAACAACATTGTAAACTTTGTTTCCTACAATTCTTTTTTCAATGAAACATTGTGCATATGAGTGACCAAATTTCTTGCAATTAACACAATGATTTTCTGATGTGTGTCACTGAAATTTAGATGAGCTACCATGCTGGAAATGATTAAATGATTGAAATTTTTTGGTTTTTGGAAGAGGTGCATTTCTTTTGACAAACTGATTTTTGTTATAATTATTCCTCTTTGCAAAAGCATTTTCACCAGAATTTTTGAAAACCTTTGAATTTTTCGAATATGAGGTTTTGTTGTAAAATGATGGTTTCTTGAAAGCAACCAGTATTCCAAACCTGGCCTGTTTGAAGTAGGTTCGGTTCTTGGTGAAGGTTCAGTTTCGCTTGTGTGAACTTCATCAAATTTCTCCTCAAGTGTGGGAACATACCCAATACCAGATTTATTAGATGTGGTTTTTGTATTTGATGAAGAAGCCACAAACTTTATAGAGGAAATATTGAAAACTGCATCTTCCTTGGCTATGTAGCTAAACCAGATTTTTTAAACAATGGTCTTTGACTTGCAAGTAATTTGTCCAAGTTACTAGAACTTTGAGTAAATTTTGCTAAGTCACCATTCAGCCTTTTAATCATATCATTTAATCTTTCATTTTCAGCAATTAACTCATGAGAAGGATCCATAATGTGCTTTCCTTTTAGTTTTTCAAGTTCAGATTTTAGAAATCTGTTTTCTTCAATGATGTCCAAAGCACATTCAGTTTTCTTCACTTTTTCTTTTAAAAAATCATTTTCATCTCTTAACACATCTCTTTTAGATTTTCATTCATTGTATTTGTCAAGTATTTTTGAGGTGTTTAAAGTGAGATCATCAATAATAGCATGCAAGTCCTCAATGGTCAAATCATAATAATTTACCTCATCAAGATTGTTGTTTCCAGCCATGAAGCAGTCTTTGTCATCTCTTTCAGATTCTTCTTCTTCATTTGAGTCATTCTCAAGATCCTCCCAAGCTGTCATGAGTACTCTCTTTCTTTCCTTCTTTCCATTGTCCTCCTTTTTGAGCTTTGGACAGTTTAGCTTAAAGTGTCCAGCCTCCTTGCAGTGATGGCACGTCACCTTGCTCAAGTCGAACTTGTGCTCCTTTGAACTTGAATCCTTGTATTTGCCTTTGTTCTTCATCATCCTTCTAAATCTCCTAGCAAAAAACAAAAGCTCATCATCTGAAATACCATCACTAGACTCACTCTCTTTCGATTCTATCTGTGATTTGAGGGCTATTCCCTTTTTCTTCGAGTCTGTGTTTGTATGTGTGGCTTCATAGGCAAGGAGTTTTCCTCTCAGCTTGATGAGTGGATATTTTATACGCTTTTTGGGGGTAATTTCATGTAGATTTTAGCATGTTTTTATTAGTTTTTAATAGAATTTTATTAGTTTTTAAGCAAAAATCATATTTCTGGACTTTACTATAAGTTTGTGTATTTTTCTGTGATTTCAGGTATTTTCTGGCTGAAATTGAGGGAGCTGAGCAAAAATCTGATTTAGGCTGAAAAAGGACTGCTGATGCTGTTGGATTCTGACCTCCCTGCACTCAGAATGGATTTTTTGGAGCTACAGGAGTCCAATTGGCACGCTCTCAATTGGGTTGGAAATTAGACATCCAGGGCTTTCCAGCAATATATAATAGTCCATATTTTGCGCGAAGATAGATGACATAAACTGGCGTTTAACGCCAGTTCCATGTTGCAGTCTGGTGTCCAGCGCCAGAAACACGTCACGAACCAGAGTTGAATGCCAGAAACACGTTACAACTTGGCGTTCAACTCCAGAAACAGCCCAGGCACGTGAGAAGCTTAAGTCTCAGCCCCAGCACACACCAAGTGGGCCCTAGAAGTGGATTTCTGCACTATCCATCTTAGTTTACTCATTCTCTGTAAACCTATGTTACTAGTTTAGTATTTAAACAACTTTTAGAAACTTACCTCATGACATTTTTAGATCTGAAATTTGTACCTATTGGCAGCATGAGTCTCTAAACCCCATTGTTGGGGGTGAGGAGCTCTGCAGCGTCTCGATGAATTAATGCAATTATTTCTGTTTCTCATTCAAATATGCTTATTCCTATCTAAGATGTTCATTCGCGCTTCACTATGAAGGAGGTGATGATCCGTGACATTCATCACCTTCCTCACCCCATGAACGTGTGTCTGACAACCACCTCCGTTCTACATCAGATTGAATGAGTATCTCTTAGATTCCTTAATCAGAATCTTCGTGGTATAAGCTGGAATTGATGGCGGCATTCATGAGAATCCAAAAAGTCTAAACCTTGTCTGTGGTATTCCGAGTAGGATTCTGGGATTGGATGACTGTGACGAGCTTCAAACACGCGAGTGTTGGGCGTGATGACAAACGCAAAAGAATCAATGGATTCTATTCCGACATGATCGAGGACCAACAGCTGATTAGTCGTGCTGTGACAGAGCATTTGGACCATTTTCACTGAGAGGATGGGAAGTAGCCATTGACAATGGTGACAACCTACATATAGCTTGCCATGGAAGGAGCCTTGCAAATTCTGAAAGTAAGAAAGCAGTATGTTGCAGAGATTCAGAGGACAAAGCATCTCCAAAACTCCAACATATTCTCCATTATTAAGTAACAATTATTTATTTTATGCTCTTTTATTTTTCGTAATTCAAACTGATAATTATAATTGATATCCTGACTAAGAATAATAAAATAACCATAGCTTGCTTCAAGCCAACAATCTCCGTGGGATTCGACCCTTACTCACGTAAGGTATTACTTGGACGACCCAGTGCACTTGCTGGTTAGTTGTGCGAAGTTGTAAGAAATCTTGATTTTGATATTGGCATCACAATTTCGTGCACCACAGCTCATCATAGGTTATGGGACTTATGTTGTTGCTCTCGGTTAGGACAGTGGCAGTGTTTTCCCATTCTTTTGTGAGGCTTCTAAGGAGTTTTCTCACCAAGGTTTGTTCTGCATAGTTTGTACCCATAGCATCAAGGTTGTTGATTATGATTGAGAATCTCTCGAATGCTTCATCAATGCTTTCTCCATCCTTCATGCTAAACATCTCGTACTCTTTTCGTAGCATATCAATCCTCGTTTCTTTGACTTGTTTAGTGCCGTTGTGTGTAACCTGGAGTTTTTTGTAGATTTCTTTGGCTATCTTGCATCTAGACACCTTCCGATACTCTTCAAAGCTGATAGCACAGTGAAAAAGGTTAATTGCTTTAGCATTCAGCTCTATCTTCTTCTTATCATCTTCGTTCTATTTAGCTTCTTCTTTTGGAGTCACCACTCCATTAGCACTTGTTTTTGTTGGGATCTTGGGACTGCTCACAACAATCTTTCATATGTTGTAGTCAATGGATTGGATGAAGATCCTTATCTTTTCTTTCCAGTAGGAATAGTTCTTCCCGTTGAAGAAAGGTGGCCGGTTGTTTGACTGGCCTTCAGTGAGGGTGTAGGCAACTGTGGTTGTACCCAAGTTGTTCGCCATTGGATCTTTTCTCCAAGCGGTTAAGCTTGATTCTTGAGACCTTAGCTCTTGATATCAATTGAAGGTTGTGGTAGACTTAGAGAAGGGGGGTTGAATCTATGCCTTCCTTTTAAGTTGCTGTTATAACCTTTTTAAATCAAAACATTCAATTCTGATTCTGTTCGTACTCAGCAGCAGAAATTTATGAGACAATTTATTTTTGTCTCATGAATATCAGAAAATAAAACACAGCAGAGAAGAGATAAGCTAACACCAGCATATATCCTGGTTCGGTTGCCTTGTGCTATGCAACCTACGTCCAGTCTCCTCCACAACAATGGAGGAATTTCCACTATAGTTAAAAGTATTACATCCACCATTTTCACATTCAAGTTCTAACCTAACTTGACATTGGCTATGCTAACACCTAATGGTGAAATGTACGACCTCCAACTGAACCTAGCCCAAAAGAGTGTAAGCGAGGGATTCAAAACCTAGTTGATCACTTATAAAGTAGAAAATCTTATTCTATTTTGATTCCCAACATGCAGAAGTAAAAAACCTATTAACAGAGTGAGATAGAAACTTTTGATGGAACCTGATGATCTTCGAGGCCGTATCTTATACCTAACAGGTATAAGATACAAGACAGTTAACCAATCCTAAGAAATTCGAAAATAACTCTAGACTTTTCTCTCAAGTGTATCACTCAGCCTTTTTCCACTCATGACTTTTACTTGAGCTTTCTCAAAAGAAATTACAGAAAGATAAACATAGAAAAGCACATTACAATCAGTAAAATATGAAGGAGATTGACTTCATCAACAGCCTTTGTGCTATGCGAAAACCAGATTAGCAAGCCTCTGATTTAGTTCTTCATACTGGTGGAATGCACCTTTGATTAGGTTACACTGTCCAGTTAGTTAAATATTTTCAAAGAACACTTCTCAGAACAAAACCTCAATACTCTGGTTATCTCTCCTTGGTTTCTGAATGAACAGCAAACCTCTTTTATCTCCTTGCATGTTGCTTGGTTCCTCTTCCAAGGTCAATACCTTGAGCCTTGAGTTTCACCAACCCACAGATTCACTTTTTTTCAGTAAACCTTAGAGTAGAAACTTTGCTTCTGACTCCTTCATCTTGACCGAAAGCCATAAAGCAGCAACCACAATAGTCTTCTAGTGGTCAACTTAATCAGAACCCTTGAAAACCAACTTGGTCCCCAAGACAAGTTTGGGACCGTGGATACACAGCAGAGAAGAACGGAAAACAACTTTCCTTTGTATCTCATTTTGGACTGAGTAGAGAGTTGGAAAGAAGAGAAGAGACTGAGTTGCATGTATGAGGAAATGGTTTACCTTTGATATTTTCTTAAGCTTGATTTGGCTTGAACTTGTTGATTTGACATTCTGTCTTTCAAGCTTAAACCTTCTCTCTCTTGCTTCTTTGGTTACTAGCTTAAGGAAAAAGCTCTTTCTCTCTTTCTTACTTTTCTGAGTTTCTGACCAACTCTTCAGAAATGAACGTTACTTTTGGTAAGACAAAAGAGAGGGATTTGCTTGCTGAAATAAAATCGGGCTTGGATCGGGTAGTGATATGCTTGGCCCGTTCTAATTTCTTCAGCTTTTGGTTCCTTGGACTTTGTTTATTTTATTGACCCATCACTTGTTTTTATTTTTCATTCCATTTGGGCTGCTTAAATTTAATTATGGCCTGTAACATATAGTAAATAATTAGCAACATATACTTATTAATTAATCAACACTAATTATTTATTTTACCAAAAATAATGTTTGTCATCACTAATTAATTTAATTAATTTCTTAACTCAACAACTTTTGATAATTGTTTACTTTGGTGTTAATGTGTTATAAATTTGTGAATTTTTTTGCTAAACATTAATTTTTCTAATTAATTAATTTCACTTGTCGAAATATTGTGGTGCATTGAGAAGGAATAGTAAGTAGCAGGTAGGAGTTACGGGCAAGTATGAGAACTACAAAAGGGGATTGTATACTGATCTGTCAGATTATAATTTTGTCATTTAAATAATGCCACCGTAGTGACCGTACACCCATCCTACCCGATAACTTTTCTTTCTGGCTCTTTCACTGTACCCTTACTTTAATTATAAATCCCTTAAACAGTTAACACCCTCTCCTTTAATATCCCACTTTCAGCCAATTGTTTAAAATTTCCTACAAACTTAACAATAAATAATTCCATTAAACCAATACCAGTTTCGTAAAAACAAACCACCCCCTCCCCCTCTTCTCTTCCTCCTCCAAAAACAAAAGGTGGCACTATACTTTATTCTAATTTTCAAATTAGGTTTTGAATTATAGTGAAAGAAAGCTACAGCGCACGTGTTGGAAGTGAAATTGTCACAAAAAAATGCTTGGTCAATATGAAAATGTTTGGAAAAAATATTGGGTATTGGTGTATTTCATTAAATGCCATACGAAATCTTTAGTCTACGGTATTTTGACTAAAGAATGATGATTACATGTGAAGTATGTTCGATTGTCATAGAAAAATTATGACTGAACAAGTGATAGAATTTTATATTGAGTTAGTGAATGTTGGGGGTAGTTGTTTTTCTTCATGTACAGTCCCCCGACAAATTGTGCAATAGTACTTAGTCAAGTGAGAAGAATCAAATCCTCCACAAAAATTCGGTCTTCTCTCTGAATGGCCAAACCCGTGATGATTTAGTTTAAGAGTCTGAGTCAGATGAGGAGTGGGTCCAATTTGATTCTAATAATGATAGCAATGACGATACGGAATTTTTTCCAAAAACTCAATTATCATCTTTTACTTCTTCACTGCATATATTGCCACTACCGTCACCGCTTTTCTAGCCGAGTCCAAGTTCCAAGCTATTATTTAACATTAGACCTAGATGCTATGTAAATGGAATCGATGCCTTTCGGTCCGAGGGCACTAACGATTATAATACAGATGGAAATGTGGAGCTAAATACCGGCAATAGATTCTACAGTACAGAGTTTGTTTATATTACTATCAAGAACTATAACATTGATTGGAGTGTGAAATATCGGGTGGTTGAATATGATTATATAAAGTATCATTGTCGGTGTAGATATTATGTTGTAAGTTATCGGTGGAGCATTTAGGTTGCATATCGACAGAATCTTGGTTATTGGGAGGTTCGTAATATGAGGCTATGCACACGTGCTTTTCACCAACAGTGTCCCAAAATCAATCACATCTCGATAGCAACATGATCTGCAGATTTATCTTTTTCATGATAAAAAATAAATTTTTTTATTTTTGCATCTGTTTTCAAAAAAATACTTACACGTTTGTCATGTTATTATTGCGAAATTTAAAAATAGTTGACATATTAATCAATTTAGATTATCCTTCTATTTTTTATTAAAGTACTACAAAGAACAGTGGAGCAGAAAAGCACAGCTACATATTTAAATTGTCGTACAGAAAAGTTTAGATGGCGAAGTAAAAAATAATTGCTCAAATTTATGGAAATTGGAAAGAGTTGTACAACAAACTTCTGAAGTTGCTAAATGTGATTGAATAATATTTGTCTGCTATGATTCATGATATCAAGCTTGTGCAACGTTATGAGGACATGCTTCAAAACTTTGGTTCTATGTAGTTTGATAAGGTATTTTGGACATTTTCTCCCTGTATTAAAGCCTTCAAGTATTGCAAACCTTTGGTATCTATTGATGACACACATTTGTATAGGCAATACGAAGAGTTATGTTAATGACTATTACATAAGTCAGTAACTCAAATATTCTTCCTATTGCTTTTGCATTGGTTGAATTTGAATCAACAAATTCTTGGTCGATTTTTATAAGAAATTAGCGGTAGTATGTGACTCCCCGGCAAGATATTCTTGCCTTATCTTGGAGCTATACATGCCGCAATAAAGAGGAGAGTAGTGGATGGTATCCAAAAATTTCTACATTAAATTCAAAAGTCTCCCTAATTTATATATTTATAAAAATTTATTCCCTAATATATTAAAGTTATCTTAACCTTATAACTACTAACTAACCAACTAACAACTTTAATATAATAAACAAAAAAAATTAATTTAAATTCTAACTTGATTATCAATATGACTCGCGATATATCTGTCTTCATTCAAACGGTTAATGTCATTACTCTGAGCCATTGTAATAAAAAAAATTCTCCTTTCTTCTTTCTTTTTCTCCTTCTTTCTCTCCCTTTTCTCTTAAATCCGCAACGCTCAAAACTAAACAAATAATTTCAGGGTAACACACAAGGGCTGTTTGCATTGTTATATAGTGGTTCCAGCGCTTTTGCAAGCAGTAGTTACACTATCATGGGAGAATCGCTTTGCCTCTATTCTTCCTCTATTGCACTGTCCCTGACTGTGAAATAGGCACTACCTGCAAAATAACATATAATGATTAAAATGGTAAAAAATTAGTGTGTAATTACTAAAAACGGCAAAATAGTTAATATTTAATTTAAAAATATAAAAATTAATAAATTTTAAATATTTAAAATTTATGACAAGTAATAAATTAGACAAAAAGTAAACACTAAATAATAGATATCAACCACAGAATTGGCCTTTTCATTTTCTAGATACAAAAGGAAATAAATGCCAATGTTGTAATTTGAATATTTTTATTTAAAATATATTTAGGTTAAACCCCCAAAAACGCACTCAAAATATTTTGGTGCTGACAAAATTGTCTCCGAATTTTATTATCGATAAAAATATTCTCAAATAATTTAAAAACATGTAAAAAATACTCAGCCGTGATCCAAAGCATGCTTCGTTAATGAAAAAAAACGTAACGTGATTACTTATCAATTTTAGAGTCTCACTTTGTACATAAGAAACTATATTTGTTACATTATTATTTTTTCGTTAACGTAAAATATTTTAATTCACAAATGTATATTTTTGTCACATTTTTAAATAATTTGAAGATATTTTTGTCAATAATAAAATTTAAGGATATTTTTATCAGCGATAGAATAATTCAAATAAATTTTTCGTAGTTTACTCAATATATTTATCCTCTTTATGAAAAATTCACCCTAAAATTTTTTTTATGATGATTAAATCATTATTATCATCGATTTACTCCTAATCTAAATCAAGTCCACCGGATTTTGGTGTATTTATTTTGGATAAATTATCCTAAATTTATTAGCCATGGTGATTAATGAAACATAAATAAATAAAAAAATGAATGTTTGTTAAACAAAATACATGTTTTAAATATTTTTATTATTTTCTAAATATTACTAACAATCACTATCAAGATATTAGTTAAAAGAAAAATGTTATGCACACTGAAAATCAGTCACTAAATTATTTATTATATTTTTATTGTATATTTTGTGTTTTGATATATACTTTTATATAAGTTATAGCTGAGAGGATATCATAAATTGGAAAGATGTGTTTATAGCTTGATCAAGTGAGGTAGATTCCGACGAAAAATAATGAACGTGTATTTATAAAGACATTTCAATGTCTAAATTAGAGAAGTCAGTAAAATATTGATGTTTAAAGATTAGAATGTCATACCTAAAAAAATTGTATACTCCTCATTATTTATTGTGTCCCAGGACGAATAAGGAAGAGATAACATTATTCAATGGGATCAAATTTTTTCTTATTTGGAGACTTTAGAGGTGCTGCTAAGGTGATTTAGCTAGGCCGTAGTTCGGATGCCCTATGTCGTTATCGTTGGGCTTGGGGCTGAGGCAACGTGATTAGAACGAGCTATGGTACATACGAGGTTAGCTCCTGTACAAATTTTATATTAGTAGTGTTGGAGATGATATTAAACTGGTATCTAATGGCTCATAAAAGCAAGGTGTAACTGATTATGGTTGAATAATTTGTTGATAATATTTGTTTTTGTAACTTTAGTTAGAATGATAGAAAAGTTTATTTTGGTTAGAAGTTAAAGCTAGCAATAGTAATTACCTCATAATCATAGATAATTTATTTACATATTGAGTTAGGTTTTAGTAAGATTAATTTTCTAATAGCTATAAATAGTGGATAACAATATGTACTCCTTAGTACTCTGTGGTTTTTCTTTCAATTCTAAGTTTTGTATTTGTTCATATGACAAATTCACTTTCTCTGAGTCTTCTTCTTCCACTTCAATTTTATTTTCTTCAATAAAATCATATTCAGATCACGATTTTATCATGGTACGGTGAGCGTGGAGGATCGTGAAAGGGGTGAAGTTTTTGGATACAAATAAAGTATTGAATTAGTATAAGTGGCCAACACTCCTTCTGAGCTAATGTCGAGGGACAGCTCATATGAGAGCTTTCAACTTCGAAATCTAGCTCGCATTATAAGCCAACTATCGAGTTTGCAGCCACAATCGACTATCAATTTACTTGCAGATCCAGCAAGTGTTTACTTTCTATACCCAACTTTGGGCAATTCAGTTCATAATTTCAACAATATCCAAGCAGTGTTTCTAGATAAAGAGAATGAAGAACTCGTGGAAGTAGAGGTGGACCTATTCTTATTATCACAAGGCAGGGCATCTTGTGGATACTTGTTACCACAAACATGGATTTTCACCTCATCTACAAAGGCAAAAATGGCCACGAGAGACTAGCACTGGAGTTATGGTTAATCATATTGCTGCTGAAATTGAAGAGAGCAGCACCCAAAATGTCAAGCAGGACAAGGAAGCTGATGGTCAATCCCAATTCAATCAGAGTTTGAGAGATGCACTGCTTACCTTTCTTCGGCAAGAGTGTGCACAGGTTTTTCAAGGAGCAGATATGAGAGATGTCAGTCAATCAAATGCAGGGAGTGTAGGTATACCTTTAGAGACTTATAAACTTTGCATGAGCTCTCATATTGCGCGATTTTTGTTAGTAAAGAGTTTTTTCTCAAATTTTTGGGTGCTTGATACAGGAGCTACTGATCATGCATCACACTCATTGCATTTTTTTACAAATTTTAGATATATTAGACCAATTCTAGTAAAATTACCAGATGGAACACACACAAGTGCAACTATAAGTAAAACTGTGGTATTTTCAGCTACATTCTATCTCACGGATGTGCTGTACATACCAAGTTTTCAGATCCAGATCACATTTTATCAAGTAGTTTATTTGGTGGCTAATTTTTATGTACGCATAGTATCAGCGATGAATCCAAAAAATTTAGCAGTGGGAGCAAAAATATATAAAATAAAATTTAAGTATAGATATATTTTTTTGTTTTCCATGATATTTTCAACCCAACAAGTCAAAGACTAGTGTGTGTTTGAATTGTGGTTTGTCAAACTGGAGTTTGAATAAAAGTGATTTTATAGAATTGATTTTAGATAGAAGTAAGTTTGTGTCAACATGATTTATGTTTGATAACTCTACACCAAAATTGATTTTGATAAAATAAATATTGTTTGGATAATATTAGTTAAAATAACTTTTAAATAGATAATTATTTAAAAGGACATGACATTAAATTATAATGTTATTTTTTATACATGTTAAATTTTTTAGTACGTTACAATTTTTAACTATTATTATTATTTATGATTAATTTTTTTATTTAATTTATTTTACCTAATAGGATTAATAAATTCTATTATAAAAAATAATAATAAATATAATACATAAAAATTATAACTATAAAAATATATAATGTAAAATAAAAAGTTAATAAAAAATATAAATAATAAATAATAAAAAAATTTATATAGAGAAAAATAATAAGAATCGTATAAATAATGCAATAACATATATAAAGGATAAAGTTTGTAAAAGAAAAATAAATGTTGAAGGTAGTGGCTAAACCACGTTATTGCAATGGAGAAGCTATAATTATTACTTCTTGTAAACGTGATTTTATAAACAAAATCACTTCTGCGTTTGTAGAGAAGAAAATTAGCTAAACAAAAAATTGAAACTTTCAAGAAGTTCTAACGTAATTTTTTCCTTCAAACATGTTTACCAAACACACCTTAATTAGTTGGCTCAGAATTCGGTGGTCCCGGAACCTTTGGACCACTTAATGGTCTCATTAAAAAACATGTTTTTAGAGTTTTTTTAACAATTGCTATATAGTCCTTGAACTAATTTTAATTGTAAATTAACCCCATATATTTTATTTAATTATAAAAAATATTTTTTATTTTATAAATTATTATTTTATCAATTATCTATTATATTTATTAACAATCAAATACAAAAACAACAACCAATTATATCCTCCATTGATCCTAATAAAGCTTTTGGCCATTCCAATCGATTAAAATATTAAATTTGATCTCGTGACGTTCGTCCGTGGCTTCTAAATCGTGTTTCCTTGAAATTTAATCGATTGGTTTATCAAAACAATCGATTGAATTGTAACTCAATCGATTGAATTACAGTGTATCACAAAACAATCGATTCAAAGTTGTAAGGTAGAATGGTTTTCGCTTAAGCCAGTCGATTGTTTATAATTTCCAATCGAATGAATGCCCAAAAACAATCAATTGTTTTTGTTATTTAATCGATTGAATTCACGAAAACAACATGGATTTGCCAAATACAATCGATTGGAAAGTGATGACATTGAAGTTTTAGCCAAATTCAATCGATTGGTAATGTAATCCAATCGATTGGAAGGTGATGAAGTTGAATTTTTTGCCAACTTCAATCGATTGATAATGCTACCCAATCGATTGAAATGTGTCCTGTGCCTATTTCAATCTTGTTATCTTTTTAGAAATTATCTTATTATTCATCTATCTTATCTTTAAAATTCTATCTTCAATTTTTGCTGTTTTATTTTGATGTAGATAAACTAATCTTATCTTTTTCTTAATATTAATGTAAATTTTAAAAAATTGAATAAATTTATATTTATTTTGATTACATTCAAAAGTGAATTATATGTATTCTTATAATCAAGAAATATACTTAACTTCTTTTATAATAAGTAAGTTTTTTAATAATTTAATTTATTAAAAAAATCTCATCTTTTTATTTATCCTACGAAATAAAAATTCATATTAATAGTTTTGAATAAGACAATTAAAATAAAATATAAAAATAAAGCTTAAATAAAAAAAAATACAAAGTTTTCAATCTAAAAATATAAAATAGTTAAAAAATAAAAAAATTATTTAAATATGATTTTTCAAGACACTCTATAACTTAGATGAATAAATATTATTTTTAAAATGAATCATGATATATTGATACAAAATTTATTGTATGTAAATTTTTTTAAAAATTAATAAACCTCTCTCGTTAATAACAATATTGGAACTTAAATTTGAACGCTAATTGATATTATATATTGTGTAAGTATTTAGAGTACATTAGAAAAGTACGTTAATAATTTGAAGAGAAAAATTATTAGTGTAAATTTATTTTTTTAAAAATTAATCCTTATTGAACTATTCTACTTTTATTCCTTCAAAACATATCTTAATAAAAATATTTGTAACAATAATTTACATCCAATAAGAATATCTTAACGAGCAGTTACATCATTCTGTCATGAGTTAATGCAAAATTTACAGAACGTGAGTACGTGATTGAGTATGTTGTTTTAGATTATAAACATAGGGGTAAAATAGGAAAAAATAATCGACATCAAACCATCTGTATTCCTAATATAAATTGTTATAGATAAGTATAGTTTCTTAAAATTTTGGGTGTCCAGGCCACTGTTCGCCCCTCTAGGTCCGTCCCTGATTACTAGCTAATTAATTAATTAATAATAAAAAATAATAACATCTATTTACTTTTTAGTATTTCTCAATTTTTGTGAATTAATAAAAGATAAAAAAATATTTTTTCCTTACACAATCAATTTCACAAATAAAGTATCAAAACGAATAATTGCAAAATTAAAGATTCTATTCACTGACCTCGATTTTGTAATCAAAACGATGGTTTGTTTTTTGAACACTATAATGAAAAACTTGATTGGACCTTTGCTGATTATTGCAACGGTGATTAACGATGAAGAAATAGTGGATATTAAATAGACGGATAAAAAATAAAAAAAATTGAATATTGAGTAGATGGATGTTCCAAAGAAAAATAATTAAATTTTTTATAATCAAAGAAAATGATACACGATTTCAATGGTGGGATTGAATAATTAGTGATGGATTATTCACCAATTTATAATGTTAATATTAAGGAAAAGATAAGATTAGTTTATCTACATCAAAATAAAACAGCAAAAATTGAAGATAGAATTTTAAAGATAAGATAGATGAATAATAAGATAATTTCTAAAAAGATAACAAGATTAAAATAGGCATAGGACACATTTCAATCGATTGGGTAGCATTACCAATCGATTGAAGTTGGCAAAAAATTCAACTTCATTACCTTCCAATCGATTGGATTACATTACCAATCGATTGAATTTGGCTAAAACTTCAATGTCATCACTTTCCAATCGATTATATTTGGTAAATCCATGATGTTTTCGTGAATTCAATCGATTGAGTAATAAAAACAATCGATTATTTTTGGGCATTCATTCGATTGAAAAGTATAAACAATCGATTGGCTTAAGCGAAAACCATTCTACCTTACAACTTTCAATCGATTGTTTTGTGATACACTGTAATTCAATCGATTGAGTTACAATTCAATCGATTGTTTTGATAAACCAATCGATTGAATTTCAAGGAAACACGATTTAGAAGCCATGGACGAACGCCACGAAATCAAATTTAATATTTTAATCGATTGGAATGGCCAAAAGCTTTATTAGGATCAATGGATGATATAATTGGTTGTTGTTTTTGTATTTGATTGTTAATAAATATAATAGATAATTGATAAAATTATAATTTATAAAATAAAAAATATTTTTTATAATTAAATAAAATATATGGGGTTAATTTACAATTAAAATTAGTTCAAGGACTATATAGCAATTGTTAAAAAAACTCTAAAAACATGTTTTTTAATGAGACCATTAAGTGGTCCAAAGGTTCTGGGACCACCGAATCCTGAGCTAATTAGTTGTAGATCTAAACTTTATTTAAGGATCTGTTACTGCCAACAGATTATTACATCCATAAAATCAAACTTTTAACACTTATTTAAATATAAATGACTGAATTGACCACTCGACTAACTTAAATTAGTTTAAAATTACTTAAAATTTAAAATTACAGCTATCTATATGTGTTGGAAATAATTCTAAACGACATATGCATGCATTGCAATATTCAAAATAATTAAAAGATAATTTATAATTGTTTTCTCTTCATGTCTAATATGAATAAGTATTATTTTTTTACGTGTTCTTAAACAATTATTTTAACTATTCATTATCTTCTATTTAATTGTGAAATCTATTTATTATAGTATTTATTGTATAAAGAAATTTTTTAGCAAAATAATTACTATAATCAAAATTATTTTAATAAAGAATATTAATACATTATATAAATATATAGATAATATATTTTTATGTTAAATAATATTTTAAAAGAATCACTAATTCAAATTGTATTTAATTAAAAAACTAAGTTTTAATTTAATTATTAACTAATTAATTAGTATTGTGAAGTTAACTATCACTATTTTAGTTGATTTTTTTAAATTATTCTACTAAATCAAATTTAATAAGATAATTACTATTATATGTTAAATTTCACCAATATTTTTTAATCAAAAACACAAAAAAATAATTTATATTTTATTTAGAGACAAACATAATATAACAAGAAGAAAATATATATACATTTATATATAATTATTAGTCTTTTTTCAATATTTTTGTGCGGACAAATACTTCTTCTTCTTTTTATTTAAGTTCGTCTTTAAGTAGTATGATTGTAA
This sequence comes from Arachis hypogaea, assembly GCF_003086295.3. Lineage (NCBI taxonomy): Eukaryota > Viridiplantae > Streptophyta > Magnoliopsida > Fabales > Fabaceae > Arachis > Arachis hypogaea. The sequence continues at coordinate 17,382,614 of NC_092036.1, forward strand.
AATAAAAATATCATATAAATAAAAAATATTAAAAAATGCTAATATTTTCTAACGTAAAATATATTAATTTTTATTTTAACAAATTTTAAAATATTTTAACTGATTCTATTTTTTTAGGCTAAAAACTTCCGGTCATTTAATCTTTCAATATTAACATCTTCTTTTGGGACAAAAATTAAGTTATGATAAAAAAAAATAGGGTAAAAAATTCAAATAAGTTAAGGGGTATAAAATTTTACATAAATTCGCCAAACCAAAATCTGTTTTATGAATCTACTAATGCACATTTACATGTAATTCGAACTAGTCTGATTCGAACTCTATTTCTATATAATTCGAACCAGCTTGGTTCGAATTATACACAAACACACGCACACACTAATTCGAACCATCTGGGTTCGAATTATAGACTTATTAAAAAATTAATAATTTAAAAATTAAAAAATATATATTTTATTTTATACATTAAAAAAAAGCTAACAAAATATTTAATTACGAGAATTCTTTAAAATATTAATGAGCTATCAATTCGAATTCCATACAATACTCTTTTGTCTATTTTTAATAGCTCATGAATATTTTTTAATAAATTTATTTAAATTATACTACAAAAAAGATTTGATCCTATGCAAAACAATTTAAAAAAAATGGCTTAAAAAATGTTAGGAGTACTATAAAAATTTGTAATATCCTAATGACTTAGGACATTAAAGAAATACTCTACATAGTCAATAATTTAGAAATTAAAGAAAAAATATTTTTATCGTGTATTTACCTGAATCACTAGAATATTACCAACTTTTATAGTACTCATAACATCTTTTAAGCCATTTTTTAAAAATTATTTTGTATAGAATAAAATATTTTTTTAATTATTTTATATAGAATAAAATATTTTCTTTCATTTCTAAATTATTATTGACTATGTAGAGTATTTTATTTAAAATTTGAGTACATGCATGTATTTACCTAAGTTATTATAACGTTACAAACTTTTATATTACTCGTAACATTTTTTAAGCAATTTTTTTTAAATTATTTTGCATAGGATCAAATATTTTTTGTAGTATAATTTAAATAAATTTATTAAAAAAATTTATTAAAAAATATTCATGAGCTATTAAAAATGGACAAAAGAGTATTGTATGGAATTCGAATTGATAGCTCATTAATATTTTAAAGAATTCTCGTAATTAAATATTTTGTTAGCTTTTTTTTAATGTATAAAATAAAATATATATTTTTTAATTTTTAAATTATTAATTTTTTAATAAGTCTATAATTCGAACCCAGATGGTTCGAATTAGTGTGTGCGTGTGTTTGTGTATAATTCGAACTAAGCTGGTTCGAATTAGTGTGTGCATGTGTTTGTGTATAATTCGAACCAAGCTGGTTCGAATTATGTAGAAATGGAATTCGAATTAATCTAGTTCGAACTAAATATAAATTTGCATTGGTAGATTCACGAAACAGATTTTGATTTGGCAGATTTGTGTAAAATTTTATTCCTCTTAGTTTATTATTGTAATTTGCCCTAAAAAATAATATAACTATTAATGAATATAAAATAAAAGTTAATAATTAAATTAGTTTTTAAAAATAATTTTTTTAAATTTATTTTTTAAAAAATTTATTAATAAAATTATTTCTTTAAAAATTACAAATTAATTATATTCATTCTTTTGTCATTCTTTTATCATTCTTTCAATAATTTTGGTCAATAATTATAATATAAAATGTTAATTAACAATAATATAAAAACAAAAATATTTATTAATTTAGTCATTAAGTTATATTAGAATTATTATTTATATAATTAAAAATAAACTAAATTAATATATTTTTAAAAATATATTTAATTAGTATTCAATTAGACATATTAGATATTATATATATTATAAGTTAATATTTTAAATCATTAATCGTTGATACAAATTATTAATAGAATGATAAAAGAAAAATTAATTAATTTATAATTTTTAAAGAACTAAATTAATTAATAAAATATTTAAAAAATAGAAAATAATCAATTTTTCCTAGACTAATTAACTATTATCTCCCCGAGAATAGTTTTTAAAATCAGGGCACTATAATCTTAGGGCTGCATAGTCTGAGTTACTAAGTAAGGAAGATGAGAGGAAAGTGCGCATAGAGTGAAAGTAACCGGCAGTTGTGGGTGGACAGAAGGCGATTGTGGCAGGTAAAGAATACAGGCTGGACTGACACAAAAGCAGTAATGATTCGCCCTCAGATTCGGCGACCGATCTTGTCGTTTTCTGCCAAATCAGCATATTGTGAATGGTGGGACCCTATACTCCTATTTTTACCAGAAAAAGACTAAACTTGGTGCCAAAAATAAAAAAAATCCCACACAAAATGCTCTACAGCCTGGAATAGTCCTCGGTCAAACTCGGGCACGCAAGGAACCTTACCCATCATCACTCAACCGTTATCATCGTTATCTCTTTCTATTTTTCGTTCAACCTTTTGCTTTAAATATAATAATTTTAAATCTTTTTAACCTGAAATTCCTGCTTCTCTTATCTGCGCCCCTTTTCTACTTTCTACACATTTATAACATCCAATCAAACTGTTCCATTCAGATTCACATTCCCGTTTACACCACCGTCAGGCGTCAGCAGATTTGTTACTCTCGAATAAACACACACTTCTATTTTTATGTGATTTCTTTTTTTTATATATATATAAATTAAGTATACATATAACATAAAAAATTCTCTGAGTAATGATATTATAGAAACAGAATAATATTATCTTTCTTTCGCATTTTAATATCCAAGTCTAAAGGTAAGAGTGAATAATGTATTTTAAGGGTAATTTTTTTATATAGAAAAAATATTGGTGTTTTTGTTGAAAATGGAAGTATTTAGTGTAATTACAGATGAGTGAATTTTTTAGTTAAGAAGTCAACACGTGGGAGGCGTATTGCAACACGTGAGGGACGTGTTGGATACATGGCAGCATTCTGGCTAACAAGGGAGGCGTGTTAGACACGTGGTAGCATCTTAGTCAACACGTGGGGGCGTATTGCACCACGTGGGAGGCATGTTGCACAATATCCACAATACTGTAAAACACTTCATATGTCAATATTCAACTAAAACACTATCTCTCTTTCCATATTAAAAATAATTTCTGAATTAATGATGAAGATCAATTATTATTTTTGAAAATAATTATTTATTTATATCTCTTTTAATTTAATATATACTAAAATAGTTTGTTCTATTTACAAATTATAATTTCAATATTTTTATTATTGTTACAAATTAGCTCTTCAATTGATACTATCCAAGTCATGAATGTTAGAGCAGGTTGCCTCACAAAAGTCCATTTTAAATGATATCTTTATTAAATCAACAAGAACTTCAAAATGATTCTATGAACATTTTTTACATTTTTCATCTGTACATTATAAATTTGGGCTCATATTTTGATCTAATATTTAAGCCAAATTTAAAATAAGTAAAGCTCAATTAAATATATATTGACTGGATCGACACCTATTCGATTTCATAGAGGTTAAGAGCGATAACACTATATTAGTCCTGCTTACTCTAATCAGTAACTAACTTTTACAATCTCTCTTATTCATTTAGAAAAGAGATCTCAACAACTTTCTTATCAAAAGGAAGTAACCAACCCACCACCAAAGGTGAGATTATTCAAAAAATAGTTATTGACTATACATCTACATTTATAAATACCTTGACACCTTCAGGTATACTTCAAACCCAATCTACTAAAAGTCTGCCAAAAATAATTGCTAACTTAAGTATCGGAGTCCCTTGCAGGTTGATAAACCACTATTTTATGGTTTATCTTGTGCTAAATTGAGTGGTTTTTATGAGTCCTTTACACACTTATTCATGTAATTCGCATGTTTTATATTTGCCTTCCTAATTTTGTACTATGATTGAAAACTTGCTTCTTAAGCCTTTAAATTGTCAATTTTTAATTCTCCTTTATACTATTCGATACTGTGATGTGTTAAGTGTTTTCAGGCTTTATAGGACAGGAATGGCTTAGAAGATGGAAAGGAAGCTTGCAAAAATGGAAGGAACACAAGAAACTAAGGAGCTGACCAGCGAGGATCGACGCGCACGCATGGCTCACGCGTGCGTGTGAATTGGCGCATTCCACAGCGACGCGTATGCGTAACTGACGCGTACGCGTGACAAGCGAAGTTGTACATCGATGCGTTCACGTGACTGACGCGTACGCATGACGTACGTCACGTGCTGCAACTGCAGAAGACATTGGGGGCGATTTTTGGGCTGAGTTTGGACTCAATTTTTGGCCCAAAAACACAAACCAGAGTCAGGGGACAGCAGAGATTCAAGACACATTCACATTCACTTAGTTTTGGTTTTAGTTTTGAATCTTAAGGAGAAAACACTACTTCTTCTAGGGTTCTTCACATTCTTAGATTTTTAGTTTGTGCTTTTGGATTGGATCTTGAGAGAATTACTACCTCCGTTTGAAATCTCTATCATTACAGTTTGCTTTCTTATTTTCTTACTCTTTTATTTTTCATTTAGTTTGTTCAGAATTACATATGGATATCTTTGATTTTGAAAAGTATCAATGCAAGAGTTATTTTTATATTTAATTTCATTATTTCAATGGAGTAGGCTTCCAACTTGACTTTGGAGTTGATTAATAGGAGATCCTTGAGTTGAAATACTCAAGTGTTAATTTGTAATTGGAAGTTGTTGGCTGACTCTCCTGTCACTAACTCTAATCCTTCCCTAGGAGAGGATTAGGACTTGTGAATCAGAGTTGGTTCAATTACTTGACTTTCCTTTATTAGGTAAAGGATAACTAAGTAGAAAAAATAACCTCTTACCATTACACTTGGGAAAATTCAACAAGGATAGAACTTCCGATAAATCTTCTCCTAGTCAAGGCTTTTTATTTCAATTGCATAAAACTTCTTGTTAATTTTTATTGCTTTAATTTATAATCATTTATTTTCTCATTCCCCAACTCTAAAATTTCTCAGAAAATTTCTGACCAATAAATTGCACTCTTTTGTCAACTCGTTGGGAGACGACCTGGGAATTCTACTCCCAATATTTTATTCTTAAATTGTGACAACTCTTTCTAAATTGATAAACGAAATTTTCGTCGGTTAAGAACTGTACTTCCAACGTTATTTCCATTATAAATTCTTAATTGGCAATTTTCCGCCCGTCGCAGGTACCACCCCCACCTCTGTTAACAAATAACTTGGACGGATTTATCCTTGTTAGAGAAGACGTCGGACACATCACCCAAAGGCGTTTGGACCTTACGTTCAAGCCCAAAACAACCTAGTTTCAGGTAACCCTCGAAATATTAGGCGGTTGCCGGGGACCTAGAAGTCTACACCCAATCATGGCAGAGAATTTGTCCTGAACATGGACATACGGTATCTGAGTCCGAGGCAGAATATCACAACGACGATCGTGCAATAGTGATACCTCCATAGCAAGATAGAGCAGACGGTTCTAATGAGGAGGAGACTTTACGAAACCCTCAATTCGGAAGGATAAAGTCAAAAATTCACTCACCTCAGGACATGGTGAACCAAAATCCAGCAGAACTTATGGAATTGGTACACGGATACCATGGACGATTGGAGCATCTTGAGATGGAATTAGAGCGACAACGAGAATCCAAAACAAGCTCTAGAAAGAGAAGTACGACGACGAAGGTATTTGGAAGAAAAATTCGAGAAACTAGAGACCAATCTTAGAAGTCGGAGAACCCATGCAAATCGGGAAGAAACCCCATTTGGAGATGAATATCCATTCACAAAAGAGATTATGCGAGCTAGGGTTCCCAAAAGCTTTAGAAGCCCAGACATGGACCTCTATGATTGTAAAATTCCTAAAATATCCTTACTTCTTCTTTTTCCAAACCAAACCTTAATCCTAATTTCCTAAACTACCAACACACACTCCTCCCAAATTCGAGAAGATAAGTAAGGAGAGTGAATGAGAGAAAGAAGGAAGAGAAGAAATGAAGAAAAGAAGGAACAAGGTTGGTGGGGTAAGAGCCTTTGTCGTCGTTGACATCGAGAGAGACCGAGAGAGGTTCGAATCTGAGAGAGGGGAATGGCAAGCACGAACCTAAAGAGGAAGGGAGAGATAAAGAACGAACTAGAAAAAGAGACATTGAGAGAGAAGACACGATGGGGAGAGGAAGGAGGCCCGGCATCGTTGCCACCGCCGACAGAATTGTTGTCGGAGGGAGACGTTGTTGTTGCAACGAGAAGTGCAAAGAACGAAAAAAGGGTGAGAGAGCTACAAGATAGAGGGGAGGATTGCAGTCCGAATGGAGGTGATGCCGGAGGCTTCTGTCGTTGCCGTCGCCGAAGCTCACTATTGGTGCACCCGTAGCTACTTTAGCCCCTACCTTGCCCCAATTGTGGCTGACCCCTGGTCTCCTTGTTTTCGTCAAAGTTACTGATGCCACTACCGAAGAAGAGGATCTAATGCCGCTACTATTTTGCTTTATCAGTGCTTCTTTTACTGTTGCTGGAAAACATGCTAGAGCTTCCAAACTTGCTGGCAACACTCCTCGCCACTACTCTGGTCTAGTTTCTTCCCTTAGTCTATTTCTTATTTACTATATCTCTGCCACCCATTTTATTTTTTAGCCTTGTTCTTGTTTTGATTCATTTTTTTGTCTTTGTTCTATTTTGGATTTTTCAGACTATATCTACATTTGTCTCTTTATTCGATTTGAATTTATTGCATTTGCCTGGTATTGTGGTCATTGTTGTTGCTGTGAGAATTAAAGTTATTGCTATTGGCTCGGTCCGAATTCTGCGCTCTTTCATTTCATTCTACTTCAACTTTTTTCACCTCTTAATTTGGCACTCCGGGTTTGGTCTCTTCGATCCCTTAGGACCACGTTGTGAATAGACTTTATATTTATAATTATTTGGCTTTGCATCTATAATTATTTTGATATACGGTGCTTTGAACTTATAATTATACTTATAAAGATTTCTATCAAAGGACTTTAAATTGGCTTGAATAATCAATTTATCAAAACTAAATATTTATCATTGTTAAGTTTATTTTAATATGCACATAAGATTATATGTTTTTCTTGAAACTATATGTATGATGAAACTTTATATTATTCTAAAATATTTGATTTTACTCGAATATGTATTTTTGAATTAATGAAGTACTGGTTGGTACTTACTTATTTTCAAATTGTGAAATATATTTGAAATGCCTTAAGATTGCGATTGAAAAGGATTTGGATGAGAAAGTATTATTTGATTTGATTTGCTACCTCATATATTGAAAGATTAAAGAATATGTAATATTTGAAATTATATATTTTGAATTGGTTTGGGAGACTCATATTAGAAAATCGTAGTTAATAGTAGTCATGATGTTAACCTAGATGTATTTACCTCAGACCTCAGCTAGCAGGGGCATTGCTAGTCTAACGTGTAGGCCACACGTTAGATCTGTTATTCCGTATAGACACACGAGAGAAAAGGGCTACCCTTAGAGGTAGAGCCGCCCAAGTGTGGACTATTTGATTTGATTACTATAATGAGAACTCCCTTATTGATTCACTTATTCATATAAATTATTATTTTCTAAATAAAATTATTTTTATGATAATATTTATATAGTCTCATGTGAATTATAGATGTATTGTCTAGTCATTGAGTTGCAAAACTCACTCCGTTTTAAAAAAATATTTTTCAGAAAGAAATACTTGATTATGTGAGCCTTTTTATTCAAGGGTAATAATCTGCAGTAGATACCTATTCTTTGTTGAGTTCTTAGACGTTATCTGCTCCATATGTCACAGGCAGGATCTATCTATATTTATTCATTTTATCTTTTGTTAAAAATATATAATTATTCATTCTAAAAACTATAAATTTATTCAAAATAGTTGTAACCTTCTTATTTAACTTATATTTGAATCTGTTAGCCTTGTTAGGGGACTATTTTTCTGAGCGCCCATCATAGCTTATTTTGGACGATGACAAAGTGGTATCAGGGCTTAGGTTAACTTGTATAATATGGAGCAAGTGTCCTATGGTAGGATCACAATTGTATAAATAGAAGCATGCCTATTTATACAAATTGTGGCATTATCAGAGACCTATAAGAATGTTACCCTTGTCTTTTATGTCATTCTTATTTTCTGGTTCTTGTTGTCATATGTCCTCTGCTGCTTCTTGTCACCTCTTTTCTCTTCTTTGTATCCAACCTCGAGTTATCATTTGGTAGCTTTTTTTGAACTTGCTTTTGCAATGAATTCAGTTTCAGTTCTGGTTGGCAATTTCTGCATTGTATCTAGTTCTAATCTTCTTTACTTTTGTGAATGTATGCTTTAATCTTCTTCATCTTCGTGTTGTTCTCTATGATTCTTGATGTCAATATCTCATATATTACTTAGAAGATTCGATCGGTGTTTGCATTGAATTATTATCTAATTTTCTTATAGAACTGTATTTGGATTTGTAGATTGCATAGATTTACTGAGTTTCAGATCTAAATACTTTGTTCTGGATTTGATAAGCGATATTGAAATTTTTCTTCTTATGTTAATAATCTTTGAGGTTGATAATTTCTAATCATAATGCTTAAGTTGATTCTTTCTTTCAAATCAATAATTTGAAAACTATTATTTTGTTGCTCAAAAAGAAGGATTATATAATGAAACATATGAATAGAGTATTATTGTTGTTTGTTTGATTGGTGATTTTCTTTGCTTAAGTATAGTGAATTATTGGGTGACTAGTTAGCTGGATCGAAAGTTTTTCTCAATCTAAAAGTTTGATTGTGCTTTTCTAATTTGATGATCTGGTTTTGGTTCTTTGTTGCTGAGCATGGCTTTTCTGTCACGGAACTATTTTCGGCTTGATAAGTTGAGAGAAAGATTACGAACGCTTACTTTCTGGTTGGTGATTATAAGATGAATTTTGCTTTTGGTTAAGATATGAAACTTGAGAATTTTTTTAACTCTCTGCTTTTCTGAATATTCTCTTGTTTTCAACCATTGTTCTTATTCTTAGAGATTTAGGAGATTTGTTTTTTTGTTTATAGTACCCTTTTGAGATTGAAATTGTAGATCTTAGATATTGAAAAGAATTACTAGCAATTTTTGATAAAAGAGACTAGATATCCAATTTCTTATAGCTGAATAAATTCTTTATACGAGAATTTTTTTCTTATTACATTTAGCTAATTATTATGAACCATGCTTTTTTTATGAACCCTTTAATAACTATAGTTTTAAATGATCTGATTTCTCAACGAGACCTAATGTTTCATGATTCACATTTAGTTGGGTTCGTGGAATAAAATAGTGTAGGTGAAATTATGTACTAAGATACTAAGTTGATCTATACAATGATACTTTGAATTAAATTTTTACTAGGATTAGAAAGATATTAGCTATTTTAATGCGATAATATAGAATTCTTGCGAACTTTGTTGCTTCTAAATTAAAAGTGGGAATCAATATTAAAATAATTTGAGATTTTATTAGGATAATCATAACATATAAAAACTATTTTGATAAATTTTTTAACAAGTTAAATTTTTTTTATTAGAAGATTAGTAGTTTAAAATACCTGTGCTCTGATAACAAAATTGTTTTTATTTTTATTATTCATATTATTGAGTATTTATATGTTACAATTTTTCCACAGATATAATTTTTTATTTTCTATTATTATATATGATATTATTGTTGAATATTTTATCTCTAGCCATTAAAATATGTTATTGCCTATGAATTGTTATTGTCATTATTGCTATTTAAGTCATCATTGTGTGTTGATCGATATTATTATTATTCGTAAATATTGAATTCTTGCATATTGATATAGTTAGGATTTAATTTTCTATTCAATAGTGACTTAGTAACATTTTTTTAACTTTTCTAGTACCTTTTTTTTGTCTCATTGTTATTATCAGTTGCCTCTTACATAACACGTCTTTTCAATGCAGTATGTCCTGCATGATATTTTAGGTACATTTAATATTAAAAATTATTATCTTTACACGATGACTTTATATGTGGTGTTCTAGATTTGTTTGATTAATTTGATTTTGTTATTAGTAGTAGTTAGTAGTGAGTAGTAGTGTTATTTTATGATTGAACTTCTGAATTTTTTTTATTTGTATGTAGCTGTTGTTTTTGTACTTGTTAGGCTCACTTTTGGGTTAAAAATGAGTAAGGAATCTGAAAAATATTTTCTTCAAAATATAGCTTTTAAATTATTAAGATTTTTTCTGGTATTTATTTCTAATGGTGCATCTTTTTACTGAAAAAAAAGAGAGCGCGCACACAAAGACAGTAGCATTGTGGGTGTGATTAAAAATATCCGATAGGTGTAAATAGAGATTCACACTAAAATGAATATGGAGATTCATGGCTATAAGTTTGATATCCAAGTTTATTAATTTCTACATGTATTAGTCTTTGCTGCCAATGGCATATATATATTTGAGGTTGTCTTTAGTTCATGAGCTTTAAATTCAGTTACCTATTTATGATGAGTTTTTTTTTGTGTTTCATCTTTACAAAAAAAAATATGATCCCATACTAATTTCATAAAATTCTTTTGCTATGTGCTTGGATTATGCTGAAAGCTAAATTATATTTGAAGATTTGGACAAAATAAAAAGTAGCAGTTATTATAACTAATGTTAGTTTATGTTAATTGTAATTACGTCAAATTTTAGTTTTATTTTTATTATTTTACATTGTGTTATTCATAAATTAAGTCATAACTGTGTGATTATATGAAAATATTTGAGTGTATTTTATAATAATAATAAGTTAAATGTACATGTGAATTTTGGCTTGAAGGAGAATAAGATTATTACTTACATTTTCTCGTCATATTTTACATAATCTATCTACTATTTAGAGTAAGGAGATATCAAATTTTATATTGACATAATTACTTAAAATCCAAGGTTATGATAATAATCTCAAAGGTGAAGTTTTCTATAAAAAGGGAAAGGAAGTATATTAAATTTTTGTGATAGTTGTTGTTTTTTATTTTTTATGACTGTTAAGTTGACTATTCCAGAATGTGTTGTCATAATTTTTTTAATTTATATTTTACTTTACTTTCTCTATTGTTGATTTTGTCTTTTTACTTATGCATATCCTTACTTGATTGTGCATTTAGGTATTGATAAACCACTATTTTATGGTTTATCTTGTGCTTAATTGAGTGGATTTTATCAATCTTTCATACATTTATTCATATGATTTGTATGTTTTACAATTCCTTCCCAGAATTTGTTCTATGATTGAAAACATGCTTCTTTGGCTTTTATTTTCTTTTATTTAATCCTCTCTTATTACCATTAGATGCCTTGATATGTATGTTAAGTGATTTCAGAGATTACAGGGTAGGAATGGCTTAGAGGATGGAAATGAAGCATGCAAAAGTGGAAGGAATATAAGAAGTTAAAGAAACTGCAAAGCTGTCAGCCTGACCCTCTCGCACTAAAACGATCATAAATTGAGCTACAGAGATCCAAATGATGCGGTTCCACTTGCATTTGAAAGCTAACGTCCGAGGCTTCGATTTGATATATAATTCGCCATAGTGATCGTATAGATAGGTGACACGAACACGCACTCCACGCGGACGCGTCGCATCTACGAATCTCATTCCACGCAAATGCATGGATGACGCCTCCGCGTCACTTTGCCGCGACCTGTACGGACCAGATTTCACAATCAGTGATTTCTGGGCTATTTTTGACCCAGTTTTTGGCCCCGAGAACACAAATTAGAGGCTATAAAGTGGGAGAATGCATCCATTCATAATGATGCTTTTCATAATTCACAATTTTAGGTTTTAGATGTAGTTTTTAGAGAGAGAGAGAGGGGTTCTCTCCTCTCTCTTAGAATTTAGGATTAGGATTTCTATTAGGATCAGGATTGTTTCTTCATACCAAGTTCAATAATTTATGTTTCTCTTTTACTTCCATTTACTCTGATGCTTTCATTTGTATCTGATTTGTGTTGCCCAATTGGCTTATGAACTTTTCATGTTAGGATTGATTTTCTTATTGAATGTACATTACTGAGATGTTTTCAGATATATGATTTTAATTTAGCTTTCTACATTCTTGGCTTTGGTTGATTAATTGGTAACTCTTGAGTTGTCAAACTCATAGTTGACTGAAAATTGGAATTCTTCTAGAATTAATTCGAGTTCCAATAACTCTAGCCTTTTCCAAGGAAAGACTAGGACCTGAGGAATAAAAATTAATTCATCACTTAACTTACCTTCATAGTTAGAGGTTAACAAAGTGAGAGAAAAATTCAATTCTCATCACAATTGATAAGGATAACTAGGATAGGACTTCTAATTTCTTATACCTTGCCAAGAGTTTTATTATTTATTTAAATTAATCCCTTATAATTTACTTTCTTACCATTCACTATTCTTGCTTTTTATCTTATACATTAAAAACCCAAATTTTTACCTTTTTCATAGCCAATAATAAGTCATACCTCCCTGCAATTCCTTGAGAAGACGACCCGAGGTTTAAATACTTCGGTTATCAATTTATTTAGGGGTTTGTTACTTGTGACAACCAAAACGTTTGTAATAAAAGGTTGATTACTTGGTTTAGTAACTATACTTACAACGAGAGTTTACTATAACCTCTAAACCATCAATCTTCCTCTCTTCAGGTATCCTCTAAGGTTCTTGAGGAAAAACCTTTGCACTGACTCCTATTAATTTTCAATTCACAAATCCCGCATCTTTTGTTTTAACTTGAATTTGTTTAATGTGATAGTATTTATGATTTTATCAATTCTTTTGAAATGTTCGTCTCATATCTTTTTCTTTGAGAATGTGAAGTGATTATTTCTTGATTTTATTCACTATTGATGGATGTCCTATTTGATTGTGTTCTTAATCATTCTCTCAAATCTTTGTGAATATTCCTATTGACTTTAATGGCTATCTCTTGTAAAATTTTTACTTCTTTAATTCAACTTAAGCTTGTTTGACCTAATACACAATCTTTTCTTTTATTGTTTTTATCAAAGTTCCTTGATTTAGATTTTCTTTTTAATATGTGATTGACTCTCTTTCTAACACACTTCATTATTTCTGTACATCACTACTTAATTGCGATCTTAAGCATCCTTCCACGTTTGTGCGACCACCATATGTGATGTTCTTCTCTTCCTAGGTTTTGTATCCTTTTGAGTCAACTCAAACTTGTTTCGGTGTCACGTGTGATTCCTAGATATAGCAAGCGATATATTAATTCTTTAGGACACAACTTATCGATGTTGAAGTTCAAAAAATTATAATTCTAAGGCCTGACGTGAGACCATTAGCAACCAAGGAGATGTACAAAAAACCAAGAGATTATGAAATAAAGTTGTATTTTGAGGAGATTGACGAACAAAATGAAAAGTGCTATGAGGGAGCACCGAATGCACGTGACAACAAAACACGAATGTTCCAAAAACCTTCATGCAAGCATGAACAAAAAACTCGAAGCAGAAATTTAAGACAGAGAAATCATGAAAAGAAAATGAGGTCACAGTGAGGAAAATGAAATGCCTTGAGAGAGAATGAAGTAAAATTGCCATAGGAAGAAGTAAAAATAAGAAAGAGAAAAGGGATTAGGCTTATATAAGACTCTAGAAAAAAAAATAGTAAATTCATTCTCCCCCATTTAATAATCCGCACGGTTACCAAAGTAATCGTAAGGAACGTGTGAATAAATATGAAAAGATGCAACATTTGAGATTCGTGGATATGTCGAGTACCCGACCTAATTCCTTGAAAGACGGATTACCCGACGTCATGGAACAATATCGTAATAAATCTAGCTCGACCTCTAAATGCTTGAGTCTGATCTAATGAAGTTCGGTCTTAAGTAGGGGCATTGTTCATACGTTGACCCACTATTTAAGTCAAACTCAAGATAAGTAAAGCCCAATCAAACATATATCCACTGGATTGACACCTATCCGACCTCATAGAAGTCGGGCACGACAACGCTATACTAGCCCTGCTTGTCCGAATCAGTAACTAACTCCTACAATCTCTCTATTTATCTAGAAAGGAGATCTCAACAACCTCCCTACTAAAAGGGAGTAGCTAACCCACCACTAAAGGTGGGACTACTCAAAAGATGGTTATTGACTCTACATCTACACTTATAAATACCCTGATACCTTTAGGTATACTTCGAACCCAATCTACTAAAAATCTACCAAAAATATTTACTAACTTAAACATCGGAGTCCCTTGCAGGTACCACCCCCCACCTCTGTTCACAAACAACTCGGACGGATTCTGATGCGTGAGCATATTTCTTTTATTTTCTATTTATTTTAAGTTAGAAATTAACAAGTTTTAATCTTATTTTAGTATTTGAAATTTCTTTGGATGCTACTTTGAGTTGCTTTGGTGTTTTAATTATTTCAGATGAATTTTGGATCGGTTTGGAAGAGTTCGCATGCAAAAACAAAAGGAGTTTGGAAGCTGCCAAGCTAGCACTAAACGCAGACCTGGGCTTTTAGTGCCAACAACTCAGAAACGCATGGAAACCATCTGCCCATTGGGGCGCTAAACACCGCCAGGAAGACAGAATCGAAGGAGGAGCTTTTGCCCACTAGGGAGCTAAACGCTGAATCTGGTATTTGGCGCCAACAACACGGATCACACTTTTTCCAAAGGAGCATCTTTAGTTGAATTTAGCTTTTAATTATTATATCTTATTTTATTTTAGTTATTTTTATTAATAAACAAAATCTTTTAGCATTAGAATTTATTATTTTATTTTAGTTTCGAATCAAATTAGGTTAGATATAAAAGAGAAAAGATTTATCCTTTCGAGGATCTACACACTTACGCACTTTCACATTTTCTGAATCCTAGTTTTTTCTCTGAGCCATGAGCTACTAAACCTCCTTGGTTAAGGTTAGGAGCTCTGTTTATTCTATGGATTAATAGTATTATCATTCTATTTTAATTAATATACTGATTCAATTTCAAGGATTAATTTCTTTTTTATCTTATAAATTTGAGTATATCGGAAGAATAACTCTCATTCTACATGAATTCTTGTTGATTCTTGGAAAAGTTATCTCACTTGTATACTAACTTGAAAGTAAATTCCTCCTAAACTGCTAATTGCTTGGACTTAACGGGATATATGACATATAATCCTCTTATATTTGGGTAATTAGGATTTTTGTGGCTAATAAACTAGAATTGAACCTAACCCTCTAATCTATATTAAGTGACTAAGAAATTGGCAGTTGATAAGGTTAAAATAGACTAAATCACTAAGGAATTAGGGTTTAGTCAATTATAGTTTTCCATGAAATGAATCTTGCATGATTAAATTAGTTGGTAAGAAATATTAACTAGGAATAATAAACATCTCTGAGGCCTTAACTATCTTGTAACATATTTCTCACACCAATTTCACTGTTTGCTTCCCTTACCCTCTGAATTTCTGTTTAATGCTTTTGAACCTCAAAATACCATTTTTTGCTTGCCTAACTAAGTGAATCACTTGACTATTGCTGCTCAGTCCATCAATCCTCGTGGGATCGACCCTCACTCACCTGAGGTATTACTTGGTACGATCCAATACATTTGCCAGTTAGTTTGTGGACTTTGAATTCCACACCAGATTCATCTTCGATGGAGAAGACATTGGACACATCACCGAAAGATGTTTAAACCTCATGTTCAAGCCCAAAGCAATCCAGTTTCGGATAAACCTCAAAACATGAGTCTATTACAAGTATTTCACTACTAAATCATTATAGATTAGAATTTAAAAGTTAGACATCACTCACGCTCATAATAATCTGAATCCAAATTAACTCATCGTTAACCATTACGGCGACAACAACATTAACACGAACACAATAACATCGACAAAGCAATAAGAGCCAAGCAAGGGCAACATCAATGGTAACAATGCATTTGTTCCAATCATTATCTGAACATGATGTGTTTGAGTTTGAATATGAGGTCCACATTCTTTTTTATGTTTATGCATATTTTATGAATTAGGATTGAGAAATATTTGTGTGTGGTGAAGTATTTATATAATTGGAATGATAGTATAGCTATTACTTTATAACTTTTCCATCTAAAATGATAGATGGTTCAATTCTGCTAGGGAACCAAGAGGGGGGTTCAGCCAACTCCTGCCAACTTTTTAATGGGTTGGACCTCGAAACTCATCTTAATAAAAATAAGTATAGATGGATGTTTCTTCTGCTAAGTATCAGAATGTTTCTTTTTCATACCGAATGGATGTTCTTTTATATATTTTTTAAATTTTTTTGTATTGCAAATGTGAATGTCTCTATTTCTTTAAAAATTTCATAATTTTTTAAAATTTTATAGATATCTAATTATTTTTGCCAAAATATAACTGGATATTTCTTTTGTTAAGTATTAGAATAATTTTTTCTTATTAAATGAATATTTTTTTTATATTTCTGTAATTGTTCAAGGACAATTCTTACTCCACCACTACTTCCTTAAATAATTCATGTATTGATGTATTATCGCTGTTGGAGAATAAATTAACTCTTGGAACATCCAATTTTTTGGAAGCAACATTTTTGCTTTCTGTGTAACTACCAGGCATCATTGCAGCTGGCGATTGTGATCCAGACCAAGAGAGAATTGCTGAAATGATATTTTGTAAAACACGGGGTTTGGACTCTAAAACTTGTAAGGGTACTTGGAGGCTACTAGCCCATTTAAATTCCTACTCTGAACCCTGTTTGAGTTCAACGAGAGAATCCAGAATTTCTACTGTATGTATATTTTGTAGAGAAAGACCAAAGTCAGACAGCATAGTCAATAGTATGTCAGATTAACTATTAATCGAATACCTAGAGGAAAAAAAGATAAACAATTAATCCCAATTTACCTTTTATTTTAGTTGCAGGGAAAGCAATTGAAGGTGTTCCTGCATCTGATTTTTGAGAAGCAGATTCTGTTATCATAGAAGTTTGAACCTTTTCTTTCTTTAATGAAGAGAATAATTCATTCCGGTTTGGTTTCTGCGGTGAGAGAGAGAGGTCTGTGTGTATGATTATTAGAGGTGTGTAGGTTAATGTGAGAGAGAAGAGGAAGGTTTTTATAGATTTTAAGTAGGATTACTTAATAAATTTTAAATTTTTTAAATTTTGAATTTAAAATTTAAAAATTTATTAATATAATTATAATTAATTAAGTTGTTTCATTCTTGGCCGATTAGGAGTTGATTCTATATACTTTTCCTAGATAGTTATTTCCTTTTTGTTTATGGAGTTGTTAATCTCATATTTATATATATCAGTGTAGTTGAGATCTTCTTTATATACAAATTGGATCGGGTTGCAACTAAAAGACTTAAGCTTCATCAAGTCAGAGCGACATGTTTGGTGTAGTAGACATGAATTTTTTATAAATTGAATCTTATTCATTAATGCAACAACAATAACAATAATATGAGTAACATTATTGAAAAACTTGTTAAATTTTTTTCTAAAAAGTTTTATTAATTTAATGTTATAATTTTTATTTTATCTACGCTAGATTAATTATGATATTTTTTATTTTTTATTTATTTTTATTCTTATTTTCCTCTATATTGATTCTAGTAATATTAAAATCAAATTACTTGAAATAGTTGTTAGATAATATAAAAAATCAAACCAACACAATTTTTCTCTATGTTTATTTTCAGAGTTAGGTTCATTTGAATTTATAATGACTGTTCATGTAGTAAATCATGTTTGGAATAAGATTTTTGTTTTTCATAAATTGTGGTTTAAAAATAAGATTTATGAAGATTTGTTGTGTAGTCATAAATCACAATCTAAACCCATAATTTATATTTATTTTTTCATAAATCGTGGTTTATAACAAAGATTTATGTACAATTTTTTATTAGTCATAAGTCGTGATTTAAAATAATGATTTATATGTATTTTTTATAATTTATATATTGTTAAAATAAGGTGAAATGTAGGGGTGAGCACAGATAGTAAGTATTCGATTATCCGTTCGAATTTGAATCGAACCAATTAAATTAGTTTTGGAACTAACAGGTAATCGAATTCGACCCGAACCAAACTAATGCCTCTCTCTAGTAATTGATTCGGATAACAGTTCTAGGGGTGCAGAATCCGAATCAACTCGTGAATTCCACCAGATTTTAATTAAATAAAAAAATAATATATATATATATATATATATATATATATATATATATATATATATATATATATATATATATACACCTTTTAATGATTTTGAGTTTCTTACCCAATTACCCTAACACTAGCAACGATTTCCTCACTCTATGGAATAAATCATAGCAGAACTTTTTTAAACCTCACCTTACCTGTAAGTGATACTGTTGTTGGAAGCACTTCTTCTCTAAGTACAGCCACTCCCACTGTATTTAGTGTGTTTAGATTTTAATATATTTAGATTTTAATATATTTAGTGTTTAACATGTTTAGATTATTTCTATTGATTTTACATATTTAGGGTATTTAAAAATTTTTAAGATAAAAATTTTGTTTTTTTAATTTTTTTTTATAAATTTTTGTTTTATCGGATACATACATAAAAAAACGTAAATTCAAACCAAATTAAACCAATTATAATTCAATTAGTTCAGTTCTAATTTCATCTAAAACCCAAATCAACCAATCTGTACTCACCCAATGAAATGATAATGTACTCTTAGATTAATAACATCACTCCCTCTTAATTATACTTTCTTTTTTTTTCCTTTTAAAGCTACTCCAATCTTTATTTAATAATAATAATAATAATAATAACAATAATAATAATAATAATAATAATAATAATTAATGGTTCAAAATGTGAGAATAGACCAAAATCAAAACTACATATTTTATCTATTTTATAAAAATTTTATATTTATATTTTTATAAGTGTTCAAACAAAATCGATTAAATAAAACCTATAACTTAATTTGATCTTTGTTCCCTTTTGGGATGCTATTTTTTTTTTCAATTTTCTTTGAATTTTCTTAACAAGTGTTTATCAATAGTATACTTTTTTTTATAAATATATTATAAATACATTTAACAATTTTATCAAGTATTTTTTGTTTATTTGTTAATACGATTTGTTTTTAAAAAATATAAATATCATAGACTATGTTTGAGATTTCACAAAATTGCATTATCCCTATTTTTAAGTTAGAATTGCACCCAACCCTATTTGCCTTTTAAATTTGATTGTATAGTCTAGTAGAATATCCTCACATTATTAACTAAAATTGACCTAGAATATTATGAGATAAAAGATTAAAGAACTTAACTAATACCCTAATTCACATTATCATTTTTCATCTTTACTTACCAATTTATCTATCTATCTATTTTATTATATAAAAATTGGGATTTTGAACTTAATGATGAAGTTGATGTGGCATGCTTTTCAAAGTGTTTTTTAATTTATTTCTTTTAACTCATTAAATATAATTCATTACGATGGATTAATTATATCAATTAATTGATTTGATTGGATATTTAAGTATCACACAATTTAATATTATGTATATCAATTAATTGAATATAATTGTTAGAGTATAATTAGAATCAATTAGATCAATTAGCATTATTCAAATATCTGAATATTTATTATAGGCTATTATATCTTTATTATTTCGATTCTCTTATCACCTATAAATATCCTTCTATATTGTATCATTCTACACAACTTGAATACTCACAAACCTTTTTCCTATTGCTCCCTCTAACCTTTCTAACATGGTATCGAACCATGGTATCCTCCTTGAGGAGGATAAGTTGATTTTCTTTCGGTGAAATCACCGTACTTTTCATACTTTTCTTCCGTTTTATTTTTTTTTTCCTTTCTCTTTTGTCAATGCTTTGATGCTTTTCTGACCTCACCGATTAACTCATCCACTACTTACTTATTCTCATGGAGAAATCATATATTTTTCATCACCTTTTGATAGTTTGTCATCTTTTCGAACTTTGTCACTTTTCAGCAATTTTCCATCAGTTCACCATCTTTTCAGCAGTTGGCCACTCTTGCAGCAGTTCCGTATGTGTTCTCTTCCAGTAGTTCCGTCTGCGTTTCCTTTCTGCAGTTTCGTCTGCGTTTTCTTATGGCAGTTCTGTCTGCGTTTCCTTGTGGCAGTTTTGTCTGTGCTTCCTTGTGGAAGTTCCATCTGCGCTTCCTTCTGATAGTTCTATCTGCGCTTCCTTCAATCAATTCTATCTGTGCTTCCTTTCAACAGTTTTGTTTGCGCTTTCTTCAAGCAATTTCGTTTGCACCCGTTCCGTCAGTTTATGCATTTTCTTATTTAGTTGTTTCAAATAAGTTTCAAACTCAAGTTGTCACTTGAGTTTGAGGAGGGGGTGTTAGAGTATAATTAGAATTATATAACATATTTGAATATTTATTATAAGATATTAAATTTTTATTATTTCAATTCTCTTAGCACCTATAAATACCCTTCTATATTATATCATTCTACACAACTTGAATACACACAAACTTTTTCTCTACTGCTCTCTCTTACCCTTTCTAACAATAATAAATATAATCTAATTTAGTTAGAAGTTCATTGTTTTATAATCTTCTATATATATGACAGAATAAAATTGTAAAAATAATCTTTTTATCACTTTTGATATTTTAACTCTTTTTTTCTTTTTTTTCTCTTTATATATACTTTTGTTTTGTGTTAATTTTGTTTATTTAATAATGAAATATACTCATGTTAATTCTATCATATAATAGTTTATTTTTCTCTTATGTATTTTGATTTGTATAGTTACTATTGATCTTACTATTTTCGTTTTTTTGGATTGTTCTTTATTTTTTTATGACTTAATAATTTAAATAAAAAATCAAAGAAAAGAAAAAAACGATGGCCAAAGACGGAGGTTAGAAGCCTAAAGCAGCAATATCATTTCTCAGCATAATTATTAATTATTAATATGAACTTTATTATTTCTTTTATAACTTTCTTTAATAGGAGTTTCATTTTTTTATTATTAATAATTTTATTATTTTTTCTCTAATTATAAATTTTCTTATAATAATTCTTTGATAGAATATTTTCTTGGTCTAATAGATTTTTTTCTATTTTTTGTCAAAAATAATTTATATTAAGAAAAAAAAGAAGATACAAATTAAATTTTAAAATTTAAATTTAAATAAGATGTGCAAAGGATAACTATTAAATTCATTTGGTAGATTTAAACTCTTTGTATTATCTTTATTGAAAATTTCAAATACTATTATAAAATTTTAGATTTTTTATTTTATTATTTCTAAATTATACATTATACCATGTATTTGAAAAGTTTCATCTTTTTTGAAATAAATGTGACATTATATACTTTTTTGGATACAAAAGGATAATGAAGTTAAAATGAGTAACAAAATTGATTATATAATAAGATACAATTTTTTAGAATTTCTTGCACAATTGACAAGTTTTTAGTTTCAAAATAAATTTTAATTCTATTTTTTATCTTTTATTTGATTTTTTATAATTTTTTCCTGATTTTCTTAATTAATTATGATTGTAATGATTCATCACAAATTTGTGTTTTGTAGAGAAAATTTATCAATCATAAAATGTAAAAGACTTAACCAAAAAATTTTTAAAAAAATATCGATTAATCACAAAATAAAAAATTATAAATTGTGCTATAGTTATGTTGTAAAATACAAATTGAAGCTATTTAAAATTAATTTTTTACCATTAATGTTAACTTAAATTATAATAACGTAAAAAGTAAAAATTGTATATAATAATTCAATTTAATTATTTATACTACCAAAATTATTTTTTATTATATACCATTTATTTTTAATGTGTCTATTAATATTATTGTGACATTTGTTTTGTTCAGTAATATTTTTTAATTTATTTAATCTGATTAATCATCTCTTTCTTATTTTATGCTAATTTTACTAATTAAAGTTAATAAATTTCAGTTATTTTAATTCTTGCAACTTTTATTCTAATAATGTATTTCAATTAATGCATTAATATAATAATATTTATATGTCATTAATAATAATAATCTCATTTTAAAATGATATATATATATATATATGTTAAATTATAGAAAATCAACTATTTTTTATACGATTAGATTAGACATATTTATATTCAATTTGTTTGATTACTTAATTAGAATTAATTATATTAAAAGATTAGATTAAGATTATGATAGACTAATTATATTGTTATTAATTAATTATATTAAAAGATTAAGATTATGATGGATTATCATTATTTTATTATTTTTTACTTTTGATATTACTTCAGATATTTTATTTTTTTATTATTATTTTTTATTCTCTTATTCTGTGTGTTTATTCCCATAAACCTTGCTAAATTAAATAAGGTAATGTATATCTTCTTTTTATTCCTCTTTTATATACACATAAAATTTATTAAATTATTTCTCTTCCGTTTAATAATTTTGTTTCTCTTTTATTTATATTTTTTAAATATTTTATTAGTTCTAATTTTTTTAAATTTTACTTTAATTTATGTATTTCTTCTTATTACACCTAAATTTTTATTTATGTGTAATATACATTCTCATATATATTACAGAAACATGATTTAATTTCATTAACTTGCCAAAATTTTTTTTTAAATCTAAAGCTAAAGCACAAAAATATATATATATATATAGATATTTTACTTTTTTAACTAAAAAATATAATATTTTTTTGCTATATTTGTTGAAATCCTAAGTTAAATATGAATATTGATTTTTGAAATAGAATAAATATATTTTAAATTTTTTTCATTTAAAAATAATATTCTATCAATGTTAGAATTATTTAGATGGATAAGTAATTGTGAATATAGAATTATTTAGGATGGATAGAACTAAGTACACCTTTTTATTGAAAATACAAATTTAAAAATATTATATTCAATTCTCAACAATCATCCTCTCATTGAACTATGGTATGTTCAAAAGATTTTTGAAAAAATGAAATAATTTTAGGTATATAATTTTTTGTAAAAATTTAATTAATTCAAGATATTTATAGTCGTTGATTAGAAAAGTAAATTGAAATAACAATTTAATATTTTTATATTTTAAAATATTATTTATTTATTTTTCTAGCATTCTTTATTATCTAATGATCACATTAATATAATTTAATTCAATAAAATTATTTATCATCATTTGATTGAATAAAAAATCTATTTTATCTGAAAATTTTAGGATTTCTCAACCTCAAGATCATCCATGTTAAATCATTAAGAAATATAACTGAGAGCGCAGAAGCATCCCTTCATTCGAGAGCATGATTGAGATCAGCGAGCTTGACTCTTGTGGTTCTGTGATGTTCGTCAACCAAAATTTTCTATATCCTGATAGGCCTGAATCACAAATCCACTGTGGGAAAAGAGCTACGGAGACGAGTTTGATATGTTGGAGATCAAAATTCTAAAGTCATTATTTATATTTGAGTGTGACATCTATTAAACCCTAAAACTCAAATAAAATAGTATCTACGGTTTTAATCTCATTTATCTGAATCAAAAGTAATAATGATTTATTTAATTCAATATTTATGACAATAAATGAGATCACCGTTATATAAGTCATTTAATAGGAAATTACTTAATTTATGATTATAATTAATAGAGAAAGTCTAGGGGCAACACTTTTATTAAAATCTGACCAACATTTAACTATCAAAAAGAAAGTGAGTAATTCCACACCATTAGATATAATCTCACACTATTAAAAACATTGATAATGACTAATTAATAGCTACGAATCACAAAATCCGCTGGCCCCTAACACTCCTCTATTTAATATATGTATTACCCAGAAATATATTAAGAAATAATAATTTTCTAACAATCTTTCACTTAGGCTATACATATATATTTTCCTGAAATAATCACATCTTATAAATTTTATACTCACATCTGAATGTTATTTCACTGATTACTTTAATAATCTGGTCTGTCTCATATATTAATTATGAAATTACTGCAGCTTTTATCACATTAGTGTTGTAACAAAACCACGATGATTGCTATACCAAAATACTCAACCATATAAATCAAATTTGTATGAGAAAACTAAGAAATTATATGCGAAAATGTTCTCATGCATGTCTATTTTTAACTGGTCTAACTTGAATAAAAATTCTATTTTATTCGGTGACAGACTCAGATGAAACTACAACGACAACGTCTGGGCTCATAGCGATGGTGACTAAGTGATGAGTCTGTGGAAGAAGAAGAGAAGAACTTAACATACTCACAATGAGAGCGAGAAAAAGAAAGAGAGAGAGAGAGGGAGAGAGAGAGAGAGAGAGAGAGGGGAGGGGATATACCTAGAGAAAGGGACTCGGTGTAACACCCTGGCGTTGGCTTCCGGAAGTGGCAACACCTTCGCTAGTGGCTCCAATTGAGACAAACTCCAACAAACACAATATATTCAAGAACATCAGAGGCAGATACAGGGTATTTTATAGAGTAATAAAGGTTCAGAGATGGTGGTTCTCATGACCAGGGCTCAAATGACTCACCATTAATGATGACGGCAACCAGAAATTCTGGCGATAGCGGCGGCAGAGGAACGGCTCCACCTTTGTGTGTCACCCTTCTCACACGTCTTGTGCTCCTTCTCTGGCTCTTCCTCTCTCCAGCGACGATGACTACTCCACTCTCCTCCACTCCGGTGCCGAAGCTTAGAGACGGCGAAGCAAGTTTAGGCTCAATGAACGGGACGGTGATGACGGCAGGTCCTCCCTCTAACCTCCATAGCACCTCTCTCTCATGAGTGTTCTCTTTCTCTCCTCTAGCTCTGGCAACAGAAACGACAACCAACGCAGGTAGCAGCACGGCGTGGCGATCGTCCTTCCTCTCTTCTTCCTCTGTTCTGTTACTCTCTCCCTCTGCTCTCCGTTTCCTTCTTTCTTCTGTTTTATTTCTCCCTCGAGCTCCTCATTCCCTTTCTTTCCCTTTCTTTCGTTTCTTTCTGTGTGTGTGCGCTTTTGTTTTGGTTGTGTTATGTGCTGTGAGTGTTAAGAAAAGGGTAGATAGCGGTGGGTGAGTGAGTGGCAAGAAGAATGTGAACGTGGCTCACTGAGGGATAAACATGTGTGGAGGGGGTTGCATGTGTGATTTGGGTGAGAGGAGTTAGAGTTAGTGAAATTAGGGTTTGGAATTGGGAATTTAGGATTAGGGTAGAGTATTAATTTGAACCTAAATTTAACCTAATATAATTAATTTCAAAAATACTATTTATTTTTCAAATTACAATTTATTTGTAATTAAACACTTTAATTTAAAATTATAGATGAATAAATATATTTTCTTTTAGTTCATAATATTAATAAAAACCTTAAATTATTTCAATTTAAATTATATAAAACTTTCATTATTTAATTTTAAAAACTCGAGATGTTATACTCGATAGGAGAAAGGTGGCGACGGGCTTAACAGTGTCAGTAACGGGATAAGCAGCGATGGTGACATGAGCTGTGAAGGAAGATGGGAGCTATGAAGGGGTAGGTGGCGATGGGCTCAGCAACGACGATGCGGGAGCTATGAGGTTTTTTGGGAAGAAGCCGAGAAGAAGAAAACTTTGGGTAAGGATGACTGGGTTTCTCTTGCGTGGCTATAGAGTATAGACTGAAGTTGTGAGTGTAACATCCCAATTACCCTAAGCTTTACCTCTAGCCGTAAAGCAAAGGTTAATCAGAGGTTATGACAGTTCTAAGGCTTATATATATATATATATATATATATATATATATATATATAGAAGGAAGTAATGTATTTTAGAAGTCTGATGAAGGATTGAACTCAAAAATAGAATTACAAAAGCGCGGAAACGTTCACACAAAGCTAAAACGCAAGACACAAGGTATAGATGCAAAAGAATAAAACATATATAGATATAATATTATAATAGCTCATAAGGAACTAGCCGCAGCTTGCGGAGTTTAAGCCGATTTGTTACAAATAGATAAATACAGAGTTTTGAAATTAAAACAGCTTATACAACCTATCTCTCAAGTAAGCCTCTAAGGCCATAAAAATAAAATACAAAGAGCTGTGAGAGTAACTATAATAAGGTAAATTAGAATTAAACCAAGGAGAAACCATACTCCGCACTGTCACCATATCCGCAATCTCATCGAAGTAGATTACGACCTGCATCTGAAAAAGAACAACAAAGTATGGAATGAGAATCGGAGGTTCTCAGTATGGTAACAGTGCCCAATGATGTAAGATGTAAGGCTTCGGGGTGCCGAAGGCAATCCTAGAACTTCACATCACATACGGATACTCAAGCTTAGAACAGAAATAAATGAATAAAGAACTTAAACCATAAACCGGGTTATCTAAACTTTTGGAAATTCTAACTAAACTAGTCACACCGCCGTATCCCACAGCCCTCGGCAACCTACCCTCCGTGCGATCCCATCGCCACCGCCTACGTAACCTCCTCAGCACTATACAATCACAATTAGTGCAAGCACGTAAAACACAGATAATATTCATATACAACAAGTAATTCAAGAAGCAAGTTAGCATGTTATACAATTAGGCAAAATCAAGTAAACAAAGCAAGCAAGCATATAGAAGATGCACATGATGAATGTCTGCCCTATTGGTTGTGATATCACATGTCGATTATTGTGCCAAACCCGACAGCGAATCCGGTCGATAACTCCCGGATTAGTCTCTCTATTGCGCATAAGGAGGAAAATTCTGAGGGAGAGTGCCCTACCGCCTTCTCCTTTCAGAGGAAAATATTCCGAGGGAACGTGCCCTACCACTTTCTTCTAGTTGTCGCATGATTTTGTGGGTTAGTGCCTTACCACCTTGCAATCAGAGAGAAGTCACATTTTCAGGAGGAATAATTCCGACGGATAAGTGCCCTACCACCTTCTCCTTTTAGAGGGAAATATTCCGAGGGAACGTGCCTTTCCACCTTCCTCTGGTTGCGAAAAGTATGAGTAAAAAGCCCAGCTTCAACTCTCACATCCGAACGTACGCGGGATTCTGCCACCCCATATGGCGGAGAACAATGCATAGTATAATTACATATTCAATCTCAGAGGCCACTCCTCATAACACACTTCCACTCATACTCATTCCATCAACCTTAGCCATTCACCATTTCCATTACGAACTCATTAGTTCCTTAGTTTCTCAATTCATCATCAGCAATCACCAAATGCACTACCCTTCCTTCTCTCCCCACCAAACTCAACATCAATACATCAGAAACCTAAACCTCCGTTCTCTAACATTTCAATATAATCATCAACTAAAACCCTTAGCCTATTTTTCTTATTCCCATACTCAAATCTGAGTCCAAAAATCTTAAAATAGTGTCATAGAAGCTTACAACCTTGTTGGGAATGTGAAATAGTTGAAAACAAAGTTTAAAATTATGAATCAGGGCATGTGCGTCCGCACAGGGGTGTGCGTGCGCACGTCCCGGAAGATTTTGAAGGTGTGCGTACGCACAGGGGTGTGCGTACGCACAAGTACTAAAATATATAAAGCCTGTTCACTCGCACAAGCTGTGCGAGCGCCCCTAACAGACGTCCTTTCCCGACTTGTGCGTGCACACATGTCGTAATTCTTCATTGATGTGCGCGCGCACAAGCAATGCTAGCGCCAGAGCCCTTTCCCCTGCCTGTGCGTCCGCTCAGAACATAACTTTCACAGGGTTGTGCGTGCGCACAAGGATGTGCGTGCGCACATATCCAAAAATCCTGAAATTCTGCAACCCTGCAGAATTTCAGATTTTCAACACCAACTTTGAATGATCATAACTCCCTCTATAAAATTTCAAATTTTACAAACTTTATATCAATTTGAAGAGTTTTCAATACACTTTAACTTAAATCAAATTTCAACAAATTTTAAAAATCGAGGCAAAAGTTATAATCAGGAAAAGTTCACCAAAAATCCATTTATACCCAAAAAACCTCTTAACCTCAAATTCATCAAATCTCACAATTCCAAACCAAACTAATCATAACACAAACAATACCAAAATAATATCAAGGTCCATACCATTCCTCTCTCAACTCAATCATCCATAATATCCCTATTTACACCATTTAACACCATTAAAATCCTTAACCGTCAACATCCAAAACCATTATAAACACTCATAATCATCTTCAACCAACTACACTAACCAACCATAAGATCATCATCAACATCCATCTTCAAATCTCAACACCCACTAACACAATTCATCAATATTCATCATCTATCAATAGGAAGCATCACTCTCAATTTCATTTCACCTCAATCTAAATATTTCACATCATATTATCATTACAACATCATAATTCACCAATATGCTCAAAAATCATCAACCCATCATAATTCATCGTAAATCATCATTCAACAACTCAAATTCTCAAATCATTATACATAATCATCATACAACAATCCCAATAACCAATTTAATTCAATTCTATCCTATGGATCACTAGTCTAAGTATCCAAAAACATTACATATTCCATAAAGGAAACCGAAATGATACATTCGCTGATTCCCAAATGCACCAATCACCAAAGCGAAGCCACTAAGCTTGATCCAAAACCTTAACCAACTCCAACCAACACCAAAACTCAAACTAACAACACATATATATACCAAAATCACAACCTAAGATACACAAAATAACTAAACACAAGGATTTAGTGAAACTTTACCTTACCCAACGTGATTAGGGATAAAATCCAATATTTATCCGCTACTAGAGATCACCTAAACAACCAAAACCACAAAATCTACTCAAAACTCATATCCAAAATCGCGCAAAAACTTAGGACAGAGAACTGGGGAGTGAGCTTCGAGTTCTTACCAGAAAAACTTAAATAGAAAGGAAGAGCTCGTCAAGAGCTTCGCGTGGTCGCAAACGGCTCGTCAATCGGAGGTCCGTAGCTCAAGTTACAAGTAAAAAAAGGTGGGGGTGAATAGTGTTTTCTCTTCTCCCTCTCCTCTCATGGCAGCTGTGTCCCTCTCATCAAATTAGGGCATGAATGAGCTGAAAAGCTCATTAAGTGAGCTTATATATGTTGGACCTTGGGTCCGGTTTGAGTCCGGTCCAATTTGTTAGTGTTTTTAGTCTGTTTGACCCAACTTTG
This sequence comes from Arachis hypogaea, assembly GCF_003086295.3. Classification (NCBI taxonomy): domain Eukaryota; kingdom Viridiplantae; phylum Streptophyta; class Magnoliopsida; order Fabales; family Fabaceae; genus Arachis; species Arachis hypogaea. The sequence goes on from NC_092036.1 coordinate 17,411,845, forward strand.
GGCCAAATCTTTAACACTAATGCCCAGTTTTCCATTTCTAATGTTTTTCTAAGGTTTTTGATTGTTTCCACTTTTTCTCGTGCGATACCGGGAAGACTTGAATCGGTTTAACCGGTTCAACTGCCGGTTCGCAGTTTTTCACGATTTTTCACAGAGAACACATTTTCTTATTCGGAAGGACCTACTGAGTTCAAAAATCATATTTAAATCCCCAAATTCTCATCCTAACTTTTCGGAATTTAATTTGGACATTTAAATGATTTTATTCGTAAAAACGCCGGTTCTTACAGTGTGTCCTAAATTCAGGGCGGGTACACCCAAAACTCGACCATACCCTGTCCTAAGCAAAATCTGTCCCGACTCGGATCAAGTTATTACCCTCCCCATCCGGGTATGGACGAGTCGGGTATCCGCGTATTCGAGTACTCCTGTCAAGTCTAATCATGTATTGATGCTCCATTTATTAAAGGTTTACCACTAGCCAATAAATTACTACACACACAAGATAAGATTGTAACTTCTAATAGTTGTTTAAGCGAATGAGTGAGATGATCACTCAACAAACTCAAATTGATTAAGATAAATACTAATTATTTTTAATATTTTAATATTAAAAATTTTAAAAATTTGATTTTAATTAAACTTTGTAATATATTTACAATAATAATTACTATATATATTTTATTTAATTTTTTTTATATAATTTTATATATTATTCCGTATAAAGTATAGAAAGATACCACTTTTTAATTTGAATATGGAAGAAAAAGTGGTGTTAGACTCAGATGTGGGGAATACAGGTGCTTTACAGCGGTGTCAGTGAATAGAACTCGGACCATGCATGTTCTTCCTTTCATAAAAAAATTGATAACAACAAATAACTCGGAGGGTCCGTTTTCTAGCTTCCGAAATTCATATTTGCCTAATCATAAGTCGGACCATGCGATTTATTAAGCAAAATTTTAAAATCAAACAACTCGCATGGTCCGATTTGTGTACGCTGAATTTTTTCAAATTTTTTAACACAAATCGGACCCTCCGATTTGTGTACTCTAAATTTTTTTAACTTTTTAAACACAAATCGGAGGGTCCGACTTGTGTACTCCCACAATTTTAAAAAATACCAAAAGTTACCATGTTAAAGTATATCGCTCATTTTATTTCCATATCAAAATTTTTTAACCGAAAGATACACTAGTACTTATAAAAATATGTCAATCATTAATAAATTATTGCCTTTGTTTCATACAACGAAAATTTATGGTTGTGATATATTTTTAGGTGGAAATTAAATAATTTGTTAAATTACAAATTAATATTTTTTTACTATGTCAATAATTTTTGACAAAAACTTTTATCCTAGTTGTTTATAATTTTAATTACTAATATAAATTTATTTAACTTCCTAATTTTTATAGCATTAGAGAAATAATAAAAAATGCATTAGTAGTTATCGCTAATGCTTTTTTGCTTTACTGAGAATTATTGAAGAAAATTATTACATAATAACTATTTGATCATTTTAATAAGTAAATTATTTATTCGGTTGTACCCAAAAGAAGAATGGGAAAAATTTAGGAAGAAGAAAGAATAATTAAGAGGAATTGATCTTATCAAACTGAAAATAATATTATCATTTTTCTAAATAGAATAGAGATGTAGCTAATGTTTATTTAAGAGAATAGTGTAATATTATAATTTTTTAATTTTATTTAAGTAACAAATTACAAAAGTTATATTAACATAATGAGATAAAAATAATTGGTATACCATATTTTTTAAAATATTTTTTATTTTATACGATCTATAATATTTTTTTTACATGAATCTAATACCTATTGATATACTAGTTATGTATAACAAGAAAAAAATTGATGTATAATTTTTTTCTAAATATTTTTTATTATATATAATTCATAAAAAAATTATTTCTAAAATTTAAATTCAAAATCTTTTAATTAAAATATAAACAACTATCAAATTAATTAATTTTATCTTTTATTTTTTTATATAAATATAATAAAAATTTAATCTTAATATACTTATATATTAACTGTATAAATAATTATAAAATAAAATAAATGTGACGAAATAATTATAAAAAACATTTTATATTATAATGTATTAAAATGAAACTTATTTAATAAAAAAACAAGTAAACTAGTTAATACAACTTTAATAACATTGTTAAGGGTATTAAAATTGTTATCATAACTAATGAATATATTAAATAAGATAAATTTTGATTATTTTTTACTAATACCATTGAGTTACCAAATATTTCCGGTGCTGGAATTATTTTAAAGTTACTTTGATTGAGGAGAGCTGTGCAGATAACGCGCTCTTGCATGGAGAGAAGGATTGTAAACAGAACTAATATACTACAATCATACGTAACAGTTGATTTTCAATTAAATTAAAAATGAGAATTCGAAAGGATAAAAAGGAAGAAAGCAGAGCAGGGATGACTTGTGCAAACGGAAGCAGCTGAAACTGACGCGTGTCCAATTACAGCTGTATCCCAAATCCCAAGCCAACCGCTCCCCAGGAACAAGCGGTACCAATTTCAGCATAACGCTCCCAGAAACCCCTCAAAACCTAACCTCCTCAACCGGTTACCTCACCCCCCCATCCCTCCCACATATAAACCACGATCAAACACCAACCGCTTCACACACACAAAACAGCAACACCACAAAAAAACCCTTTCAAAAATCTCATCGTAACGCCTTACCTACTTCGCTTCTGTTTCTCTCCATATATAAATCTTCACTTTCACATGATCCTCTAAATCTGAAAAACAATACAAAGGAAGCTAAGCAGTATGGCCATGTCTAGAAGAGAAATGGATCGGATCAAAGGCCCGTGGAGCCCGGAAGAAGATGAGGCTCTGCAGAGGCTGGTGGAGAGGCACGGGCCCAGGAACTGGACGTTGATAAGCAAGTACATCCCGGGCCGCTCCGGGAAGTCCTGCAGGCTAAGATGGTGTAACCAACTGTCACCTCAGGTTGAGCACCGGGGCTTCACGCCCGATGAGGATGAGACGATAATCCGGGCCCATGCCCGGTTCGGTAACAAGTGGGCTACAATAGCCCGACTCCTGTCTGGTCGAACTGACAACGCGGTAAAGAATCACTGGAACTCAACACTCAAGCGCAAGTGCTCATCCATGATGATCGACGAGCCTGCAACAGGTCCGGCAGACTTTGACGGCGGTTACTACCTACGGCCCGCGAAGAGGTCTGCGAGCGCAGGTGCTACCATGCCGCTATCCACCGGGCTTCACATGAGCCCGACGTCGCCGGGAAGCCCGTCGGGATCCGACGCGAGTGATTGCAGCGTTCGCGCTGTCTCTCCGTCGCACGTTCTGAGGCCCGTGCAGAGGACCGTTGTTCCTCCGATCGAAACTGCGTCCTCTTCAGAGGACCCTCCGACGTCGTTGTCGCTGTCTCTGCCTGGCGTAGACGTTGCTGTGGAAGTCTCCAATCGTGTCACGGAATCTATGTCACGTGCCTTTTCTCCGGCGATGGTGATGGCTTCGGCGGCGCCTTCAACGGCTGTAACGACAGCGGATCCGCTGCCATTGCCATCGCCACAACATCAAGTTGTAGCGCCGTTTAATTTTAGCGCGGAGCTGATGGCGGTGATGCAAGAAATGATAAGAAAAGAAGTGAGGAGTTACATGGAACAACGCAATGGGATGTGTTTTCAGGCTGCTGGTGGGTTCAGGAACGTTTCGGTAAATCGAGTTGGGATTAGCAAAGTCAACTCGTGAATAAGAAGTGGATAATAGAAAGATTAGCAACTCGGAAAATGAGCTTCGGAAATGAAGAGAAAGAGGGAAAAGAATGAAAAGGAAGCTGTTTCTCTTTTTTATTTTAGTGTTAGGCTAATAATAATGTTGGTTAATGTACAGGGGGATAGGGAGAGGAAAAGTGGTAATGATAAACTATAAGCTATATAAGCAGGATGGTTACTTCCTAACAGGTAAAAGGACACCACTGTGGTTAGGGTTGGACGCATTGCTTTTGTAAGATGTCGTGTTTGGAGGCTCATGTCCGTTCTTTTTTGGAAAGGAAAAAAAAAGAGGGTGTTATTAGTAGGAAATGGCAAAGAGAGAGGGAATACCTCAACAAATCTCAAAATAAGTTTAATTTATTTAGTTATTTGCTCAAGTCCAAATGATTAATGCTGTTCGCATTTTGTTGAGATCCGAAATTAGTGAAACCAGTCATCTTTAATGTGATTATAAAATTAAAAGCTGAAACACAGCCGAAGATAGTACTTTGATCAAACACTAATAGTACTGTTCAGTTGCATATTAATAGATTTTTTTTGGAACTTCAATTCTGCGTTTTATTGATGTGGTTTACCTGGACACAGAAGACCGGAAACAAATTAGCAACACATCAAAGTATCAAACAGCGCAAGCTGCCATGGGCTGTAATCTCCCCTCAATTTTGGGAATTATTTCAAACTTGAATATAGTTAAAGTTGAAGGCATTGCTAACTAATTGGGTTGGTCAAATAGTAATTCATTAATCCTTTTAAACATTGAATTAATCCTTCTAAAGAAATGTTAGGAATTTAAATTGTCTTGTACATTGTACATGCAATTCCAACTAATTGGAGTTCAGATCCTTATTGTAAAAAATGCTTCACGTTCTTTTATTTTTATTTTGGAAAAAATTCAAATATTAGGCCTTTTGGGGGCCTGTAACTGATCAACTGTTGTAAACCTTACCTAGGGCAGTTTATCAAGGTTCTTTACGCAATACGCAGTCATGTTCTTCCCTACATCGTTCTTTTTTATTTTTATTTTGGAAGAGGTTCTGGGCAGATGTGAGAATACTCCATCTCAAATGTAGTTGGAAGCTATAACTGATTGAAAAGGGCAAAATATTTGACCAATTCTAAATCAATTCAACTAGATAATAACAGTAAAAATCAACCCAGGACTTGCGTGCTGTATTTTGGCGTCAATATTTATTCACATTAGTAATTCATTAATTCTCTGATTGACTAAGAGAATTGTTCATGCATAGTCTACCTTAATATACCATTTTTCCTTATTCCATTAGAAAGGGGGAAACGAGGGCTCAAGAAAGGAAAACTAACGGCAAATAATGGAATGGGGATATTGACGTTTGTCAATAAACACAATACATTCAAATAAAACCACGTTATAAACTCGCCGTTGTAATGTTGCTTGAGCCCTTAATATTTGTCCCAAGAGAAAGAAGCCTAGATTTAACCTCGCCAATCAAATGTAACAAATCCTGCTTCCATGACCAAGATGGTTCGTTTAAGGCACGAATAGAATTGAGACAAACAAGCAGGGTTCCACCTTCATGTAAAAGAACCTGCATGCATGTAAGAGATTTCACTAAAGAGCAAACCATAGGAAAAGGTTAAGTACGAGAGGTCACTGGATTTTAAAATTCTAGGCAACAGATAGGGGCATCATTCACAATCATCTAAAATAAGCTTATTCAACGATTTCATAGTGCCAAGATAAACAGATGTTTTCCAGAAGGATCAAATTCATCTTTGCTTCGTTGACAATAAGACATGACTGACAAATAGGAATATAATCCAGCATAAAATTGAATTTTCATACCGTTAACCACAAGGGCAGAAATCCCAAAACTGATGGAAGAGAAGCCATGGTAATGCAGAACAATGCCAGAGCCACATTTTGTTTAATCTGCAGGTGCATTTGAATATAAGCCAATAGCATCCAAAAGTGAAGAAATATTATCCGATAACAGCATATATGTAAAAATATAAAATACCAGTGTTGTTGTTTGGCGAGACTTGGCGATACAAAATGGTACTGCAGAAATATTTTCACGAAGCAATAACACATCAGCAACAGCTATAGCAGTTGCACTAGCACGATGAGCAAGCACAATCCCTACAGTTGCAGCAGCAAGTGCAGGGGCATCATTGATTCCTTCACCAACCATAATTAAGCCTCCTCCTGTCACAAAAGTTTTTTAAGAAATGGAATGAAAGGAAAGATGCATGTGAACAAGACACCATAGAATTTTGCAACATTTGTGGAAAGCTGATTAAATTAGCCTCAAAATATGACAATTTCAGTTGTAAAACTGACTGGCACAGCTAAAAGAAGACAACATAGATGTGAATTCACGTAGAGATGGGCTTTTAATCTCTGCAGAATTTATTTGTTCAATTTAAGTTAGATACACCCAATTGGGTGCAAAAGAAACAAATTACCTATTACCTAACTTCTTTATCAAAAACACCAGTATGCCACAACAAAAGTGAAATCAATAAACATGTATCTAGTACAGATATCAGCCCAAATCAAAGTCCAAAGAACAAGTGAAATATTATTGTTAACAAAGATTAAAGATACCAAATTTAAAAAAGAAAAAACTCTATTTACAGAACTTACCTGTATCTCTTGATGTGTCTTTTACATGACTCAGTTTATCTTCAGGTTTCAGGTTGCAATGAAACTCACTGATGCCCACAGCATTTGCAACCCTCCTTGCACTACACTCATGATCACCAGTTAACATTATCACCCGTAACATTGCTTCATTCTGCAATTCTTGAATAACATTAAAAACCCCAGGACGAGGCCTATCTTCTAGGTGAATAAGTGTCACCTGCAGCAAGTTTGGTTTGAACACCGATGAGAATCGGACATTGTAGCATATCATATCATTCATATAATGAACCTCAATGTGTTTTACACCTTCAAGGGGATGGGGGGAAATGGGTAAAAGGTATTTTCAAAGAAATATCCCATGAAAAGTTCACCACCTTCTTATTAACCGAAAGAGCAGCATGAACAAATTCACTTCCATACGAAGATGTATTAACAGCTTCCTTGATCTTTTCTGACTCCTCTTCAGAATGACAAAATGAAGTGATGAAATCTACAGACCCAAGTGATGCTTTCAATAGCTTAGCACTTCCAGTTCCTGACTATACAGCACAAGAATCAAATTAAGTCATTTTACTTATTATTCAAACAAAATGAGGAAAAACAAATATTAGAGGTCAATTTTGTCACCTTATTTATCCAATCATAATATACTGTTATGGTGTTTTAGTTAGTTGTGAATTTTGTGCTAAAAATTATGCATATAATCAATATTCCAATCATGCAAAGTTTAATTTATGTTCGGATATGTTAATTCACCCCTAACTTTTAATATAAACTATCTTGTTTGGATTATGTAATAAAAATCCTTTTTATGTATTAAATTAACAAAAGATATGAGTTAATTAGAATTGAATTTTTTATTTTATTGTATTTATCCAAGAGAAATTAGAAGAGCTATTGAATTGAAGTAAGAAAAAAGGCAACCTATTAATGCTTTTGAAATAACCTAAAAATCAAGTGTAAAGAAAAAACAGAAAGGAGGTCTGGGGGTTGTTTGAGATATTAAGCATCCCCAGACATGCACTTGCATTAGTGTGTGTGTGTATGGAAAATAATTGCATTAAGAAATAAAATGATAAAAAAAGGCACAAATCTTTGTGATGTATACAGGATTAATTGGAATTCTAAATAAACTGTGTGCTTGGGATTCTGCAAATATGGTAGCATATATTGTGATCCTTTGCTTTGTCAACAAGAGTATAATTTGCCATGGGTTGTCTACACGAAAACGTGGTACCTCAATGCTGTTAACAGTAGCAATAAGGCCCCTTCCAGGGAAGTACTCAAAACTTTCAACAGAAACAGATGGGAGGTCTTTGCCTTCGCTATGGTCAACAACAGCCCTGCAATATGTTTCACAGAAAGTATTTCATAAGGTTAAGTTGAAAATGATCATGTTTGGTCATTTGAATAGTTCATACAATGCATACAATAGACTGACGAATTATTATGCTAATCCAAACATAGAAAGTACAAGGAAACCAACTAAGGGGTGAGTTAATGTATTTTTATATTATTATGTATATATTTATATCCATGTTCTATAATTTAACTAATTTTTAAGAATTTGGTGTCTTTATGTCTATATCACGTCAAGTGTTTGTATCAATGTCTGCTTTACACATAACAGACCCAAAGAAAAGGTATTATTCTTTTTCTTAGAGATAATAAAGGAATAACATATAGATTCAATGAAAACCAAAACTATGGAGGAGGGTCCAAAGATGATATGAATGGATTATGTTCCAGATGATACCTTCCAATGGGATGAGTAGTACCCTTTTCCATAGCTGCAGCAACAGCAAGAGCTTCTTTCTCACAGGTAGGGATGCAACAGGAAGAAATGTTTGACTCATTCTTTCTGACATTATGACCATAAATGGGCTCAATTGCCTTGAATAGAAGTCCTCCTGTGGTTAATGTTCCTGTTTTATCAAATGCAATAGTATGACAAGAAGCTAGAGCATCTAACACATGTCCACCTTTGAGTAATATCCCCTGCAAAATGAGGTAGCCATCACAACAATAATAAAATGAATATCTAGAGATTCAAATTTTTGAACAGTTTAATGACTTTCTAATTCAGTCTGGGCAATAAACATAAAAGGAGTAAACAGGGACTTAAAACAATGTCATTGAAATGAACAAGGTTATGCAGTACACCATTCAGTTGAGGTAATTGTCACAACCTTAAATAAGAACAATCCAAAAGTAATCTATTGTAATAGTTTGAATAACTTCCAATTGATTCAGACCAACAGATATGAACTGTTTGAGACAGAGACTTAGAAATTACAATAATGTAATCGATGAGAACATGATTGTACAATTATCGAAAACACAAATAGGAGCCAGAAAATGAGGAAATGTGAATATGATGTATTATTCAGACCTTTGAGATAAGATCAGTTTATGATCAACCAAGGAAGAAGAGAAAGAGAAGTCCTGAATGCTGAGCATTAGAGAGGCTTGTCTCTACCAAGAGTTGTAATTCTAGCCTAACTCACCCACCAAACTTTCTGTTACGACAATCACATTGCAGCACAAGTCATCACAGACAAACATCCATTTCTGTGTCTCCCACTCACAGCATTACATTTAGGTCCATTAATTTAGGAGCTGTTCTTAACATATAATTATGCTATTTGGTTTTGCATATAGATGGACCCAACTAGGAACCTTTCATGACCCAATAAGAAATATCTTTAGCATTTTAGTAGGCAATGCTTGTCTCCATGTTGGAAGCATCAAGAATGTTAACGGGTTAGTTTTTCTTCAAAAGGCAGTTGGATCAAGTTTCAAGTTCACATTTGCTGCTTAAAATTGTTATTGAGAGTGTGAGGCAATGAAGGTCAGAAAATTGTTTAGAGAAAGTCAAACACATAGAAGGCTTAAAAACATTATTCTACGCATGACTACAAATAAAAAAACATTTCCTCTTCAAATGGATGAATGGGAGGTTAACTTCTATTTAAGGACACTATTAATAGGGATATAATGATATTTATTGGTAAGGTTCAGAAAATCATAATTAAGCAAATGATATTACTATACAGTAGTTAATATGTGGGATTATTATGAACTAGCGGAATTAAAAGAATGACGGTGAGTTTAAAAATTCATGAAAGAAAAATGAACACAAATTAGATAACAGAATATTGACAGCACAAGATTATGGCATAAATAAAACACCGATATGGAAAAAACACTGACAACACTTGATTCAGTCACAAGTACAAACAAAAAAAAAAGGAAGTTTTAATATGGAATTTCATATGTTATATGATTGAATTTAAAATATAAACCAACATTTTGGATCTGAAATAGTGAAAGATGTACCCATACGAAGCTAATTAATACCTTTCTTGCGCAGGAACTAATTGCTGTTGCATATGCTAATGGGGCCACAGCCAAAGCACATGGAGATGCTGCAACCATGAGCCCTAGGGCTCTGTAAACTGAACCTCTGCATGCTACATCAGACAGAGATAAATAAGCTGAAAAGATAAGCCATATATACAACAAGAAGAACAAAGCCTATCCTACTAGGTGCGGTGACAAGCCACTAGATAAGCCCATGCTGCGAATTATAACTATCTTATGTTATAAACTCCAACAACAGCTAACTTTCCGTGAGCGATGGTTATTAGAATTTACGACTCTTTTTGTCTCAAAATTCTACAGTTCCATAAACCCTATGTCAAAACATTTATCTAAGCAAATAATATTTTATATCACAAGGCTCTCATAAGTCACAGTGACACATTACATCACCTTGCTATCATTGAATTCGTTAAAACAAAATATCTCTCTCTTGTCACTACTTATATGTTAAGTTTAACAATGGGGAATAATTATATTAGACTTTTGGTGTGTGGTTTAATGATGACGTTCCAGGAAAGAGAGACAGGGTTATGGGGGTCCAGTGATATTGTTTTGTTTTGATAGGTACTAGCAAGGGTTTTTGTTTGATGTTATGGCTGATCATATGTCACATTTTTGGCTGATGTTGGCATTTTCAACTTTCTCCATCCTTGTCTTTTGCATGTTGATACCTTTTCTATAATTACCAAAAAAACGCCTGTGGGAGAAGCTCATCCAAATGGGAAGATGGTGAGAAAATTTCCTTGGTTAAGTGCTTAGATACAAGTTGTGATCACTCTAATTGGCTGGGAGGTGTATTGTCATCCTAAAAAGGAAGGTGGCTCAGAAATTTCAGTTCTAAAAATATTGCCTTTAAGCTGAATGGCAATGGTGAGAAATGTATTTCTTATGCATTAGGTTATCAGAAGCAAGTATGACCAGGACACAAATAGATGGGATGTATAAAGCTTCACAGACTACTCATTTAACGTCCAAGAAATTCATTTCCTAAGGTTAGTCATCCTTGACCTTGCTTCCTTGAAGGCAGGTAACGACTCATTAAAACTATAGGGAGGAATAATGGATTCAAGACTCCTCTTTTGGTCTAGCCTTTTCTCAAATCTTTTGCTTATCCTCTCTTAATAATGGCTCTATCAATTTCATCTGCTACGCTATCTATCTATCATATTTATTAAAATATTTTATTTTTATAAATAAAACTATGAGATAAAAAAATCTAAATTTTAATTTATTACTTTTCATAATAAATTGCATTTATAGTACAAAATTGCATTTTTAGTATTTTATTAATTTTAATTTTCAATCATATATTTAAATAAAGTAAAATAAATTGAACTAAAAGTTGCAATTCGTGAAGTTATTATTTTGTGAACCTAAAAATAAAAATAAAAGTTTAAAGTAAATCTCAATTCCAAAATCAAAATTGGAATTTAGAATAAATGAATTAAGAACTTACCTGGTGTGCTAATGAAAGGCCACTTAAATAAAATTGGCCCAATAACGGCAATTGCAACTGATAATACCACAACTACTTTGCTGTAACGTTCACCAAATTCGTCCAACCATCTTTGAAGTTTTGGTTTATTCAACTGTGCTTCTTCAGTCAATTGCACAATTCGGTTTAGGGTTGATTCGTTCCATGTCTTTGTTACCTGTGATCAATTTTGTATTTTGTGGTAAGCTCCCAACAAAAGCACAGTTTTAAAAAGCATAGACAGGAGGTAACAATTCAGAAACATGCTGAATCTTGCTTAATTGTGATTACTAACAAGCTAACACTTGCAAACTAACTTCACAATGTCTTAACAGTTGAATTCATGGATAAGATTCGATGAACTAGATTGATCACGCTATCCTTAAGCTCAATCATGTCAAACTCAACACTAGATCACCAAAATATCCATTGTACTACTAATAATAAAGGAATCAAATTCCACTTTCAACATATTGCAATCCTTAATAACTGCCTGACAAACCACCACCACTAACTCCTCTAGTCCCTAGTGCCACCTGGCTACCTCATAACTAGCGGTCTACCAGAACATTACAGTTAGCTTCTCAAGATGAACTATAAAGATTCTTTTCTATTAAGAAAAAGTAAACAAACATTATAAGAAAACTAAAATATTTCCTTTTCACTGAAAGAAAAGACTAAGATATTTACAACCAAAGCCACCTTCCTGTTACCGCAGATTCCCACCCATTAATTCATTAATCTACCAGTTTGACCTTCGTGTCCCAGTCACCCACCAAAAGTACCATCACCCAGCCCAAGCTACTGCTACAGCCACTAACTTGTATATATTAAAAAAAGGCAGCCCGGTACACAAGCATCACAGGATCCGAGGAACAGTAACACCCAAAGAGTGTAATTAGGCAGTTTAACTGATATATGATTCAGCAGCTGATTCGACAACTTGAATCAGTGACATTGAAGTTACATGGAGACAACTCAACAGTTGTTCCAGGGCTTCCCTTCATTACCTTGTATATAAATACACCTACTGAAATATGCAACATTATCGTAAAAAATTGAACATACCTTTACAATTATCCTCCCATCTAAGTTCCTTGCACCACCAGGTATCCTGTCTCCAATTTTGGCCTCCAATGGTTTGATTTCCCCTGTCAAGTGCTCGATGGTAATTGTAGCGTTGCCTTGGAAAACTTCGCAATCTACAGGCACAGACTAATCACAATACCATCCCCATTATACTTCAATAGTCTGATGTATAAGACTTGAGACTCCAAATTGTGCATGAATGAGTCTGTATCATGTATGAAAAATGTTCTCCTTGATGTTTGTATGAAAATACTAATGGACTATAAGTTTTTCTCATTCATTTCGGGAAAGAATATTCTTTTAAGAAGATAACAGCGGACAGGAAATGTTCTCTATAAAAGAAAAACAGAGAAGAGCGAGATAAGAAATTGCAAGGAGACTAACAGAATTACTGTTCTCTATGAGTAAATTTTGAAAAAGACCCTTCCAAAACAAACTATATATGGATAATCTACTGCATTTTTCATATAAGAATAATGTGTGTGGTATTTAAATAAAAAATAAAAATAAAAACCTTCGTAATCATCCACATGCTGTTTGAATGATAGTAATGTCCTTAGACTAACTATTAAGGCCATTAAAGCCATTCATCCTACCCAAAATTATTTATGCCTCTTAATTTGAAGAACAGTAAAACACACACTTATAGGTACATTTGTTACTATAGAGAAAGATAAGCTGAAGACAATTAAGTTTTAACTCCGTTCACTCTTTAATTCTTCTATCTTTGGATATCAACTGTATTGTTACATTATTAATTCAGTTTGGGCTTATTAAGTAAAAAACCAAACACACCAGGTTTCACTATATATTAAAACCCCAGAAATTCTAAAGAACTCCAGCCGTTGGTTGCAGGTATAATTATATTCAACCAATTCAAACTTCAAAATTAATGCAAGGCAGGTAAGCAATAGATTCTATCATAACTTACCTCACCAGCACCAACAAGGATATATGATCCTACAGTTACATCATGCACAGGAACACTCTTGTACGCCAAGTTGAATGTATTAGGAAGCTTATCACCACTGGTGTCAAGAACAAGTGCAAACTCAGGATGATTCTCTTTCAACTCTTTAACATCGATCATCGACCGTCCAGTGAAGTACTCCTCAGCTGCAGAAACAATTCACTCAAGCAAATCAATCTCGTTCCATAGTAACCAAATCTCACTTCCGAAAAACAAGTTTGAGCATATAATGTTAGTTCGAATTTCCAAAATAGCTCACCTATATGCGCGAGATTGAACATGGCAAGAAGCAACCCTCCTTCCAAAGAGTTTCCCATAAAAACAGACGCAAAAGCAGCCATCGCCATTAGTACATGGATGTTCACTTTTCCACTGCTAAGTTCAATTAGAGCATCCAGCGAAGCCGAAACCTAAAGAAAGAAAGACAAGAAAGAATTAAACGGGGAAAAGAGAAGAGAAAGAAAACGGAGTGAGAGGGTTTTGGTTGATTGTTGCGTACCCCAACCAAAGGAAATCCAAGGATGATGAGGGAGTGTTGGAAGCGCTTAACGAGAGGCTTTGGCAAAGTGTGAGGGCAAATGGCAGCTGCCACGAATAAAGCTGTTGAGAAGCAGCAAAGATGCAAGTGCTCCCTTAAGAAATCGGCCAAGTCCATCCACCTCGTGGCTTTCGCGAACCCGATGATCGCTCGTTGTGGTCCCGTGAGGTTAGCGCTGTCGATGGCATGATGCGCGTGGTGGTGGTGGTGGTGGTGGTGATGGTGATGGTCGTGCTCGTGGTGGTTATGATCGCTGTGGCTGTGATGGTGGTGGTTAGCGTTGGAGTGAGCGAGGCAGCGGAGGCGATGGTAACGGAGAGGGAGGCATTTAGGTGAATAATAGAAGGGTTTGATTGGAAGTGGGGGAGGGTGAAGAGGGAGGAGCTTGGAGGATCGAGTTCTGGTGGGTGTTTTGTAAAAAATTAGTGATTGGAGCTTAGAAGAAGGGATCGTGTAAGGAATTGATTCCATGTTGTGGTAGAGAACTTGGAAACTAGAGGAAGTTCAGGCCATCGAGGGGGTTCGAAGGGACTGGGAAGTGGTTTATGGCGGAGTGATTGTTAGTTTGTTGTTGTTGGTGGTGGTGGTTTGGGCCTTCAGAATTGAGGGGTAGTGCAGTGGTGGGTGGATGTGAGTGAAAATGAACCATTCAGTTCGTCGTCATGCCAATGCCATCCTCACCACATAGTGTGCCCATTCCAAGACGCCCGGCACGCGCCTCGTGGGGCCGTCGGAGCTAAATTTGTCTCTTTGTGGTTTGGGCAGGGCCGTAGGGGGTGCCCTTTTTTACCACGAGCACTAAGATGTGAGATTTTTTTAAAAATAATTTTAAAAAATATATAAAGAACTCATTTTTAGTTAATCATCATAAGTTAATTTCTTTTTTTTTCTAATTCTAAAAACTTTTATTTAAAAAATAAAATAAATTTATAATGTAAAGTTTAAATTTAAGATAAATAAATTTATTTTAAAAAATTAGTTGATATTAATTAAAAAAATTATTTTCATAACATTATTCATAAAATAAATATAATATTTATGAATTCATATAGAGTCTTTCTCTATTATTTATCTCATTATAAGTGCAAATGATATAATATAAACATGTTTCGTTTACAATGTCAACCAAATAAGTAACAAAATTTTATACAAATATATCATTTGCTCTTGAAATATGAGTATAAATTATTTTAAACCTATCTTGTTGTAATGTGTATTTAAGGTTTAAAGTTTATGAACTATCTTGTTTGCACTACCTTTTTATTCTCTTATAATATTTTTTTAAAATGGCTATTGGTGAGTATAATTTTTTTTTATCGGATATCCTCGAAGGGACTACTGATGAGTATATTGTTGTGAGTGTTTATCCAAATTCAGCTATAGGAAGAAAATGAAAAAGGGTTTTATTTAAATGCCCCAACTCGATATTGTTTTAGACTCGACATTTTGATACCCTTCACAGGCTGAAGAACTTAATATTGATAAATATAGGATCATTCGATCAGAAATAGATTAAGAATCTTAGGTACAAGCTTCTTGCAGTATTGGACAGCTGATAATTTAGAATTAAGATTTTCTAGCTTGTAAGTGATAATCATGTGCACACAATATTCGATATACATGAAAAAATCTTAGCCTGGAGTTGTACACTGAGGCCAACGAGATTGGTGGCAGTGGTGCTGGCCCATCCACTTCTGCACAGCTAGATCCACCAATAACAACACCTCCTTTGTATTACACTACTCCAAGTGAACATATGAAGGAGGATTACATCACTGACACGATGCATCCACTAGCATCTCGACAAAGGATGAGTTTGTTATCGAGAGACCACTGGGATGCAAGTTTCTTTTACCCGCACCACTTTTCGTATTAAACCTCTCTAGTGTCCCTTGTCACTATCACACATTAGATATTGATGTAATGCAGGAGGATCCACTGTGTGGCATTGGGGATGGAGTGGAAGATTGTAACCTAGGATATCACGGTGATAAGTGGCATGATTATGCCTTTTATCCAAACTAATCTTTTTATTTTCATTCCGATGTTACAAAGTTTCATATAATAGTTATTATTTCAAGCCTTCTTACCGAAAAATGTGAATGAAAAAGCAAGGCAATTACAAAGATACACAACAACTGAGAAGAGACGTATAACATGCTCCCTAAGTTGTTGCAAGCCTTGCAACAATGCCACCTAGGAACAATTTGATAAGGTTTTTTGACATTCCTGTCATGTGTTAAGACTTTTCAGCACTACAAGCACTTTGTCTTTGTCGACAACACTCATTTGTTTGGAAAATATGAAGAGCCTTTGCTAATGACCATTGCACAAGATGGTAATTGGAACATTTACCCCATTAGATTCGTGATTGTGGAGTTTGTATCAACCGAGTCTTGGTCTTTTTCCTGAAGAATTTGAGGTAATAAGTTATCCCACAACAAGGTCTACTTGTAATCTCTCACAGGTCTCAGTTTATTCGTGCACTTTTAATGTCAAAGATAGTGGATGATGTCCACCAAGTGCTCGTCATTGTATTGCATCTGTCACATGGTGTCCAATTTCATGACCCTCTCCAAGCCAAACTAGGGGGAATAATACATGAGCGCTTTGGCTATAGCATTGCGATGTTGAAAAAATGTATGGTCACATGACCACCAACCTGATTGAGTGTATCAACACCGTTTTGAGGGAACTCGATACCTACTTGTTGTAGCGATCATGCGAGCCTCTTACGAGAGATTGCAACAATTGTAGATTCGAAAGGGTTAGGAGGTACAAGCCTAACTTGCAATCGGCCATCAGTTTTCACAATGCCTCCTCGTAGTTGTGGAGAAGAGTATTGAATCACTACCCAAAATGCAGGTGACACACTATGATTGGAGATTGTTGGTATTTAGTGTGGAAGATCTTGATCTACTTGAGGGCTCGAATAATACTTTACACTGTGTTCGCTTCAATTCTTGAGTGTATGACTATGGTCTATTCCAAGCATTGCATTTTTCTTGTCGACATGTAATTTCCGCATGTGCGGTGACGAGAATTGAGTGGGGGTAAGTATGTTGACCTTGTATATATGATAAAATCTGTGTTCAAGGTGTACGATGTGGAGTTTTCACCAACTCTAGACAAAGTTATAGCTAGAGTGGCATGACAAACAGCTACGACCTAATCCATTCATGCAACGATCAATCAAGGACAAATTGATATCCACAAGGGTTAGGAATGAGATGAATCTAGTTGAGCATTAGAAGAAATGGTCTGGGTTGTGTAGGCAAGTGGGATACATACATTAATGGAAACGCATGGATATCTCTCCCACTAGGTCTCCACTCAGGAAACCTGTGGTATATCTAATTTGTGGTATATCTAATTAGTGAGCAAAAGTGATAAGGTGGGTATATAAAACAAGACGACAATGAATTCAAATTGAAATTGGATAGAAGATAAAGTGATTTTCTTTCATTTAATTTCAATTTATCCGAAACTATGATGTGAACAAGTGAAATTGAATGAATACATCAATAAATTGTATAGATAATAGAATAATTTCTTTTGTATTTAATTTCAATCTATCTTTTTGTTTTATATTTTCAATTTCGGTTTATCTTTTTTATTTAATTTCAATCCTTATCTTTTTGTTTATCTTCAATTTCATATCATTTTATATTAGATTTCATGTTTTCGATTTAATGTTTATTCTTTTTATTTATCATTAGCTTTTTGTCATAATGATACGTGCTTCAAATCGTGACATGACTGTAGCCAGCAGACAGAAATTAAATGGAGTAAAAATTACTTTTTGGTTTCGTGATAAAATCTTGGTGTGGACGAATGAGGTTGAACAAGTCTCTCTCTTGTAGATAGAAGGTAGAATAATTTCCGTCCGTTCAATTTCAATTTATTCCAAATTATGGTGTGGATAAGTGAGATTGAGTGAGTCTCTTTGTTACATCAAAAAATTATATAAAAAGTAGAGTGATTTCCTTTGTATTTAACCTCAATCTATCTCTTTTACTTTCTATTTTCAATTTCAATTTATCTTTTTATTCAATTTCAATCATTGTCTTTTTGTTTATCCTCATATTCTTAAAAAGGATGCCTTTGGCGATGTCTATAGTATCCTGCTATGTCACACTACATACAAATCTGTAGGTCCATGCTGGAATGACCAACCCCATGACAACTGCATGAAACTGTCAAAACCTGCCAGAAGAAGTCACTAAATATGAACAAGGCTATTCAACTTATCTATTATCAAGTATCCCTCGATCAACATCATAATATTTCCATACATACTAAAATAGTGTCTCCAAGATCTGCATTAGGAGTATGTTGTATCTTTTACCTAATTCATGTAAGCTTCATGGAAAAACCTCCTTCCTAGTTTGTGATTGAGCTGAAAATGCTAGCCGGCTTCGCTTTGTGGTAGATTGGCAAGTTGGCAGGCTAGTCTGGTTTAAATCTTAAAAAAATTAATTAAAATAATAAATAATAATAATTAAAAAATTAAATAAAAAATCAAATTATAACACAATTTTTTACTATCTTCTAAATTTGTAACTTTAATATAATTATACAAAATAATATCCATCAATAAAATTATTTTATTTTAAGAAAAAAATCATATAATTTGAGTATTATATTAAAGTCTATGATGGTAATCAGTGGCTAAGAGAAGTGGGGTTGAATCTTAGCCCCCTTTTTGCTGAGTATTACTTTCTGCCTTTTAAGATATCTTCAGGAGTTACTTCTACTATTTGTCTCATAACAAGTCAAGAGACATTTTCTTTTTGTCTCGTAACCAGATAGGAGATATTTTTCAATTTTGTCTCCTACGTAATAGAGTAGAAGAGAAAGAGAAAATCACATTGAGAAGTATCCTATTTCAACTGCTAAGTGCAATGTAGCCTACATCTAGTTTTCATCACGACTGTGACGGAATTTCACTATAATCAACTGATTACATACACCAATTCTTCCCTAGGAACTACCCATTCCTATCCGGAACAAGTCCAGAATCTATCCGGAACATGACTTGGACAACTGCCAAGCTTTCAACTGCAAAGTGCTAACCCAACTTGCAAGAAAATCCCTACAGGATCATGAAACACAACACAGATGTACAAAGGTACTCTCAAACATCTATGGCTTTTTCTTTAATTTTGCACTCTCTGCCTTTTTTCTCTCACTGGCTTTTTCTTACAAACCTTACTCTGTTTGCCTTTTTCACCATGAGACTCAGACAGAGAAAACTAAAGAAAATACAAAATAAAACTCATTGAAGGAGAAGAACTTCAGATAGATTCGGGTAACTATGAGAACTCTATTCTTTCTCTCCTTCTCTCAACCTTTGGCCGTTCACCCTTATTATAGAAGGGAAAGCTTCCAAAGTTGAAACCGGTTCAACCAACCACCTTTTTCTTCTTTAATACAAAGGCCGGTTCAGACAGAGAGAAGAGAGAGAAAAAACCGAAAGCAAATCAACATGCATGTACTTCTCTCTTATCCCTTCTCATCAAACTTCATCAGAGCCATTCATCTTGACTTTGGCTCCAAGAAAGATCTTCAACCCTTGATGGATCTCTAATCCTTGACAACTGCTTCTTTCCCATATTTGTTTCTTCCTCCACGTAGCCAGAAGCTACCTCCTATGATGGATGAACAAAAACAGAAATGAGCTTTACCACAGAGATCTTCTTCTCTGACCGAATCCGATCTTCAACATTTTTGGTATGAAGATCTTGAAACTTCTTCTTCACATCTTGCCTTTAATGGCAAAAGTCTTAGCCACGCCATGCTTTAGATCTTCTTTTCTCAAAGGCCATCTTTACCCTAGCCTTTTTCTCTCTTCATAGCTTTACTGCTTTTTTGATAACTTCTTCTTTCTTCCTTCCTGTATGACATGACGGAATGCAAAGAGAGAGAGGAGAGAGAAGAGAGAAAAAGCTTTGGATACGATGAATGAAATTAAAACAAATTAAATCCCACTTCCATTCTCCTATGCATAGTAACGTGTAGAGCAGTAAATGCCATCAAATCACTTTTAGTTTTCCTTTTTCAATTACCAAGGCAAGTAATTAATCCAATTGAATATTGAATTTCATTCCACAAAGGGAGTAAGTACCCAAACCAAGCATGCTTCAATTCCTTTCTTTCTTCTTCAATTTCAGACCAACAAATTATTGGATCAAAAGGAAGCATTGTTTTGGGCTTCACATTAGTTTCCTGGCCCAATAAGCATTTGCTTATGCAAAAAATAATTCAGCCACTTTGCTTGGAATTATTTTTGCACCAAGGTTGAATACTTTCTCATCATATTGGACTCATGTGACTTTTGGCCAAATAAAAATCTGCACACTAAACAAAATTATTAAACAACCAATTGAAATAAAAAAATAATTTAATAACTTTGTAATTAATATTTTTTAATAATGTTTGATCATCATCATATTTCAAGTTTTTCAAACTCAACAATCTCCTCCTTGATGACAAACATTATTAAAAAAATGAATTGAAAAAGGTTTAAGGATTAAGAGAACTCCCTTGAAGATTTTGAATCCTCCCCCTTTCCATTGTTCATATTGCTCCCGCTTAATGTGTGCTTTTATCCAATGGAAGTAGTACCTATAACATGCTTCAAGTAGTTCCAAAAGAAATTTATGTATTCACCACATGGAACCTTTCAAATAAAAACATGTTAAAAAAATTATTTTTGAGCAAATAATCAAGACTTAATTTGTTATCCTTCAGATAACATGTTGCTCAAATAATGTTCTTGTAAAGTAGAGTATGATAGAGTACGTTCAGAGTACATAACAATAATAGATCAAGACTCATCATATTATTTACAGCAATATATTCAAAGCTACTAATCCCTGCCAATCAAAATATTTTCTGCCAATAAAAGTAATTAATCAGGAAAATGAAACCTATAGCCAGCATTCAGTTATCAAAACAGAGCATCAGCAATAATCATCAGAAAATAAAAAATCAGAAACCAGAGCACAAAAATTGGATGATTTGCAATCCTAATTCTAACAGATCAACCCCTTTTTCTTTTTTCTTTTTAATTTTCCTCCCCCCTTTTATCATCAAGGAGGGACCCTACAAAAAATTGTGAGAAGCAATGCAATCCATAATCATTAAACAGAACAAGTAGTTAAGTTATGGTTACAGTCATCCAAATCAAAATAAATAGTTCAAATAAAGCAGTCCAAAATAAACTAAGTCCATAACACCAAAGAAATTTTGTGTCCATGAGCAGCAAAGAACAAATCTTCAGGCATCAGAGAGATTGACATCAGAGTCAAGAAGGTCATCTTCCTCGTCGGTATGGACCGCGTCCTTTTCTGCAGTCTTCATATGCATTGCATTTTTTTGTCACTCTAAACACAGTCCCAAATATGTCTGATCATGAGATATGCAAATGATATGGAGGAAGAAGTTAGAATGGCAAATAACACAAGAGTATCACAAACTATGACTCTCTGACAAGAGCCACTTTGTGGCATGATGGCATGTGTAATGATTCGATGCGACAGAGCTCTCATAGGTCCGAGAGCTTTATGAGTCAAGGTGGAACCATCCAGAGACGAAAAGTTTTCACACACCCTAGCCAGAGCATTTTGAAGGAAAATACCAACTTAGTTATCCCATTTTCCAGTTATATAAGCTCGGGCCCCCCTCATCTTGATATCCCAAGGCAGTGCTTATGGTTTCATGGTTTAAAGAAAGATAGATCTTTTTAATGTAAGAGTGAAGTTCACCGTCATGAAAGATTAAGTTTGCATAAAACTCTCTTACAAGTTGGGATAAACAGGCTTTCTGATTTTAAAAATTGGTATCCATTTTAAATCTTGAAAATTTTGTGAAAAATCAATGCCCTTTTCAGTAAGAGTTTCCAAGTTAACAGCAAAAGAAACACATAATTGACGGTTTACCAACACCTTAGAATGGAACTCATAAGCAGCACATGAGATGACCGATAAGGATCAAAGTGAGAATGATTCTTACCATACTTGTTCTTGAATTCAAGAGAATCAAGATTCGGGGGTTCTCGGGTGTTGTGAAGAGTGTAGCGCTTTGATCGCTGAAAGGGGGTGCAGAATAGCCTGAGGGATGGGGTGTGGAGCACCGTGGAGGTGGAGAGGGACGTGGTGGTGGAGACAGCGACGCTTCTTCTTCCTCGGGCATTGGCCCATTTTCTTTTGCATCCTTCTTGCAAGATGAGGATCTTGGATGAATAACTCTTTTTCTCATGGAACCGGTTGAGTGAGAAGAGGGAGATGAGGATGAAAGAGAGTGAATATGAATATGAGTGTGAGTTTGATGAGTAGAGGAGGATGGAGGATTTTTTACGGAAGGAGTTTGGTTGCTTCTTCGTGTGGCTAACTTCTTTCTCATGATGAAAGAGATGAAGTAGAGAATGAGAAGATGAAGAGAGGCCGAAGAGGTTGGAAGGTGAGGAGAGGTTACACTGCATTAAATGCGGAGTGGAGAGAATATCATTTAAAATAATGAGCATTTAATAGAAACGATTTTCAATCAAGAAAATTTTAAAAATTAAAACAAATAACTGAAAGGCCTTTTTCTTGAAATGTGGGAGAGAATAAGGGAAAAGATTTTGATTTGACATGAACTCCCCTTATGAAGATATGATGTGATAACCTTCCCAAAAAATATTTAAAAATATTTTAATCAAAACATGATGAAAAAATGAAAACGGGCCAGTATCATGGAATGGATCAAAGGAAATTGGTTGGGTTTGAGTTCAAAGGCACCAAGGTCCAGTCTCCCCCTAATTCACAGCTTGTTCATCATATGCCCAGATTTGTCTCTCTGCTACCTACGAGACAAAAACCAACAGAAACATAAAAATCACAATTTTTCAACATAATTCAAATCCATCATTCCCAAACTGTTCTTTAAAGAACAAAACCTATCTTCACACAGAGGTTTAGTGAAGATGTCAGCCAGTTGCTCTTCGGATTTCACAAATTGAATATCAATAATACCTTTTTACACATGTTCCCTAATAAAATGATATCTTACTTCAATGTGCTTAGTTCTATAGTGCAAAACAGGGTTTTTAGAATGTTTATTGCACTCATATTGTCACAAAATAATGGTATACTATTGATTTTCAATTTATAATCCTCTAATTGAGTTTTTAACCAAATTAATTGTGAGCAACAAGCTGCAGCAGATATGTATTCAGCTTCAGCTGTGGATAGTGTAACGGTGGCTTGTTTCTTGCTTGACCACATGTTAAGTGAGCTTCTAAGAAAGCAACACATTCCGGAAGTGCTTTTTCTATCCACCCAGTCACCCACATAATCTGTTTCACAAAATCCTACTGCACAAAACTCATTAGATTTAGGATATCACAAGCCAAGATCATATGTGCCCTTAATGTATCTAATGATTCTTTTTACGGTCGAAAGATGAGATTCTTTTGGGTGAGATTGAAACCTTGAACATACACCCACACTTTGAACAATATCCGGCCTAGAGGATGTAAGATACATAAGTGAGCCTATCATTCCTCTATACCGAGTTTCATCCACATCTTTGCCACTTTCATCCTTATCAAGTTTAGTGTTTGGATGCATAGGTGTTCCCATTGGTTTGGAATTTTCAAGGCCAAATTTCTTGACTAATTCTTTTGCATATTTACCTTGGTGAATAAAAATACCACTAGGAGTTTGTTTAATTTGAAGACCAAGAAAAAAGGTTAATTCACCCGTTAAACTCATTTCAAACTCGCTAGTCATAAGTTTTTCAAACTCTTCACACAAGGTTTCATTGGCCGAATCAAACACAATATCATCCACATAAACTTGAACAAGTAAAATATCATCATTAGATACTTTTATAAACAAGGTAGTATCGGTGGTATCCCTTTGAAGATGGTTTTCCAACAAGAAGGCACTAAGACTTTCATACCAAGCTCTTGGGGCTTGCCTAAGGCCATAAAGAGCCTTTGAGAGTTTAAAAACATGATTTGGAAATTCTTTACTTTTAAAACCAGGGGGTTATACCACAAATACTTCTCTATCTATAAAGCCATTAAGGAAATCACATTTAACATCTATTTGGAACATCTTAAAACCCTTGTGGGTAGCATAGGCAATAAGCAACCTAATTGCTTCCATTCTAGCTACCGGGGCAAATGACTCATCAAAATCATTTCTTTCCTTTTGATCGTAACCTTGAGCCACTAATCTAGCCTTGTTACGAACAAGACTACCATCCTCACCCAATTTATTTTTAAAGATCCACTTTGTACCTGTTACCTTCTTACCATTTGGATTTGGTACAAGTGTCCAAACCTCATTCTTTTCCAATTGAGCTAGCTCTTCTTCCATGGCTTTAATCCATGAGGGGTCTTCAAGAGCTTGCTTCACATTGAGAGGCTCCAATTGGGACAAGAAAGTAACATTGCTTTGTTCGGCTTGCTTCTTGCTTGAGGATCTTGTTTATGCCTTGGGATGAGTCACCAATGATGAAATCATGAGGGTAACCCTTCAGAAACTTCCATTCTCATAGCCTTTGAGGTAAGGTTCTGCCTTGATGAGTTTCAGATGTCAACTCTGTTCTAGCTTCTCTAGCTTGCTCAGGAGACAAAACTGAAATGTCTCATTCCTTTTGATGAGATGATTCTGGACGGACAAGTTTAACAGTTTGGACAGACTTGGGAATATCTTGACTGGTTTTTTGGTTCACTTCAGTTTCATAACTTGCATCATCTTCTAACACAACACTTGGAATAGAATTAGAATTACAAAAGGATACATGTATGGATTCCTCTATTGTTCTATGTTCCTTGAGATAAATCCTAAAAGTGTTGCTAGTGGTGGAGTATTCGTTCATAGAATTTTGGATCAAATTTTTCAAGGTTTTCTTTATTGTTAAGCATAAAACATTTGCAACCAAAAATATGGAAATACTTAAGATTAGGAGGGGTTCCTTTCCAAAGCTCATATGGAGTTTTCTCTAAACCTTTTCGAATGATGGTTCTATTCAAAATATAACAAGCTGTATTTACAGCTTCAGCTCACAAAAATTTTGGAACATCGCTTTTCCAAAGCATTGCCCTAGTCATTTCTTGAAGGCTTCTATTCCTTCTTTCAACTACCACATTTTGTTGAGGAGTTCTAGGACATGAGAAGTTATGTACAATACCAAAATCATCACAGAATATTTCAAAATCTTGATTTTCAAATTCTTTTCCATGATCACTTCTCAAGTGGGCAATTTTTGAATCTTTTTCATTTTGAATATTTTTACAAAGAGTGAAAAAAGCATGAAAAGCATCATTCTTGTGAGCTAAGAAGAGAACCCAACCGAATCTAGAGTAGTCATCCACCACCATCAAACCATAGTGTTTACCTCCCAAACTTTGAGTTCTAGTTGGACCAAAAAGATCAATATGCAACATTTCTAATGGCCTCTTAGTGGAAATTCCATCTTTTGGTTTAAAAGAAGATTTTACTTGTTTGCCTAGTTGGCAAGCATCACAAGTAATATCCTTATCAAATTTAATGTTAGGAATTCCTTTCACCAAATTTTTCTTAACAAGCTTAGAAATTTGGTACATGCTTGCATGACCCAATTTCTTATGCCAAAGCTATTTTTCAGATTCAAGAGAAGTAAAACATGTTACTTTTTGATCTTTTAAATTCTCTAGAGTTAATTCATACACATTATTACATCTTTTTGCTTCAAACAAAATTTCACCGGATTTTTCACAAATAACCAAGCAATCCAATTTTCTAAAGATAACCTCATAACCAAGATCACACAATTGGCTAATGCTTAGTAGATTGTATTTTAATCCATCAAAAAGTAAGACATCATTTATAAAAAAGAGAAAATCTTACCACTTTACCTATGGCCACTATTTTTCCTTTTCCATTATCACTGAAAGTGACAAAACCTCCATCATATTCATCAAGCTTGATGAATAATGTTGCCTTTTCGGTCATATGCCTAGAGCACCCACTATCCATATACCACATGTTGTCTTTTCTCAAGGATGCTAGGTAAACCTACAAAACAAGCATAAGTGACCTTAGGTATCCAAATCTTTTTGGATCCTTTGATGTCAAACCATCTTCTTTTTCCCAAGCCATTATAATCACAAACAATTTTGTAAACCTTATCCCCAATCATCTTTTCTCTAATGAAACACCAAATAGGAAAATGTCCATTCCGATTGCATAATCTACAAAATTTATGAGTTACTGTTTTTCTAAAGCTTGTTGAGTTTTGAAACCTTATGTTATTTGAAGATGACGCCATGTTAGTAAAAGAAGGTTTTTCAATAGATTTTGCATATTTATGAAAATCCAAACCAGCTTTATCATAAAGAGGTTTTTGACTTGCCAAGAGTTGATTTAAATTTTCAGAACTTTGAGCAAAGTTGGTTAAGTCTTCTTTAAGTCTTCTTATCTCTTTATGCAGCCACTCATTTTCTTCAAAATAGTTCATATTAGCAGTTCATATTAGCAGTTACAGAATGATGGTATTCACAGCTTTTAAGTTTAGCCTTTAACCGCTTGATTTCTTCAACAAGATCAACAACAGTTTTGGCTTCCCTTAATTTATCTTTAAGAAAACCATTTTCAGCTTTCAGTATTTCAATTTGAGACTCAAGATCTTGGTTTTCACTTAGAAAACATTTAATCTTTTCAGAAAGATGATCAATCATAAGATGAAGGTCTTCAGTGGAAGGATCAAGAAATACTACCTACTCTATGTGATTGACCATGAGACATGTTTGAGACTTGATTTCTGATTCTTCATTTTCATCAAAGTCATTTTCTAAGTCTTCCCAAGATGCCATGAGCCTTTTCTTCTTTCCCCCTTTTTGGCTTGTCCTCCTTCTTCAGTTTTGGACAATCAGACTTGAAGTGTCAAGCTTCTTTACAATCGTAACAGATTACTTTGCTGAGATCCTTCTTTGGCTTCTTTGAGCTGCCTCCTTTGTTTTGTTCCTTCAGCTTCACCATTTTCCTGAATTTCTTAGCAAACAAAACAAATTCATTTTCAGATGAGTTATTATTGGATTCATTATCCAGAGATTCAGTAACAGATATGAGAGCAATTCCTTTCTTTTTTGTATCTTTTTTTAAATATGTGTTTTCAAAAGCAAGCAAATTTCCTCTTAAATCATCATATGTCATAGTATCAATGTTACTACTTTCAGCTATCACTATTGCTTTGGTTTCCCACTCTTTTGTGAGGTATCTCAATATTCGCCTCACAAGCACAGATTCAAGATCTGTGATCCCCATAGCATCCAAGCTAGTGATGATGACGTTGAATCTTTCAAACAGTTCATCTATCATTTCTCCTTCCTTCATTGAGAACATTTCATATTCTCTGTTCAGCATGTCTATTTTAGTCTTCTTCACTAAGGTTGTGCCTACATGAGTGATTTGAAGTTTATCCCAGATTTCCTTTGCTGTAGTGCATATTGATACCCGTCGGATTCCTCGAAGCTGATCGCATAGTTGAGCAAGTTGACAACTTTGGCGTTGAGCTCTACTTTTTTTCTGCCTTCTTCATTCCAATCGGCTTCGCCTTTGAGTGTAACCACACCATCAGCTCCTGTAATGGTTGGAAATTGTGAACCTTCCAAGATAATCTTCTAAAGTCTGTAGTCTACAGATTGAACAAATATCTTCATTCTTTTTTCCAGTAACTATAGTTCTTTCCGTTAAAGAATGGGGGTCTGTTGCTTGACTGCCTTTCTATCAGAGTATAAGCAACCAGATTTGAGCCACTGTTAGCCACCATCAGGATCTTTTCTCCTAGCTGCAAAGCTTGATCTCTTCGAGACCAAGTTCTGATACCAATTGATGGTAATCAGTGGCTAAGAGAAGGGGGGTTGAATCTTAGCCCCTTTTTTTTGCTGAGTATTACTTTCTGCCTTTTAAGATATCTTCAGGAGATACTTCTGCTTTTTGTCTCACAACAAGTCAAGAAATATTTTCTTTTTGTCTCATAAACAGATAGGAGATATTTTTTAATTTTGTCTCCTACGCAACAGAAACAGAAATGGAGTAGAAGAGAAAGAGAGAATCACACCCAGAAGTATCCTGGTTCGGCTGCTAAGTGCAATACAGCCTATATCTAGTCTCCATCACGACTGTGATGGAATTTCACTATAATCAACTGATTACATACACCAATTTTTTCCTAGGAACTACCCATTCCTATCTGGGACAAGTCCAGAATCTATCCCCAAAACTGAACTTGACTTGGACAACTGCCAAGCTTTCAACCATAAAGTGCTAACCCGACTTGAAAGGGAATCTCCACAGGGTCATGAAACACAACACAGATGTACAAAGGAACTCTCAGACATCTATGGCTTTTTCTTTAATTTTGCACTCTCTACCTTTTTTCTCTCACTGGCTTTTTCACCATGAGACTCAGACAGACAAAATTAAAGAAAATACAAAATAGAATCCATTGAAGGAGAAGAACTTCAGATAGCTTCGAGTAGCTATGAGAATTTTGTGCTTTCTCTCCTTGTCTCAACCCTGGCCGTTCACCTTTATTATAGAAGGGGAAGCTTCCAAAGTTGAAACCGGTTCAACCAAACCACATTCTTCTTCAATACAAAGGCCGGTTCGGATAGAGAGAAGAGAGAGGAAAAATCGAAAGCAAATCAACATGCATGTACCTCTCTATCATCCCTTCTCATCAAGCTTCATCAATCTGAGCCCTTCCTCTTGACTTTGGCTCCAAGAAAGATTTTCAACCTTGATGGATCTCTGATCCTTGACAGCTGCTTCTTTCCCATATTTGCTTCTTCCTCCATGTAGCTCCAGAAGCTACCTCGTGTGATGGATGAACAAAAACGGAAATGAGCTTTACCATATAGATCTTTTTCTTTGATCGAGTCCGATCTTCAACATTTTTGGCATGAAGATCTTGAAGCTTCTTCTTCACATGTTGCCTTTAGTGCCAAAAATTTTAGCCATGACATGCTTTAGATCTTCTTTTCTCAAAGGCCATCTTTACCCTAGCATTTTTTCTTCTTCATAGCTTTACTGCTTTTCTGATAACTTCTTCTTTCTTCTTTCCTATATGACATGACTGAATGCAAAGAGAGAGAGGAGAGAGAAGAGAGAAAAAGCTTTGGATGTAATGAATGAAATTAAAACAAATTAAATTCCACTTCCATTCCCCTATGCATAGTTACGTATGGAGCAGTAAATGCCATCAAATCACTTTTAATTTCCTTTTTTCAGTTACCAAGGCAAGTAATTAATTCAATTGAATATTGAATTCCATTCCACAAAAGGAGTAGGTAACCGAACCAAGCATGCTTCAATTCCTTTTTTCTTCAATTTCGAACCAACAAATTGTTGTATCAAAAGGAAGCATTGTTTTGGGCTTCACATTAGTTTTCTGGCCCAATAAGCATTTGCTTATGCAAAAAATAATTCAGCCACTTTGCTTGGAATTATTTTTGCACCAAGGTTGAATACTTTCTCATTATATTGGACTCATGTGATTTTTGGCCCAATAATCAACAAAATTATTAAACAACCAATTGAAATAAAAAAAAACAAATTAATAACTTTGTAATTAATATTTTTTAATAATGTTTGATCATCATCATCATATTTTAAGTTTTTCAAACTCAACGGTTTAAAATAAAATAAATAAAATAAATTTAAAAAAATAATATAAAGTAAAACAAATAATTTAAAAATTATATGATTGTTAATTTTTATAGCACTAATAATTCTTTTATTTAAAAAAAATATTTGACCTAGCAATTGATCTACCCACCCGCCAAAACCCAAGGGTTTAGCAGAGTGGGTTTGACAGTTTTTTCTTTTTTGAATGGTTCAAAATCCTAGCTCGCTTGCCTTTATTGGTGGGTTCGGTGGGTCGGCTTATCGAATTCGACCTATTTTGCCACCCCTTTTTATCTCCAAGCAACTCCTCCACCCAATCCCAAGTGGACGCTGGTGGTGGGTCTGAAAATCCCTCATGCAACCACCCAAGGGATCTCCACCTCCGATTTCTTAAAAATGGTTTTTTTCGTTTTTATTTTTTTTTTTAGATTGGCGTTTAAATTTTGTCGGGAAGATTTTCTGTATTTACTCCATTTTATCTTTTACGGGACACAAATATAAAGTAACCATTCTAAAGACTAAAGGGATTTATCACTTAACCAACCGAACAAAAAACGAACATAATGAGGTCATAAGTTTCACAAGACGTGAGCCATCGATAGTTCATTAACACATTGTAAGCTTGAATAATCAAAGAATGGATTAGACTCTAGTCGATATTGTTACAACAACAATCGAGTTTCTCCCAAGGATTTTTCAGGGAAAATATGCTATTTGTATATGCTAATTGATCATTCATATTACAACAGATGAGAAAGACTTCAATTTAACTGAGCAAAAAGCTTCTCAGTCATCCTTGCCTTTGCCTTTTCCTTCGGATACTTTGGCACCATCATATGCTGACAGAAAGAAAATACTCTGATTCTTTTGCAAAAACCTGCAACGAATTTAATCAGGCCAAAAACTAAAGATAGAAGCATACATAATTTGGATCTACATGTATAATTGGAAGTAGTGGAACTTTTGCAAGTTAACAAAAAGTAGTGGAACCATAACGAAATAATTGGAACATTTGCAACAAGAAATTTTCAAGTATAACGGCGAGAGACCCCTGGTGCCAAAAACAAAAATACCAAGGTGCACATTTAACAAATAGAAATTGAAATCGACTCTATTATTTGCGCAGAAATTCACTTTTTCATAGCACAATCATCACAAGCTTGTACGAAAGGTAAAGACGACAAAGGTGAGACTGATTGTCATTGTTTACGCTAGGAGCAATATAAAGCAGAAACCTTATCCCTTATCCCACAAAGTGAGCTTGACTAAATAAATCAAATTACATTGTAGTGTTCTATTCTATATCATATTCACTTTTATTCTAGGAGCACTGGAACAATAGTGTGCTATGAATTATTGAGAACACTTCAATGAGAGATATCAATAAAGAATTAAGGATTCAGAACAATATTATCTAGAATATGAGCAAAACGAGGCAGGTTTCAGTTTATACTTGAGAAAGTCGAGTAGTTTCTGCTGCAAGCGAGTCATCGTTTCCTCTTCAATGTTCACATACACCAAAAGCTCAGGTAACTTAACTGCAAGCATCACAAAATATATGATCGTCTTTCGCTTTGCAGAACAAAGGATAAAATATTTCATCAGGGTTTGTTGATCATAGTCACAGGTCAGGTACAGGGGTCAAATGCTACAGCAAAAAAGGCCTCCTACCAATATTCCATCATTGCAATGGCTGGAAATAATAACAATAACATAGAAATATCTTGCAACATGAAAGTTCAGATCACAAGGAAATCCATTGGTTAGTAAGCATATAACAAATCTAGATTATATTCTTGCACCTATGCAGGAGGCCCTAACCTTCAAGATATGTTCATGAAATAAATCTCAAGCATTCATCTATTACTAAATTGAAAGAACTCATTAAAGGGAAGAGCCCCAAAACATGAAAAGAATTCTAGCGTGTGTGTGTACATTGTGTCCTCCTTTTCCAGCATAAACTATGCGTAAAGTAAAACATACCAAAGAGGCGCAATAAATGTTCAGCTCCATATATGGTTGACGGAGAGACATCATTTGCAACAACTTCACTATATTGCTTGCGTTCTCTTTTGTATAAGAGCATTGTAGGCAAAGATTTATCGAAATAACACCTTATTCCTTTCAAAATTTCACCAATAGAATCAGCCCCCCTGTATCACAGAGACATATTGTACATGACTTCATCATTAATATATAGCACGTCGAAAGTTTACAGCTATTTACAGAGGAATAGTATAAATTTTCTATTAATAACTAATCTCTTACATGCCATCCTTCTTTGTCTTGTATTCAAGGAACTTTGTTAGAATCTCATCCACAGTTGGCGAACGGGGGAGTTTTACAAGCTGCAGGGACAGGCATCAGTAAATCAACACTTGATGTACTACTTCAAGCGTTTTAAAACAGGTTATATATTGAAAGTGATAAGTAAGCAAAGTATTCAGACAAAATTCTAAACACAGCATTACAACAAAAACAATGCCATCAATTACATAAGATGAAAACAAAAGCTCAAAAATGCAAAATAGAGGATTTAAGAGGTGTAAATATATCTCATTATAATGCAACCTTAAAATTTCTGTGTAATAATCCTCTTATTTAGCTATTTGCACAGAAATATAATAAATCATACTATTTTCGTTGAATATAAAAGCATCATAGAAAAAGACTCGAGAACCAATCAGATTGGAATATTTGGGTAATGAATCCTGAAAAATTGAAAGCAGATTTGTGCTAGTATTAATAAACTTCACAAGGAAGATGCATTAAATCTAACCCGGCTGAAGTGTATTTTAGATATTTCCTTATACCTTATCCTGCTGAGTAACATACTCCCAATCATCAACAAGTTGTTTCTTCAATGTTGCAGGAATTTGAATCTTGACAAGCTTTTCAACTGTCACGCTTCCCTTCTATTGATTAGAAAACCAAGCTTAGCAGACGATTTTCAATTGAGAGAAAGTGACAAAAGAAATTCCAATAATCCAATTAAACACCAAACAAACAAGAAGATAAATATCAAAGAAATGAAGAGTAAAACACGAAATCTGAATTTCTTCCCACTTATACTACTTTTTGTTTCAGCCTTGCACTATGGAAACACATTAAATTTATTGTGCTATTTTGTCTTTCCATATGCAATATAAAATGAATTAGCAAGGAACATCTAATTTGTAGAATGGTGGAAATTCCAGGATATTAGAATAAAAGAACATGCAAGCAATGCAATTACACCAAGATATAAACCAGACCTCAGCTCCTGAATCAGTTTTTCGTTTCTTCCCTTTTGGTACTGCACAGAATTTGACATATAAGATATATTAGTCATGCAAGCAGAAATAAGACTAGTCTTAAATTCAACAAATCAACAACAATGTGTTCAAACAAGGAGAGAATATTAGAGACTCAACTTGTTTGTTTATTACCAGTTTCAAAGCAGATATCAAGAAAAATGAAGACTACAAAGGTGCTTATTGTGTTGTGCTTTATTATAAACAAACTTGTCTCCTAAACAGGTTGTCATAGCCCTCTTCTAACCATCCTATAGGCTATAATAATTTTTCCTACTAACTAGCTAACTATAATTCCACTCTACTAATGGCAGCTATTAATTATTGGTTTAATTTCTATCAACAGATTAGATTATTCATGTAGTATATAACAAGAAAGAAAACTGAATCAGGTTTTCTTTTCGCAGTAGGATATATATATATATATATATATATATATATATATATATATATATATATATATATTCAAAAACAGAGTAGAACTTTAAAGTAAACTTAAAACAAAGAAATAAATAAAAGAAACCCTGAAACTACATTTTTGCTGAAATAATAATAATAATAATAATAATAATAATAATAATAAAATTTAGAAACGAACAGATATGCTAAAAAAAAATTAAAACAAAATGAAGAGTTAAGGTCAAGTTTAATGAATAATACCGTTATTCTTGATGTCTTCTTTATCCACTTTTGCATCTACAGAATCCAAATCAAATGTAAAATTATCATGCTAACAATATGAAGTATCAAGATATAATATGTCCAAGTCCAAGAGTTGAGGTAAATGAGCAGAATGATGATCTGGTGCCTGTGAAATTGTGTAAACATCTTGTGAAGTATCTATAACAGGTTTGACATCAACAAATAGAATAACATATTATTTAAGTCTTCTGTATCAATTTCAAAATCTTGTTTAAGAAAGAAAAGTGGTTTGGTGCTTATAACAAAGCCAAATTCACTCTTTGCATCTTCAGAACATGCTAATATTATTCCCACTTCCCACTTGCTTCTTACATGCTAGTATCTGACTGACCCATTTTCTCAAACTCTTCATGTTTAAAGCTTCATAACCATTTCCCAATAAAAACCCAGTTGTGTTCAAAAAAATATAATTGACTAATATTTCCGGAAATCAGTTGACAATTTCCCATATATATGAGAACATATTATTCATAACTACTTAAGAACCTTTTCAAAACTAATGGAAAAATTCTAACATTTTGGATCAGGCTTTTGGTATCTTCAGATAATGTTGAGTTTGATGTACACTTTCTAGCCACCAAGCTTAGCAGTTTGGCTTGACCATAGAAACAAGGATTCTATGGCAATTCTTGGTTTCTGTAGTTTGATGCATTTGATAGGACAGGAAGTTAAGGGTTTTTTTAATGATTCCTTTTCCACTACTGATTTTATTTGGGATAGGACTACCCAATAGGGTTTAGGGTTTACTTAAGGATGTTCCTCTAGTTGATATTCAAAGGGATTGGCATGTGCTGTTCTATAAGTCCCCAAATCTAAGGAACTTTTACCATCTTTTGTACATTTTCTCTCCTTAGTCCTTAATAAAATTTCTTTTTCAATAAATATGAAAAAGGACTTCAAGAGTCAAGACAATACCTAGCCTGCCTTCTCTTGCAATCCAAACTACCAAAAAATACAAACAAAAGGGAAAATAAATGCCTTAAGGTGCCCAGTACACCTTTGTAGCTTGTGTTAGATGCAATAAAGGAGCCTTAAATGAAATGATATTCAAAAAATGAGCGCATAATTCCATATTTTCAGAATATGGGGATGTCAGACCTCCTTGCTAAAAGAGATTCATCACAAAGGCAAGCAAAAGCTCCAGGAAACTGTCACAATAAATCAAGGCCATTTCAAAGAGACAATTACTTACCCATAGAACTTTTGGCCTTTGCTTGATTTGAACGACCAGACTTAACATTCTTGTCTATGCTTTGTTTTTTGTCTAGAGCTTGCTGTTTCTGGACATTCTCTTCAGTGTGTTTCATCAAACGATCCTCACCTACCCATTCATCCCAACTGTTGGAAATATATTGAAAGCGTCCCGATAATGAGTATGTTAACTTCTTAAAAGCCATAATTCTCATTTTTAGCAAGCATTTATGGGGAAACAAGCAACAATCAAGAAAGCTGTGTTTTAACACCTATAGATCAATCATTACAAAGCCCTACATATAGATTGTCAAATAACTTTTATTAACTAACAAATACCTTATACACCACTTTCATTTAGACTTAAGCCAACTTTGAAAAATTGGCAAATGTCAACTAATGCTTCTTACTTAATACAACATCAGAGCCTTAGCAGGAGTCAGCTAGCACTTCTTAATAATTTGTTACTAGTTTATCATATTAGAAAAACATGAACAAAGATAATGATTTAAAACACATTGTGTACTGAAACTTTGGAGCATCATCATTGATGCCACTTGTACCTCTATTTTTTTAACTCTGAACTTGAAATGAAACAAAAGAAAGATAAGATACTCACTTTTTATTCCATCCCTGCAAAATAGAAAACAGTAATGCAACCAAAAGTCAATAGCAAATCAAGGTATCACTTTAAACTTTCACATTTTAAGTTATTTAAGATTTCAAATTTGCCAAGTTAGACAACATCTTTAAAAAGCAAAGCTATTCATACTCATGAAGTGAAGTAATTCATATGAAAATGACGAGGACTGAAACCAAGATGTAACAGAACTTACAAGGTAGTGAACAAAGTATCTCCATTCCTTCTTTCGGATCTCAGTCTTTTGCACCTGATGGTCAAACATGCACTAAATTATGTCAAAATGACCAAAATCTTTGCATTAAGTGCATGCATGTAGAGTGTAGAAAGACAAGACATCAACTCAAAGAAACCCTAAATTAACTCACAATTCAGCATCTTAATGCAATTTCGTATTCTCTAGTCTCAAATGAAAGAGAGAAGTGAGAATACTTATCCGTTACCAGCAGCAAACATTTACAATTAAACATTAAAAAAATACTTACTAAAACATTATTACTACTATACAATTATGATGGTGATAAAATTGCCACTAGAACTTCATAAATTATAAATGCAAAACCGCCAAGACCTTAGAAGAAGCTTTATCCTTCAAGAGAAAAAAAAAAGTGTAATTCACAATTCAATGAAGGCAATGAGAATGGACCATTTTACAGACACAACAAACAAATCTCTAACGGTGAAAAAAGCCTTGTGCGGAAATATAAGCAGTGAGCGACAACAAAGTCCTGTTTCTTTCTTTTTTTTTTTTTTTTTAATTTAACAGTCACGGGAATGAGCAAATTCCAAAAACCAGAAAAACGACAAAAGGAAAAGAAAACGGAAATCGAGAAAAACGACAGCGTATTTGAAATTGGAAATTCACCAAAAAAATAAAATAAAATAAAAGAGGATGAAATGAAAAGTTTGAAGTGCCTTGGCTTCGTAGATTCGAGGGCCATGGTAGGCGAGGACTCTCTCGCCCTCAGAGTAAAGGCTGGAATTTGCGGGCTGAACGTCGCCGGCGGAGGCGTCGCCGGAGGTGGCGGAATCGTCCTTGGACGAATTTCCCATCGTCGGAGTGCGGAGAGAGAAGGGCAAGTAACTGGGCGGGAAGAGGCGCACTATTACAGAACAAAACCACTCGCTCGACCAATTGATTAATAAGGCAGTTTTAGTCTTTCTTGAGGGGTTTATTTGTTTTCGTTTTTTTTTTTTTTCACTTCATTTTCCTTTTGCCTTTGTCTTCACTTTGGTTTGGATCACTTGTTCCTAGCTAGCAAGTAGCAACGCTAGTGAAACATTATTTCGTAATCGTAGAATTCGTAGGGGTGCATGTGGTTATTTTTCAAAAGGACCTAAACACCAAATTTGTTCCGGTCGGCTTTATAACTTTTATTTCTGATAAATTAGTTTTTCTAACAAAATGAAATTGATAGTTTAATCATTAAATTTGAGTAAACTATTATTTTTATCTATAAAAAATTTAAATACTGACAGATCTATCTATAAAATAACAGAAATTATATTCATAAAAAATAAATTTTATACAATAAAACTATTCAAATCCTAGAAATTATCTAAAAATTCTAAATAACCCTTCTTCTAATATTAATTTTTCCCACCCGTTATTCCCAATCTCTATTTTCACTGCAAATATGGTAAGTAATACAATTAATTCCTAATATCATAGAAGAGTATAGAAAATTGTATTGGGAGTGGCCGTTGCTATTGTCATCGAGCAAGGAAAGAAGAGTGAGAGAAGCCTGAAACAGAGAAAATGAGAGAGAACGACAAAAATGCGACGAGAGAAAAGAAAGGATATGTTATCGTTGCCGAAGCTTCCCTCGAAGTCGCTGCTGTTAGAGCTGCCATCGGAGGAGAGCTTTGTCGTCGCTGTCGTAATTGGAAGTACAGAGAACGAAGAGAGAGAGAGAGCTCAGGTTAACTAGAGTGAAAGAGGAGGAGATACGATGAAGGAGGATCTGTTCCGCCACCACTGCACCTGCTGTTACTGTCGACGAAACTTATCACTAGAGGCACTATCCTTACTAATGGCTCTAACTTTGACTGCCAAAACATCACTATCAACGAGCATCAGTACCGTGGCGATTGCGGAGGTGATGGCCATGGCTTTAAAAGTGGAAGAGGTTGTAGATATGGTGGTGGTGGATTGGTGGTGGCTATTATGAAGATGGATACAATAGAAACGGTGGTGACGGAGGTGGCAGTTATCACAGTGACAAGGACCATGGTTATAGGGATGGTGGCGGTGACTGGTATTTGGTTATGGTTTCGTGGTGTTGCTATGGTTCTATTTAATTTTTAACCTCTAAATCTGGTTGTTTGTTGGGAGGATGGTGGTGGTAAGGAGAAGGAGGCGACGGCGGTGATGGTTGTGATGACAGTGACACTGACGGTTGTAGTAAATATGGATGAGAGTTAAAAAGAAAGAATTTTAGTGGTGATAAAGCCATAAAAGGAGTTAAGGATTAGAATGTGATAGATTAGGCTAAAAAAAGTAATTTAGAATTTTTTTAGTAATTTTTTAGGATTTGAATAGTTTTGTTATACGAAACCCATCTTTTATTGGTACAATTTTAATTTTGTTGTTTCATAGGTAGTTTACTCAATTTAAAAACTAGCTCTTTTGATCAAGACATTTGATATGTAATGACTACTATTAGGTTTCAGTTGGATTATGATATTAGATTTTAATTATGGTTTATGTATTGAAGCTTATGTTGATTCTAACTATCATTAAGCTATTTATATTCATGCTTTCAGGTTAAATCATTATTACTACATCATTAATTTTGTCATAATCACAATTAAAAGAGGGTTATAAATAAAA
Source organism: Arachis hypogaea (assembly GCF_003086295.3). Taxonomy (NCBI): domain Eukaryota; kingdom Viridiplantae; phylum Streptophyta; class Magnoliopsida; order Fabales; family Fabaceae; genus Arachis; species Arachis hypogaea. The sequence goes on from NC_092036.1 coordinate 17,450,048, forward strand.
ACATTTAATATTATTTAAATCTACAATTGTCAATAATAAAATCGAATAAGATTACATATGTTAAAATAAACTCTCATCTAAACTCATTAACAACACCTACTCAACCTTCAACCGAGACAAAAAAAAAAAAAACCAAGAACATTCATGTCTAAACCTAGAAAGCCTCAACTACATCCTAAAAACTAAGAACCATGATTTGTAAAACACAAGAAAAATCCCACCGATAGTAATGCAAGCCTCATTCTAATGGAACATATTTCTCCTGTAACACTATCTAGCTTCATCACAATCTTCATATCCTTGTCCTCATTATTTGTTCCTTAAATCATATTTGCATTTTCAGTACCATGGATGTCATTTTTTTTATCTTAGTTAGAGTTTTGACCAACTCTATCCATTTTCCTTCAATTTCATCAACTCGTACAAAATACTGGCAATCTTTTGTCTACAAGTGAAAATAAAATAAACCCTAGGTATCAAGAAAATTATAGAACCATGAACAATATAGATTAACCTCATATGTACCTTCCATTTGCAAACAATGAATAAACCGTTTCTTGGATTAGTAACTGAGCTAGACTCGAGTACAACCACATGTTTATACTACTTTGCATTTGCCATCAACTTTGCTCTCGTCAATCATCTATGAACTTGCAAAGCCAAAAATACTGTTGCTACCATTGGATTGCGTATACTTTAATTTATGCCTTGATTTTTTTCTTTTTCGCTTTATCTTCAACATTGGGAACTGTTCTAAGGGTTACCTGAAATTGGGTTTTATTTGGGCCTGAACATGAGGTCCAAGCTTCTTCTATGACAGTGGTTCGACTTGTATTAGAACCGAGGTGCCGCCGTCTGAGTCCTCGTGAGAAGTGGCGGGTGGTACCTGCAAGGGACTCCAATACTTAAGTTAACAAAGGTTCAAAGCAGGTTTTTTTTACTTGATTGAGTTCTAAATATACCTGAGTTTGTCAGTGTATTTATAGTAGAAAAGATAACCACCTCTTAGAGTAGTTTCGCCTTGAATGGTGGATGACCGTGACCCTTTTCTAGGAAATTTATTTAGATCTTCCTTCTAGATAGGTAGGAGATGTCTTGGGAGTTAGTTATTTATATAAATAAGGATGAACTTCCGTCATCGCGCCCAACCTCTATGAGATCGGGTAGGAGTAGATGAGGCCACCTTCGTTGGGTGGGCTTTTATTCCTTTTGGGTCCGGCTTTATTTTGGGTTAGAGTATAAACAATGCCCTTGCTTGAGCCCGGGCTTTTATAAGGTCGGGCTCGAACATTTGTAGATTTAGCCTCCCACGCTCGGGTATACCGTCTTTGGTAGGTCAGATACTCGAAGTGTTTTTGAAAAATTTTGAAATGTTGTGTCCCTTTATGGTACGACGCATGTTACTTTTGCAGTTACCTTGGGAACTGCGTACGTCATTAATGAGGCTATGTGGATTTACTCTTTTGCCCCTTGTATCTTATAAATACCCAAAGTCTTTCTCTTTATCCTTTTTCGCTTTTTCTTCTGAAACGTTTGCCCATTTTCTTTCTTTCAAAAATTTCTTCAACTTCATTTTTGCATCCATTCTTGAATCCAAATTTTTCTTTATTTTGAAGAGAAGGGATTTGTCTATGCTCATGGAGTGGAATGTTCGTGTCTTTGCTGTTCAAGCGCTCTGTTCTGATTTGTGTTCCTTCAAGGTTAGCATTTCTTATCTTTTTGAATTTTTGTCTTTGTTTTCTTGTACTCTAAGTGGTGTTGTTGCTTTATTTTTTGGAGAAGTTCGAAAAACTTTGCTTCTTTTCTTTATTGAATCTGGACTTTTGATTGTTACTGTGAGTCTTGAGTGTGGGATCTTTTTTATGCTGTGTTGCCCCCAAATGGTGTCACCTTAGCTATTGAAGATGACGCTATTTCTATTTTTGGTAATGTGAATGTAGATGTTGGGTGTATGAGTTTCTATAAGTGTTTGTTGGTGTTGTTGATAATGACCCGACTTCTTATTATTGTTGTAATTGCTTTAATATATCCGACTTGTTATGACGATTTCCTTTTGTTTGTTGGATTGTAGGTATAATTTTTTATGTCTCGTTCAGTAATTTACAACATGTCCGCTAAAGTACCTTCCGACATGTCTTGGGTAGATATATATGTTTATACTCCTGTCCCTATTATTGATAAAGAGTATGCCGAGACGTTTCGTAGACATCATAGGCTATACTTAAGTTAGGAGGATGAGAGAAATTATGAGATTGTAATGGCTGACCCTAAAAAGAGAGTTTTTTTCCCGTTTCGATAGGTCGTAACATCACTTTATCTTCGTATACGATTCCTTTTTTACAAAGCTAGATATTAGTCTTTCCTTTTCCGACTTTGAAGTTGAAGTTCTTAGGGTTTTTAACGTGGCCCCTTCCCAACTTCATCCTAATTCCTGGGATTTCTTAAAAATTTTCTAGCTTCTTTGTCGGGAACTTGACATTCTTTCTTCTCTAAAGGTCTTCTTTTACCTCTTCTTCTCACCAAACCTTTTAGTTCCAAAAAACAAGGCTGGATCTCCTTCTAAACTATTCAGAGGAGGAAAGTCTTTGCCATTTTTGATGATTTCTTTCATAATTTTAAAAATTACTTTTTAAGATCCGAGCTGTGGAGGGTGTCTGACCTTTCTTTTTGAGTGAGAGAGATGAACCCCTTTTCCCTTTGTATTGGGAGGAGAGCCCTGCAATATTGAAATATAACTTGGATGAGCTAGATGAGGTCAAAGAGAGTGTAGTGGCTTTGTTCCAGGAGTATTACGGTCAAGCTCCTTATTTGAATACTGAGAGATTTTTAGAAAATTCAAGTCAACTTTAATCCAAGCTAGGTAGCCTTTACTTAATTTTTGCAGATATTTTTTTGTTTAATTATTTTATGGATGGCAAATTTAACCCGACTTTCATGTCATGTATATAAGATGGCTCCTAAGGCTGCTATAAAAACTCTTCAGACAGCTAAGAAGCACGTTGTCGCCCAGAATATACAACTAAAAGAAGTCGGTGAATCTGCTGATCTCTCCTCCCCTTCCAAGTTAGACTCAAGAGCGTCTGTCTCAGTAAAAATAATTTTTGACGCGCCTCCTCAATCAACTCCCCCTCCCTTTAGATCGGTAAAGCAAACAGCTCTTCTTCCACCCCCTAATCTTGAACTGAAGTCTAAAAAATGGAAAATCATCGAATCAGTGGGTGTCTATGAGCAGGGCTTTGATGCGATGACTTGGGCCTAGGGGTGGCAAGAGTACCCAAATCCATGGGTACCCGATCCACCCCTATCCATTCGGGACAGGTTCCAATTAAGATAGGTGGTTGAGCAGGAGGGGACATGATCGAGGTAAACCCGCCCCTACTCGTCCACACACACATACACTTTTAAGATTTTAAGGTTTCCTCACAGCCTCATGCCTTCATACTCATTAACTTATACCTTTAGGCTTCAGACCCCAACCCTAGCAGAGAAGAGAGAACCAAAGTCACTTCTTCTACAAAGTCACTTCTTCTTCTTCACAGTCAAGCTCAATTCTTGTCGCTGTCACTGCACCCAAGCTTGTCGCCGTCGTTGCACTACCGTCCTGCCGAGCCCCTCGCCGAGTCATCGTCCCTGCACTACCGGAGCCTTCGCCGAGTCGCCACAACTGCGCCGCCGAAGCCTTCGCTTAGTCGTCGTTGTCGCCGCTGCGCTGCCGTCTTGACGAGCCCATTGCCGAGTCGTTGCTGCGCTGCGCTGCCCTCTTTGTCGTCGTCTTCCTCCTCTGGTAACTGATAAGTTTTCCCTGTCTCTGTCTCACATTATGAATGTGTGAAAAAATATAAACTGAATGTTTGAATCTGAATGCCCCCTTTCTCTCACATTATGCTCTCTGTGTTTTTTTTGGAAGTTCTTGATTGATTTGTTCTTCAATTCACCTCTATATCGATCTTCAGTTATTTTTTATTATTTATTTTTAATTTTAAGTTTGATTATTTATTTTTGCTTGATCAGGTAGCTTCAATTATATGGTATCCATTTTTTTTATCATGATCATCATAGTTCTTGTTAGAATTTGACTAGAGATTGTTGATTTTTAACATTAACTTTTGTTTTGTTTTGTTTTTTTATTATTTTCTCTTATTTTGATTGAAATTTTGTGTTTGGTTAGATAATTTCTATTATGTTTTAGATCTTTTACAGAGAAGATAAGAAAAAGAAAGGTGGCTTTAATTTATCTGAAACTAAACCTTCGATGTTACATTCATTCTGTTTGTTTTCTTTGCTCTAATGAATGCATGCATGTAGAACAAACTGTGTTGTGTTTACTTTTTATTAAAATCTAATTAACTGATTATTTATTTTAATGGACCATATTCTTTTTTGAGTTTGTATTTAGTGGACCATTTTAGTAAAATCTATTATTCATTTTAATGATACAACAAATCTTTTGGAAAGTCGTCTTTAGTATCCCATAATATGTAAAAGTCATCACGGTTAAGTATCAAAATATTTGACCTTATGAATCATGTATTAAACATCACACAAAACATCAATTTTTCACTATTCAAATCATTTTCTAGAGTAATACACTCAAGAACGACATCCCCTTGAACATAACAATGTATGTCAATCTTAACCAGTTCTGTATCAGCGTGAAAGAAATACAAAACACAAAATAAACAAAATAATGTAGAATAAGAGTAAAATAGAATGTAATAGATTTTTTTTGTCAAGTAGATTGGACAGTTCTCAATTTTAGGTATTACACCCATGTACTACACACTCACACAACATACTCACACACACTACATGGGTACACACTTTTAGCATGGTTCTATATTCCTCCAAGAGGATTTGAACCCGGTGCACCTCTCTGTGAGGCAAACAAAATAAAAAAATAAAAAAATATGGTTCTATTTTAATCTGAGTTCAACAGTGCCAATTGATCATATCCTATTGTGTATAAAGAGAAGAAGAAACAAATTCTTAATTGCAACTAATAGAATTTCATGTTAATTTTTTACATAATACTAATTAATCTGATTAATTGTTATCTCTTTTGATTTTTAGGTTTGAATCTTGACTTTCAAATTTTTAATGATGATGAAGATGTGAAAAGTGATAAAGAATAAGGATTGAAGATTTGAAGACTTTTTTATATTTAATGAAGCAATTTTTTTATTATGGTTTTAAATTTATAGTGATCAAATATTAACTTTTTAAATTTTAAGTTATTTGACATTGTATAAATCTTATGTTTGTATTTTAATTTAGGTATGAATTTTAAATTTTTATCTTAATTTATATATGAATATGTAAAAATTAAAATGTTATTTAATTTTCATAGGGATGGGTAGAGGCAGGATAGGTACTGTAACACCCTACCACACAGAGCTTTACACCTAGGATGTAAAACAGAGGTGGCGAGGCGCTATGATTTCTAAAAGAAGGAAAAATTTATATACATAATATAGTGAAAAGATTTATAACTAGGAGCCTTTGAGGAAAAGTTAAAATTGAAAACGGTAAAATGAAAAGCGCAACATTCACGCTACGTAAGCGATAAATGGAAAAGATAAGAGAAGCTAATATAGATATAACCAAAAGGGAGTTCCAAGGTACAAATATCAAAACTCAAGACTCGGCTCGCGAAGATAAACCGGCTTGAGCACATAAGTATATAACATATATATATAAGAGAACCCAAGAATAAACTAAAAATACAGAGTTACAGAACATATTTCTCCAAAATAACCCCTAAGAGGAAGTTAATATATCGCACACATAAGCAGTGGAGATAAAAGTATCTACATATGTACATATATCTAAAATAAAGCCCCAAAGACAAGGATCTCTGCTATCAGAAGCTTCCAGTAAGTCTCAGCGAGGTGCCTCACTTCCTGCATCTGAAAACCACAAAATATGTATGGGATAAGAACCGAAGGTTCTCAGCATGGTAACGGTGCCCATATAACTAACATATAAGATTTTGGAAAAGTCGAAGTCAATCCTAGAACTTTTGACAATAGATTCAAACTTAAAATTAACATTTTAAACCATAAACAGACTGAGGTGTCTAAGGATTCCTAGTTCTATCTAACTTAAACCCTAAGCACTTTATTTCTTTCTCCAATCCTCCGAAATACCGATGTACATACAGACAAAGCAGACAAGGCAAGCACAAGTAGATATTCAAACATAGCAAATATAGCAAATAAGCATAGATATTCAAGTAAGCAAACCCAAGTAGTGCAAACCAAACAAGTTACATAAATGCATACAATGCATGCCTTTCCTACTAGCCGTGAGCTCACGTGTCGGTTACTTTGCCAGAGCCCAACACATCCGGTAGCTAACCTAGATATCGTCCTCTTGAAAATTGGTGGGCAGTACACCACCACGAACCCCACCATTGCGAACGGTACACCACCACAAACCTCGCAAGATCTTCAATTAGAAAAACAACACACACATGTGGGCGGTATACTACCACGAACCCCACATAACATTCTCTTTTAAAAATATGTGGGCGGTACACTACCACGAACCCCACATACATTCTCTTTCTTTTAAAAATATGTAGACGGTACACCACCACGAACCCCACATACGTCTCAACAATAGGAAGCGGTAAACCACCACGAACCTTGCCAAGTCAAGCTAAAAACAATTTCATATTTAAACCTCTTTCTCAACATTTCAGCAACCTTTTATCAGCAAGTACTACAATAGTACATTCTCAAAAATATTTGATAATAATATAGGAATCTTTCCTTAAGATCCATACCCAAGGTAGTTACCAAAATAACATCGGCAGCCTAATTTCAATTCTATTTTTAAAATACCAAATAAATTTGGAATTGCACAAACTTTATGTCTAGGAAACCGTCTCAGATTAAACTTTCTAATAAACTAAAAATCATAATTTTATTATCAATCTAGCCTCGGGAATAGAAGAAAAACTGTGTCTGCTCTGCAGTGCTTAAAAACCAGAAAAATAGCAGTATTGTGTAATATTCAATATTCTATATAAAATTCAAATTAATCCAACCACCTTCAAAATTAATATGGTTAAACTTAACTTATCCAAGTTTCTTTCTCAATTGGTTCCAGGTCAATATCATTTTTAATGAAGAAGTTACATAATTTAAAAGTTAGATAGAAATAATTCAAAATCGGTTTTAAAAATCAAGCAGCTTAGTATCTTTCAACTTGTATAACTTTTACTACAAAACTTCAATTAGGCTAAAGTTTGGTTTGAAAACTCCTAACGTATCTAGCAACAAGTGTGTCTTGGTTAAAGGCCAATTTCTACTCAATTCTAAGAGTTACAAGCATTGGAAGTTGATGTATAACTTGCTGAAAACTGATTCTTTCTGGTTTTGATCACCAATTTTCAAAAATTCACAAATCCCAATCTTTAACCTTTAAAATTTTGAAATTTTAGAGCAATAAATAAAGTTAATGAAATTTTAAAACAAAATTAGTTTCACTCCAAAACTCAGCTCGTAGGAGTCACAACAAGACAAATAAGTTGCTGCCCTGTTTGAACTTTTCTGCTGTAGGACATATTTATCAACTTAACTTAAAAAATTTGCTGTAAATTGTACATTTAACAAAAATGTCTCAAATTTTTCAGTCCAATTCTCTATATTTCCAAGTTTAATCCAAACTTGGTCCCACGCAATTCTGATCATCACAAAATTAGTTATAGTTTTTCAAAGTTTCTGACTTCGTTTTAAAAGTAATGCAGAAAATCAAATTTAATAATTCAACTTTGAAAAATCATAAATAATTCTCTAGTTAATACGAAACCTTTAAAATTAAATATTTTTAACTATACTTGTTGTAGTTCACTTCGCTTTTAGTCTCATATAATTCCAATCACTATTAAGATGCTGGTTCACTTTCAAAGTTGCCGTTTCATTTCAAAACTTCAGATTTTCTACAAGTAGTTTATTATTTCAAAATTCAACCCCTTTAATACTTCTCAAAATCAATTCCAAATCAACTACCAACCAAATTCATCGCCATCACAATACATCAATAACCACCTCAACAATAACAATCCAATATAATTATCAAAATTCAGAAATTCTCAACAATTGGTCATCAAACAATTTCCAATCCACATAATCAATCAATATCACTAATCAACAATTCAACTCTTATCTTATAGTCAACTAACCTACATTTTCATGACACATTATATTTTAATTACGAGAAACCGAAATCATATCTTGGCTGATTCCTCCCTAAGCTCAAAACCACTAAAATTCAAGCTTCAAGGTTCTCAATCAACTCCAATGATTCCAGCCACCAAGAATTTGTTCCAAGAGCTCCAATTCAACCTCCAATTTAACATAAATTCAATCTAATTCATACAATTCACTAAATTAGCACTAGGGTACACAAAATTGGACAAACCACAAGGATTTAGAATTTTTTTACCTTACCCATTGATGATTGGAGTATAATCCAATAATTAACCAATGTTAGATTGTACCTAAACCACCAAAATCATCAAAATTACTCAAAACTCAAACCAATTTCGTGAAGAAAGAGGGAACAGATAACTGGACATGAATTATAGAAATACTTAACATGTTATTTAGATAAAATTGAAGAGAACTCCGAGACGAAGGTGTGGCCACAAACGGCTTGTCAATTGGAGTTCCGGATAAAAAGTTATGGAAGTTTGAATATTTGAGTGGCAAGGGTTTTATATTTGCTTCCCTTCCCTCTCTTCTCTGCGGACAGAAGCATGAATGAAGAAGAAAGCTTGATTTAAGCTTATATACATGGGGTTAGGTTGGTAGGCTTGGGCCCACTTGGATTCGGTTCAACCGGTTCGTCCCGTTCGACCCAATCTTGGGCTAGATTCTTTAAAATTAGTATCAGAATTCTTATTTTAATTAGCTCTACCTCATTAAACTATAAAATCCCATTTTCTAATTTTCTTGATCAATAATTAATTTATTAGCTAATTATTTACTAATTTTGCGGCCCACCTAATTTAGAATTTCGTCCCAAAATTCAACTACTTACGACCAAGCGCAGTTAGTTCACTCTCATCCCAGTTCAAATCCTCTGGCATGCTTCTCCTCTTCGACTTGATTCTCATGTTGCCTTTACTAATGAGACCTCCTATCTTTGGAGTTTCTTAATGTTGACATTGTCATCCCTAATTGGAGTCATTCGAAATTCTAGATCTTTTTGAACTGAATTGGTTAAGGTTCTCAGACATAAGTTGCATGGAGAAATACATTTCCAGAGCTGCGAGGTAAGGAATGCGTTGCGCAAGTTCAAAAGTACGATAATAAAAACACTTGAGATACTACTAGTTCAGTTTGTTCTAATACATCAAACGGCCCAACATACTTTGGGTTAAACTTCTTTATGTTGATTGCTCATCTGTTATCGGTTGTCGAAGTAGTTTTCAAGAATACACAGCTTCTCCTTGACTCTCTAGGTTCTTTCTCTGGTCAGCAGAATTTCTCTGATGGCTTTGCACAATTATAACTCTTAACTCAAATTTCATTTAGTCCCTTTTTGTTGTTTTGGCTATCAATCCAATATCTAAAACACTTAATTTCTCCAGGTCCACATTAATACAGAAGAAATTAGCACCCTGCCTCAAACTCTTGATATTTGGTATATAAGTCCTCTCTTTAATCCTCTACACTTTTTTCCTATCCTTCTCGCTCTTTTCTTGACTCCCTTGGTCAACAGACTTCAATATTCTTGATAGTTCCTTATCTTTTTACTGTGCTTCCCAAACTCTCTCGGTCTTACAATTTCTTGAAACTCGTAATCAATCCCATCTAATGCCTCCAACAATTGCCTTAACTCTCCACTTTAGAATGCCACTTACTTAACGTTTACTTCTCCTTATTCGTCCTTCATACATCACTTGGAGACTTTCTGCTGAGAGTGTCCATCACTACACAACGACGTTTCTTCTACGTGCCCCCAGAGTCCTTCGACAATACTTTGCAGTATTTTTGAGTGATTTGCTAAGTTCAAGTATCACGAATGCTAGCTTTAAGGTTGATCTTCTTTTTGAGGTTCGAAGGCTCCCTTTCGCATTCAGGTGTATGTATATATGGTATATCCTAGCTTGTCGACTTAATCCCAGGAAATGCAGTCGGTAGAAACTAAGGTTCCAAACTCTACTTGATGTCGCATGCTTATACTCATCATCTCCCTCGTCCCGAATTCTTGCTTTAAGGAGCTAGCATCATGATTATTATATCAAGGAGTTGTACGAGGTATTAACTAAGTTTGAGTTGATTTCGAAAAGAATCTTAAGCTTAAAAGTGTTAAAACAACACAAGGGTATTTTCTAAAAAGCGGAAGGATGTATAGCATGGTGATTAAACATAGTAAGGTTACGAAGGAGAGTACTACATTTTCAACAAATTTTCAAAATTCATGGATCATTTGTTCATATTGTAACAAGGTCAAGCTCACCGCTGAAAGGATAGATTCATGTGCGTTAGGAATTGAGTTCAGAGAATGATCAGGCTGTTGTTTAGGAATAAATCCGAGATAGCACCCTGGTACAACTTCTAAAAGAAAGGATGAGTTGAGTCATAAAGATTTATTGACACAAATCCTATGGTAAAAATTGATTTGAACATTTGAAATAATTCCGTGATACGTGGCATGTTGGTATCCCTACAAACCATCTATCAGCAAGGAAAAAAAAGAAGAATTTTAAATTTAGCCGTTATAAGTTAAGGAATTAGTAGATGTGCATTCAAGTCATCGATAAAAGCCTGGCATCTTTAACTCAAAGTCCTCATCTTTGTCATAAACTAAAACTAATTGTGGCATCCCAAGATCATCATAAGCAATTAAATTTAGATTAGTAATTTTGTGATTACCTCCGCATGGTGACTACGCTCGATCGGCGTTCTGAGTTCTCTGGTGGGGACAGTCCTTAGAGATATGACCTGGCATCCTGCATTTATAACACAGTCCTAAACCCTTTCGGCACGGCCCATTCGGGTGGAAACTTTCGCACCTTTGGCACCTCATATCCTCTGAGTAATTAGTTACTTGCTTCCTTTTATCATTCCTCTGGTGACTACCACTTTTCTTAAACTCTTGGCCCCTCGGTGCAAAGTTTCTGTCCTGATCTCTCCTAACAAATGTCTGATGGTCATCCTTATCCAAAGCCGCCTTTCTCACACAATCCTCAACAACAAGGCTCATGTTTACCAATTCAGAGAAAGTTCGAATCTCCATAGGCCCAATAACTGAGCTTAGAATATCACTCCGGAGTCTTCCTTCATATTTGATACATTTTCACTCCTCCAAGTCTTGCAGAGCACCCTGACAGATTCGGGAAAATTGACACAGTTTGTAAGATCTAAAACTTTTGAAAAGTCTTATTTTGAACTAATCTCAAATCATATATTTATTTATAGTTTTAATTTTAGAAATTATTTTTATTGAAAATAATTAAAGGCAATTAATTGGATTTGAAATAAATTAAGGTTTTTATCCAAACTCTATACTTATGGATTATTTTTCTATTTATGATTTAAAGTTCTAGAAATTCAAAAATAATAAGGTTTGACTATTTAAATTAGAATTTTGTTTAATTTTATAATTATTGAATTATTTTCTATATTTAAATTATAAAGTTGGTAGTTATGAAATAATAAGAACTTTATATGATTTCATTTTAGATAATTTATATTTATATCATTTAATACTTTAAGTTTAAAGATAAAGAAAATTAATTATATTACCATGTATTTTCAATTAGAGTAATTTATTGAGAATCAATTAGTATTTTTATACCACAAATAATATTTTAAAGTAACTTTAGAGATTAAATTAGTTTTTCAAATTAATATTCTATGCTCCAATTTTATTAAAATTATCTTATCCAAATTAAACCCAAAATCCCCAATTCCATACACAAACCCTAACACTAATTAAACCACAATTTTTCCTCTACCCTAATGAAACCCTAAGCCGCCCCCCATCAGCAAAAAAAAAAAACAAGACAAACACCAACACTTGCAGCTTCAGCTAAAATAGAAAGGGAAGAGAGGAGAGGGATCCGCGGGAAGAAGGGGAGGGGAGAGTGAGGGCCGCACCGACAGGCGTCACTGCCGCCGTACCGTCATGTCGCACAGAGAAGAAAGAGGGAGCCGAGGAAGGAGAAGAAAGAGGAGACCGCGCTGCTACCGATCCGCTACGAGCCGCCATCGCAAGTCAGCGAGGAAGAGAGAGAGAGCCGCGAGGAGGAGTGGATCACACCACCCAGTCGCCGTCGTCGTCCTTGCTGCGCCGCCGTCAGCCATGGGTGAAGTAGAAAAGAGTGCGCGAAGAGAGAGAGAGACCGACAGGAGAGCGTGCGCGCGGGAAGGGAGAAGCCAGTTTTGCCACTGTGGCCGTGTCCAGCCGTCGCCAGGGAGCTCCATGCTACCTCTGCCGCTTGAAACCTTGCTGTTGCATCGCTAGAGCTTCACGCCGCTGCGCTAGCCGCCGGAGAATGTAGCTGAGGCCTCTGTCTTTCTGGGTGTCTTCTTGGGTTTTGATTGTTGCTAGTTACTCGACTGTACACCGTCATTGGAACCGGGCCAGATTTACCGGTAACCACTTCCTCCTTTCTTAATCTGTTCCATTTCTATTTTTCTCCGCTATTCTGATTTTGCTGGTGTCTCTGATGTCTTACCGATCAGAATAGTGTTATTGCCACTAGGACGGATTCACAGGTCCCTAATTCTATTCTTTGTTGCTCCATCGTTCTATTTTCTATAGCTGCAGTAAGTTATTCTAACATTGGTATCCTTTCCACTATTATTCTGCTATAGATTTTTGAAAATTTTGTGATGTTGACGTTCTGGGATCGAGTTTCGGTAATTTCATGGTTGAAATAAAAGCCGTTTCTATTGTTGTGGTAGTAAATAGAGCGGTGGATGCAGCTGCCGTTGAGTACGAGTCAAGAGAAAGAGGTTTCTTTGACGTATTTGATCTATGGGGTTTTGATTATTCGAGGTAGGGGCGCTTTTCTTAAACTTATTTTACTTTCCAGAGTTGTTATAAATCGATATTAATGCGTAAAATACATTTTTGTGATTTCGTAAGTCTTATGAATTGAATTGAGTTGCTTTGGATGAATGAGATTATTAGTTCGATTGATTGATTGAGCGATTGAGAAAGTTGAATATTCTGATTAATTGACTGATGTTGCTAAAGTGGTTTTCCTTGAATTATTGGAAGAGATTTAATATTGGCATTTAGTTTAATTTTGGAAATGATTTGATTTTAAAAAAGATTTAATATTAAAATTTGATTTGATATTGAACCTGTTCCGAGGGTTACCTGAAACTGTAGGTCGATCTTGGACGAGATCTTCGGTACTTGGTCGGAGCTGTTGTATCTGACCTGTTGACGGTGGCTGGAGCCGCTGTGTCTGACTTGTTGGACACGCTGGTGGTGCTGATCCTTTGTTCCCGGAGGGTGGATGGTACTTGCAAGGAACTCCGATGCTTAAGTTAGCAAGGGTATTAAGCAGGTATTGAGTAGAATCAGAGTATGAGTTATACCTGGGTGCTCTAGTGTATTTATAATGGCATAGAGTGACCTTCTTAGATAAGATAAGTTAGTTATCTTATCTTATCTTTATCTTATCTTTAATTGAGGTCATCTTATCTTCAAGGGAACCGCCATTTTCTCTGTAGGCTTTGGGCTGCCTTAGGATTTGGGGCGTGTTCCTCTGTTTGGGCCCTCTATTGAGCCTTCCTGTGATTTGGCCAACCTCTTTGAGAAGAGGTCGGGTCCTCCTGACCTTAAAGAGGTCGGTCGCTTTGTCTGTAGAACATCCCAGGTCGGAGAGCTCGACCCAGGGTATGAACAGTGCCCCTGCTCGAGCTCGGTCTTTATTTGGAGGTAGAGTCTTAGTTTTTAGGACTTCGAACCTTCAGGTGAAGCCAAACTCGAGCATTTTGTCAATTTCGCCCTTGTAGGTGTTCCTTTTTTGAATGCAGAACGTTTCGCTTCCTTTTGAAAACGCGTGCTTTGGATTAACGTCCTGGCGTTGGGAACGTGCAAGGGTTTTTAATGCCCCATTAATTGGTTTTTGATGCTCTGTTTTCTCTGGGTCTCTTTGTTTTTGAACTTCATATCTAAAAAACGGTTTCTTTTCTTCGTAACCTTCTTTCTCTCTTTCCTTGTTCTGTGATTTTCTCATTTCTGCGACGTTTGCTTGGCGATCATTTGGTGTTTGTTTTTAGAGTGCGATCATCTTCTTCAGGGCTTCCTCTTTTCTTTAGGTTGGTTCTTTTCCCTGCTTCATTATTTGCTTCGGAATGTGATTCTTCAATAAAGTTTTGATTTTGCCTGTATCTATGTTGGAAAGTGATGAGCGGATAATTTGTACGCTTTTTGGCATTGTTTTTAGTATGTTTTTAGTATGATCTAGTTAGTTTTTAGTATATTTTTATTAGTTTTTAGTTAAAATTCACTTTTCTGGACTTTACTATGAGTTTGTGTGTTTTTCTGTGATTTCAGGTATTTTCTGGCTGAAATTGAGGGACCTGAGCAAAAATCTGATTCAGAGACTAAAAAGGACTGCAGATGCTGTTGGATTCTGACCTCCCTGCACTCGAAGTGGATTTTCTGGAGCTATAGAAGCCCAATTGGCGCGCTCTCAATGGCGTTGGAACGTAGACATCCTGGGCTTTCCAGCAATATATGATAGTCCATACTTTGCCCAAGATTTGATGGCCCAATCCGGCATCCAAAGTCACCTTCAGAATTCCCAGCGTTAAACGCCGGAACTGGCACAAGAATGGGAGTTAATCGCCCAAACTGGCACCAAAGCTGGCGTTTAACTCCAAGAAGAGTCTCTACACGAAAATGCTTTATTGCTCAGCCCAAGCACACACCAAGTGGGCCCAGAAGTGGATTTTTATGTCATTTACTCATCTCTGTAAACCCTAGGCTACTAGTTCTCTATAAGTAGGACCTTTTACTATTGTATTTAGGGAGCTTTTGATCATGTTTTTATGATTGAACCCTCTTTGGGAGGCTGGCCTCTCGGCCATGCCTAGACCTTGTTCTTATGTATTTTCAACGGTGGAGTTTCTACACACCATAGATTAAGGTGTGGAGCTCTGCTGTACCTCGAGTATTAATGCAATTACTATTGTTCTTCTATTCAATTCCGCTTGTTCTTGTTCTAAGATATCACTTGTTCTTCAACTTGATGAATGTGATGATCCGTGACACTCATCATCATTCTCACCTATGAACGTGTGCCTGACAACCACCTCCGTTCTACCTTAGATTGGGTGGATATCTCTTGGATTCTTTAACCGGAATCTTCGTGGTATAAGCTAGAACTGATGGCGGCATTCAAGAGAATCCGGAAGGTCTAAACCTTGTCTGTGGTATTCTGAGTAGGATTCAATGATTGAATGACTGTGACGAGCTTCAAACTCCTGAGGGCGGGGCGTTAGTGACAGACGCAAAAGAATCACTGGATTCTATTCCGGCCTGATTGAGAACCGACAGATGGATAGCCGTGCCGTGACAGGGTGCGTTGAACATTTCCACTGAGAGGATGGGAGGTATCCACTGACAACGGTGAAACCCTTGCATACAGCTTGCCATGGAAAGGAGTAAGAAGGATTGGATAAAGACAGTAGGAAAGCAGAGAGACGGAAGGGACAAGCATCTTCATACGCTTATCTGAAATTCCCACCAATGAATTACATAAGTATCTCTATCTTTATCTTTATGTTTTATTCATCATTCATAACCATTTGAGTTTGCCTGACTAAGATTTACATGGTGACCATAGCTTGCTTCATACCAACAATCTCTGTGGGATCGACCCTTACTCGCGTAAGGTTTATTACTTGGACGACCCAGTACACTTGCTGGTTAGTTGTGCGAAGTTGTAGTGATCACAATTCCGCATACCAAGTTTTTGGCGCCGTTGCCGGGGATTGTTTGAGTATGGACAACTGACGGTTCATCTTGTTGCTTAGATTAGGTATTTTTTCTTCAGAGTTCTTAAGAATGAATTCTAGAGTTTCATGATGATCTGTTGAAATCTGGCTGGCTGTGAAGCCATGTCTAATTTCATTGGACCGAGGTTTCAACTTATCATCACAAGAGCTTGTTGATTTCTATCAATCTTGCTATTAGAGCAGTGATCTGCTAAGGCTTGGCTGGCCTTTGGCCATGTCTAGTGTTTTGGACCGAAGCTTTCTTTGAAAGCTTGGCTGGCTGTGAAGCCATGTCTAATTCCTGGACCGGAGTCTTAGACTAAACATTGCATGATTCCTGGAATTCTTATTAAGAATTTTGATACCTTCATTTTCTTTTTCCACTTAATTTTTGAAAAAAGCAAAAAAAAAAAATTTATAAAGTCATAAAATCCAAAAATTTCTTGTTTGAGTCTAGAGTCTCATTTTAAGTTTGGTGTCAATTGCATGTTTCTGTTTTTCTTGCATTCATTCATGTGTCTTAGTGATCTTCAAGATGTTCTTGATGATTTCATTACTCTGATCTTTAATTCCTCTTGACTTGAGTGTTTATGTGTCTCATATGCATTCTCATTAGTGTCAGTAGCATACAAATTGCTAAGTTTGGTGTCTTGCATGCATTATTATTTGATTTTAGTTGCATTTTGATTATTCCTCACTATTAAAAATCCAAAAATATTTTTAATTTGTGTCTTTTCAAGTCAATAATACAAAGAATTGAAGATTCAGAACATACAGCAGAGGAATTATACAGAAAAAGCTGGGCGTTCAAAACGCCCAGTGAAGAAGGACAGACTGGCGTTTAAACGCCAGCCAGGGTGCCTGGTTGGGCGTTTAACGCCCAAAAGGGTAGAGTTTTGGGCGTTAAACGCTAGAATGTGCACCATTCTGGGCGTTTAACGCCAGGATGGCACAAGAGGGAAGATTTTGTTTTCAATGCAAATTTTTTTTTCAAGTTTTCAAAATCTTTTCAAAATCAAATCTTTTTCAAATCATATCTTTTCAATCAAATCTTTTTCAAATTCAATTTCTTTCTATTTTCAAAGATACTTGCTATCAATTAATGATTTGATTCAACATTTCAAGTATGTTGCCTTTTCTGTTGAGAAAGGTTTAATGTTTGAATCATATCTTTTCTTGATAGCCAAGTCATTAATTTTCAAAATCAAATTTTTTTAAAAATGTTTTTCAAATCATATCTTCTCAATCACATCTTTTTAAAACCAATCATATCTTCTTAACCACATCTTTTTCAAAATAACTTTCAATCAAATCTTTTTGATTTCTAATTTCAAATTCTTTTTCAAAAATCACTTGATTTCTTTCCCACTTTTATTTTCGAAAATCAATTAGTGTTTTTCAAAATGTTTTCAAAATCTTTTACTTGATTTCGAAAATTACTTCCCCTCTTCTCACATCCTTCTATTTATGGACTAACACTATTCCTTAATGCAAAATTCGAACTCCATCTTCTTTGATAAGTTCGAATTTTCTACTTCTGCCTTCTATTTTTCTTTTCCTCTGACACCTCAAGGAATCTCTATACTGTGACATAGAGGATTCCACATTTTCTTGTTCTCTTCTCTTTCTTATGAGCAGGAGCAAGGACAAAAGCATTCTTGTTGAGGCTGATCCTGAACCTGAAAGGACCTTGAAGCGAAAGCTAAGAGAAGCCAAGGCACAACTCTCTGTAGAGGACCTAACAAAAATCTTCAAAGAAGAAGAATCCATGGCAGCCGAAAACAACAACAATGCCAACAATGCAAGGAAGGTGCTGGGTGACTTTACTGCACCTACTCCCGACTTCTATGGGAGAAGCATCTCTATCCCTGCCATTGAAGCAAACAACATTGAGCTTAAGCCCCAATTAGTTTCTCTAATGCAACAGAATTGCAAGTTCCATGGACTTCCATTGGAAGATCCTCATCAGTTTTTAGCTGAGTTCTTGCAAATCTGTGACACTGTCAAGACTAATGGGGTTGACCCTGAGGTCTACAGACTTATGCTATTCCCTTTTGCTGTAAGAGACAGAGCTAGAATATGGTTGGACTCACAACGTAAAGAAAGCCTGAACTCTTGGGAAAAGCTAGTCAATGCCTTCTTGGCAAAGTTCTTTCCACCTCAAAAATTGAGTAAGCTTAGAGTGGAAGTCCAAACCTTTAGACAGAAGGAAGGAGAGTCCCTCTATGAAGCTTGGGAAAGATACAAACAATTAATCAGAAAGTGTCCCACTGATATGCTTTTTGAATGGAGTATCATTGGAATTTTCTATGATGGTCTCTCTGAACTATCCAAGATGTCTTTGGATAGCTCTGCTGGAGGATCTCTTCATCTGAAGAAGACGCCTACAGAAGCTCAAGAGCTGATTGAAATGGTTGCAAATAACCAATTCATGTACACTTCTGAAAGGAATCCTGTGAACAATGGGACCAATCAGAAGAAAGGAGTTCTTGAGATTGACACTCTGAATGCCATATTGGCTCAGAATAAAATATTGACTCAACAAGTCAATATGATTTCTCAAAGTCTGTCTGGAATGCAAAATGCACCAAGCAGTACTAAGGAAGCTTCATCTGAAGAAGAAGCTTATGATCCTGAGAACCCTTCAATAGAAGAGGTGAATTACATGGGAGAACCCTATGGAAACACCTATAGTCCTTCATGGAGAAATCATCCAAATCTCTCATGGAAGGATCAACAGAGACCTCAACAAGGTTTCAACAACAATAATGGTGGAAGAAACAGGTTTAGCAATAGCAAGCCTTTTCCATCATCTTCTCAGCAACAGACAGAGAGTTCTAAGCAGAATACCTCTGACTTAGCAACCATGGTCTCTGATCTAATCAAAACCACTCAAAGTTTCATGACTGAAACAAGGTCCTCCATTAGAAATTTGGAGGCACAAGTGGGTCAGCTGAGCAAGAAAATTACTGAACTCCCTCCTAGTACTCTCCCAAGCAATACAGAAGAAAATCCAAAAGGAGAGTGCAAGGCCATCAACATGGCCGAATTTGGAGAGGAGGGAGAGGCAGTGAACGCCACTGAGGAAGACCTCAATGGACGTCCACTGGCCTCCAATGAGTTCCCCAAAGAGGAACCATGGGAATCTGAGGCTCAAAATGAGACCATAGAGATTCCATTGGACTTACTTCTGCCATTCATGAGCTCTGATGAGTATTCTTCCTTTGAAGAGGATGAATATGTCACTGAATAGCAAGTTGCTAAATACCTTGGAGCAATCATGAAGCTAAATGACAAGTTATTTGGAAATGAGACTTGGGAAGATGAACCCCCTTTGCTCACCAAAGAACTGGATGACTTGTCTAGGCAGAAATTACCTCAAAAGAGACAGGATCCTGGGAAGTTCTCAATACCTTGTACCATAGGCACCATGACCTTCAAGAAGGCCTTGTGTGACTTAGGGTCAAGTGTAAACCTCATGCCTCTCTCTGTAATGGAGAAGCTAGGGATCTTTGAGGTACAAGCTGCAAAAATCTCACTAGAGATGGCAGACAACTCAAGAAAACAAGCTTATGGACTTGTGGAGGATGTTCTGGTAAAGGTTGAAGACCATTACATCCCTGCTGATTTCATAGTCCTAGAGACTGGGAAGTGCATGGATGAATCCATCATCCTTGGCAGACCCTTCTTAGCCACAGCAAAGGCTGTGATTGATGTTGATAGAGGAGAATTGATCACTCGAGTGAATGAAGAATCCTTGGTGTTTGAGGCTCAAGGATATCCCTCTATCATCATAGAGAGGAAGCATGAAGAGCTTCTCTCAAAACAGAGCCAAACAGAGCCCCCACAGTCAAACTCTAAGTTTGGTGTTGGGAGGCCACAACCAACTTCTAAGTTTGGTGTTGAACCCCACATTCAAACTCTAAGTTTGGTGTTGGGAGGTTCCAACATTGCTCTGAGTATCTGTGAGGCTCCATGAGAGCCCACTGTCAAGCTAATGACATTAAAGAAGCGCTTGTTGGGAGGCAACCCAATGTTATATTTTATCTATTCTCTTTTGTTATTTTATGTTTTCTGTAGGTTGATGATCATGAGAAGTCACAAAATCAATTGAAAAAGCAAAAACAGAAAGAAAAACAGAAAGAAAAACAGCACACCCTGGAGGAGAGCGTGTTGGCGTTTAAACGCCAGTAAGGCTAGCTGTTGGGCATTTAACGCCCAGTCTGGCACCATTCTGGGTGTTTAACGCCAGAAAGGGGCACCAGACTGGCGTTAAACGCCAGAGAAGGGCAAGCATTCGGCGTTAAACACCAGAAATGGGCACCAGCCCGGCGTTTAATGCCAGAATTGGCTCAAAACGCATTATTGCTTGCCACTTGGTGCAGGGATGACTTTTCCTTGACACCTCAGGATCTGTGGACCCCACAGGATCCCCACCTACCCCACCACTCTCTCTCTTCTTCACCCATTCACCAATCACCTCAACACCTCTTCCCCAAAAACCCTTCACCTATCAAATCCCATCTTTCTCTTCACTACTCACATCCATCCTTCATAAAACCCCACCTACCTCACCCTTCAAATTCAAACCACTTTCCCTCCTAAACCCACCCATACATGACCGAACCATGAGCCCCCCCACTCCTATATAAACCCATCTTCACTCCTTCATTTTCACACAACCAAACCACCACTTCTCCCCCTTTTTGGCCGAACACAAAGCCATTCCCTTCTTCTTCATTTCTTCTTCTTCTCCTCTCTTCTTTCGTCTTTTGCTCGAGGACGAGCAAACCTTTTAAGTTTGGTGTGGTAAAAGCATTGCTTTTTGTTTTTCCATAACCATTTATGGCATCCAAGGCCGGAGAAACCTCTAGAAAGAGGAAAGGGAAGGCAAAAGCTTCCACCTCCGAGTCATGGGAGATGAAAAGATTCATCTCAAGGGTGCATCAAGACCACTTCTATGAAGTTGTGGCCTTGAAGAAGGTGATCCCCGAGGTCCCTTTTTCACTCAAAAAGAGTGAATATCCGGAGATCCGACATGAGATCCGAAGAAGAGGTTGGAAAGTTCTTACCAACCCCATTCAACAAGTTGGAATCTTAATGGTTCAAGAGTTCTATGCCAATGCATGGATCACCAAGAACCATGACCAAAGTGTGAACCCGGATCCAAAGAATTGGCTTACTATGATTCGGGGGAAATACTTGGATTTTAGTCCGAAAAATGTAAGGGTGGCATTCAACTTGCCCATGATGCAAGGAGATGAACATCCTTACACTAGAAGGGTCAACTTTGATCAAAGGTTGGACCAAGTCCTCACAGTCATATGTGAAGAGGGCGCCCAATGGAAGAGAGATTCAAGAGGGAAGCCGGTTCAACTGAGAAGGCATGACCTCAAACCCGTGGCTAGAGGATGGTTGGAGTTTATCCAACGCTCAATCATTCCCACTAGCAACCGGTTCGAAGTTACTATAGACCGGGCTATCATGATTCATAGCATCATGATTGGAGAAGAAATAGAAGTTCATGAGGTGATATCCCAAGAACTTTATAAGGTGGCGGACAAGTCCTCTACCTTGGCAAGGTTAGTCTTTCCTCATCTCATTTGTCACCTCTGTTATTCAGTTGGAGTTGACATAGAGGGAGACATCCCCATTGATGAGGACAAGCCCATCACTAAGAAGAGGATGGAGCAAACAAGAGACCCCTCTCATCATCAAATCCCTGAGATGCCTCAAGGGATGCACTTTCCTCCACAAAACTATTGGGAGCAACTAAACACCTCCCTAGGAGAATTGAGTTCCAACATGGGACAACTAAGGGTGGAGCACCAAGAACACTCTGTTCTCCTCCATGAAATTAGAGAAGATCAAAGAATCATAAGAGAGGAGCAACAAAGACAAGGAAGAGGCATTGAGGAGCTCAAGCACTCCATAAGATCTTCAAGAGGAAGAACAAGCCGCCATCACTAAGGTGGACCCGTTCTTTAATTTCCTTGTTCTTTATTTTCCTGTTTTTCGAATTTTAGTGCTTATGTTTGTCTATGTTTGTGTCTTGTGATCATTAGTGTCTTAGTGTCTATGCCTTAAAGTTATGAATGTCCTATGAATCCATCACCTCTCTTAAATAAAAAATGTTCTTAATTGAAAAAGAGTAGAATTGCATGAATTCTGAATTTTATAACAGTTTAATTATTTTGATGTGGTGGCAATACTTTTGTTTTCTGAATGTATGTTTAAATAGTGCATATGTCTTTTGAATTTGTGGTTCATGAATATTGGCTCTTGAAAGAATGATGAAAAAGGAGACATGTTACTGAGGATCTGAAAAATCATAAAAATGATTCTTGAAGCAAGAAAAAAGCAGTGAATACAAAAAAAAAATTTCGAAAAAAAAGAGAAAAAGAAAAAGAAAGAGAAAAAGAAAGAAAAAGAAAAAAATAAAGTTGTGATCCAAGGCAAAAAGAGTGTGCTTAGGAACCCTGGACACCTCTAGTTGGGGACTCTAGCAAGGCTGAGTCACAATCTGAAAGGGTTCACCCAATTATGTGTCTGTGGCATGTATGTATCCGGTGGTAATACTGGAAGACAGAGTGCTTTGGGCCACGGCCAAGACTCAATAAGTAGCTGTGTTCAAGAATCATCATACTTAACTAGGAGAATCAGTGACACTATCTGGATTCTGAGTTCCTAAAGAAGCCAATCATTCTGAATTTCAAAGGATAGAGTGAGATGCCAAAACTGTTCAGAGGCAAAAAGCTAAAAGCCCCGCTCATCTAATTAATACTGATCTTCATAGATGTTTTTGGAATTTATTGCATATTCTCTTCTTTTTTATCTTATTTGATTTTCAGTTGCTTGAGGACAAGCAACAATTTAAGTTTGGTGTTGTGATGAGCGGATAATTTGTACGCTTTTTGGCATTGTTTTTAGTATGTTTTTAGTATGATCTAGTTAGTTTTTAGTATATTTTTATTAGTTTTTAGTTAAAATTTACTTTTCTGGACTTTACTATGAGTTTGTGTGTTTTTCTGTGATTTCAGGTATTTTCTGGCTGAAATTGAGGGACCTGAGCAAAAATCTGATTCAGAGACTAAAAAGGACTGCAGATGCTGTTGGATTCTGACCTCCCTGCACTCGAAGTGGATTTTCTGGAGCTACAGAAGCCCAATTTGCGCGCTCTCAACGGCGTTGGAAAGTAGACATCCTGGGCTTTCCAGCAATATATGATAGTCCATACTTTGCTCAAGATTTGATGGCCCAAATCGGCGTCCAAAGTCACCTTCAGAATTCCCAGCGTTAAACGCCGGAACTGGCACAAGAATGGGAGTTAAACGCCCAAACTGGCACCAAAGCTGGCGTTTAACTCCAAGAAGAGTCTCTACACGAAAAATGCTTCATTGCTCAGCCCAAGCACATACCAAGTGGGCCCGGAAGTGGATTTTTATGTCATTTACTCATCTCTGTAAACCCTAGGCTACTAGTTCTCTATAAGTAGGACCTTTTACTATTGTATTTAGGGAGCTTTTGATCATGTTTTTATGATTGAACCCTCTTTGGGAGGCTGGCCTCTCGGCCATGCCTAGACCTTGTTCTTATGTATTTTCAACGGTGGAGTTTCTACACACCATAGATTAAGGTGTGGAGCTCTGTTGTACCTCGAGTATTAATGCAATTACTATTGTTCTTCTATTCAATTCCGCTTGTTCTTGTTCTAAGATATCACTTGTTCTTCAACTTGATGAATGTGATGATCCGTGACACTCATCATCATTCTCACCTATGAACGTGTGCCTGACAACCACCTCCGTTCTACCTTAGATTGGGTGGATATCTCTTGGATTCTTTAACCGGAATCTTCGTGGTATAAGCTAGAACTGATGGCGGCATTCAAGAGAATCCGAAAGGTCTAAACCTTGTCTGTGGTATTCTGAGTAGGATTCAATGATTGAATGACTGTGACGAGCTTCAAACTCCTAAGGGCGGGGCGTTAGTGACAGACGCAAAAGAATCACTGGGTTCTATTCCGGCCTGATTGAGAACCGACAGATGGATAGCCGTGCCGTGACAGGGTGCGTTGAACATTTCCACTGAGAGGATGGGAGGTAGCCACTGACAACGGTGAAACCCTTGCATACAGCTTGCCATGGAAAGGAGTAAGAAGGATTGGATGAAGACAGTAGGAAAGCAGAGAGACGGAAGGGACAAACATCTTCATACGCTTATCTGAAATTCCCACCAATGAATTACATAAGTATCTCTATCTTTATCTTTATGTTTTATTCATCATTCATAAGCATTTGAGTTTGCCTGACTAAGATTTACATGGTGACCATAGCTTGCTTCATACCAACAATCTCTGTGGGATCGACCCTTACTCGCGTAAGGTTTATTACTTGGACGACCCAGTACACTTGCTGGTTAGTTGTGCGAAGTTGTAGTGATCACAATTCCGCAAACCAGAAAGTCTGAATCTTTTCGTATTGCCATGCTTGACTGCCGCTGTGATGTACATGTTCTGGTCCTCTTTTCGCCCTTCCGTTTAGTGTCTCTAGGGTTTTGCATGTTGCCGCTACTTGAAAAAGGTTGTTCCTTTAGTGGTTTTAGGTTCTGTTGGTAGTTTCTCTTTTGGTGAAGACGATGTTTTCTTTGATGATTTCTGCTTTGGTTGTTGTTTCTGGTTTGAAAGGGGAACGTTGTTGCTGGGGTGTGAATCTTTGTAAATCTCCTTGGGTTCTTGTATTGTGGCTTGCCCCCAAATGGTGTGCGACCTACTATTGTTGATGTGACACCGAACAAGATCAAACCTAAAGACAAAGAAATAGTGTCTGATGATTTTGATAGTGATGCTGAATTTGAGGTAGTGCAGAAATTGTCCATGATGCTTGGTTTTTTAACTTATTTTCTTATGCGTTACCATGTTTGTTAACTATATTTTCTAATGCATTATCATGTTTATTTTCTAATGCATTACCATGTTTGTTTACTTTATTTTCTAATGTGTTATAATGTTTCTTCTTTCTTTTAATTTTGGCAATGTTAGTATTGATGCTTTATTTGACTTTTTTTTATACAGGATGAACAATGAAGGAAATTCCAAGAGAAAAAGGTTAAGGACTCTATCACAAATAGAGTCACAAAGAAGTCCCTTGAAGATGAGGAGTCCAGTAAAAAATTTAGGAAAAATTCAATTCACAAGTGCTTATTCCTTGCTAAAACAATTTCAAATAAAAAGGGAACATGTTTTAGCTGCATGTGGGGCTAATAGTAGTAAACATGAGACAAGGAAAAAGGGCAAGATACCGAAAAAGGTGTTGACAAGAGGTGAAGATGAAGGTCAAAGCAAAATGGTAACCAAGAAGATAACAATCATCAGAGACGGTGAGGATCAAATCAAGATGCCAACAAAGAATTCCAACGAAGAAAATCATCTAGTCAAGATGAAAGCCATTGAACATGAGGATCAAGGTGGGAAGAAGCTGTCTAGGAAGAATGTGCCAATGAAGAGATCAAAGGTGGAGGGTGATAAAGTCAAGATAAATACCAGTGACGCTGAGGGTCAAAGCAAGAAGCCGACCAATAAGATGCCGATAAAGGAATCGAATGAAGAAGATGCCAACGAAGAACATAAGATTGAGTCTCTTATCCCTGCTATGACTTTAGACGATTTTTTTGAAAAATATGGGATATCATTAGATGAAAATGATGAAGAATATGAATATGATTATGATGAGCTCAATCCAACCGTTGGTGATAGTAGTGATAGTCAACTCGGTAATGCCTTTATCCCTTTCTTCAATAGCAAATAGTGAAACGCACCAACCTGACTCTTGTATTTAGTAGATTACTCTTTTATTCATTAGATTAGTATTCTTGTTAATATTTTCTAGTAACGACATTGGAAATAGGTACCAAAAAGAAAAAAGTTCGTGGTCCTACCCAACTCAAGCATATTCATGCTTTGGAGACACAAATAGAGTTAACATGGTACAATGGCAAACCCATAGGCCCAACAAAGACACAGGTTCAATTGTTTAGTCGGTTCTTGGGAACACTTGCAAGAAACTCTAATTTGGTCACATTGTTATATACTAATTGGCAAGCTGTGTCCATTGAGACTAAAACTTCGATGTTGGATTATGCAAAGGTGAGTCGATCATTCTCCTTTTTAAATTGTTTACAATAGGCTTAGCATGTATGGTAAAATAACATTATTCATTGTTTATTTGTAGTCTAAATATAACATTCCTAGTGATGCTGAGCCTTGGGTAATAGATACCATTGGAGAGGCATGGAAGCAATTTAAGAAACGCATAAAGAAATATCACTATACACCGTACAACTCATTTAGAGAGATGATGAAAAATCGTCCAATGACTGTACCTGAACTGCATTTTCGAAAATTAGTTCAATTTTGGAGACTTGATATCATCAAAGTAAGTTATTTTCACAACTCTTTGGCTTTAATGATGGTATCGTGTATTTAACTAACTCTATCTAATTTTATATTGCAACAAATGTAGGTTATTTCTGACAAAAATCGTGAAAACAGATCCAAACAAAAATGGAATCATCGAATGGGTCTAGTTAGTTTTGAATTAGTACGCGCTGAATTGGTATTTTTTTGTGCTTTTTATTTCAAGTATTTTTGCATCTTTTATAGTTATGTGTGTTTACTTAGTCACATGTTGGTGGTTTCTTTGTAGCGTGCAAAGAAGGAGGACAATGAAGATCCATCACAATCTGAGATGTTTGTTGTAACTCGTACGAGCAAAAAAGGAGAGGCTGATTCGGGAACACAAGAGACAATTGTTAGTTTTCTGGTCTCTTAGAAAAGTACACCAAACAAGAAATGTGTTAGCTATTTTTATTTATTCTAAAGCTGTTGGGTGCATGCATTTATTTTGATCCTATTTGTGTGTAATAGGAACATCTTCAAAATTTGAAAGAAGCAGGATACAATGATGATGAAGCAGTTCAAACAGTTTTTGGAAAGGAGAGACATGGAAGAGTTCGTTTCTATGGTCGATCAGTCACAAAATCCTCTCTTAAAAAGGAAAAGGAAATCCGACAAATGCAGCAACAACATAATGAAGTGGTTTCAACTATGGAGAAAAATCAAAATAACTTAACTTCCAAGTTGGATGGTTTAACAAACTTGATTAAGACGTTGTTGCAACAAGTCAATCCTGGTATGAGTGCAGAACAAGTGCAAGTAATGATAGAAGCTGCCCAACAATCTCCGCCTGACGCGAGTAGTGCACCAAATGATGCGCGGCGAAGCATTCCTCCTTCACTTGGATCGAACCATGTATCAAAGGATATGGAAGTAAGTACTGTTCAAAACTTCTAGTTAATTTGTCACATGGTATTTTTTTGAGAACTTAATTGTCGTAGTGATAGCTAATTGCAAGAATAATGGGATTGAGTTTACAAAGTTGAGTGGAATTAGTTTCTTCTGTTAAAAATTTTCTTTGATTAAACTCCATGATAGTGTTACTTGATTAGGTTGTTGTTTGATTAGGTTAGCTTAGTTGAATTAGGTGGTTAGGTAGTCAATTGATTTTGTAGTGGATTTAGGTTTGAACTCTGATGTTTATTCTATTTGAAATTGGTTTTCCTGTGCTGGTAATGACTTGCCCTGTTCTAATTTAGTTTCATGCTTCTGCTTCATTGATCTATCCTGTGCTAAATTAGTTTGCTTGGTGCTGTTGATTAGGTTTAAACTGTTATTGATCCTATGTTGCTGTTTTATTGTTTTATTTTTGTGCTAAACTGGTTTATATGATGCTGCTGCATAGTATTATTGCTGCCTTATTCTTGTGTAGGTTGCTGCTGGAATGAAAAAATTCTGAATTATTTGTGCAGTAGTGAATTTCTGAGTGTTAGCTATCAATACTGCTGCATTCTTGCAATAGCTGCTGTTTGAAGTGAATGATGATTGTGAATAATTCTTGAGTGTTTCCCTTCTTTTGCTGCATATGTATTGCATCATCAAAACCATTTTTTCTAAATATCTAACATGTTTATTTCTTTTACGTGCAGGAAGACATGATGTGATGAAGAAAATATGTTCCATACAAATATCACATGGGATGGGTCTTACAATGACCTTAATTACTTATGTAAATGTAATATTTTGATGTGTTATGTACTTTTTGAGGTATTACATGTAATTGGAAAATTTTCACTCTATTTGGATTTGTGTTGTTTAGACTAAAGATTAAACATATCTATCTTATAATGAAACTTTTATGATTTAGATTTCTTTAATTTCTTATTTTTAGATTTATTTTGTGATTATTATCATTTTGGGATGTGATTATAATTTAAAAAAATTGAATCTCATAAACAATAGGCTATAGTCACCGTTTTAAAAAACTGTGACCATAGATAGCTATGGTCACTGTTTTAAGGAGGGGTGACCATAGAGGCTATGGCCACGGTGAAAAACTGTGACCATAGATAGGGATAAGACGCTATGGCCACGGTGAAAATCCGTGACCATAGCCCTATGGCCACGGTAAAAAACCGTGACCATAGATAGGCTATGGTCACGGTTTTAAAGAGGGGTGACCATAGAGGCTATGGCCACGGTGAAAACCGTGACCATAGATAGGGCTATGGTCACGGTTTTAAAGAGGGGTGACCATAGAGGCTATGGCCACGGTGAAAAACCGTGACCATAGACAGGGCTATGGTCACGGTTTTATGTGGGGTGACCATAGAGGCTATGGCCACGGTGAAAAACCGTGACCATAGACAGGGCTATGGTCACGGTTTTAAGTGGGGTGACCATAGAGTCTATGGCCATGGTAAAAATCGTGACCATAGGTAGGGCTATGGTCACGATTTTAAGGAGGGGTGACCATAGAGGCTATGGCCACGGTAAAAACTGTGACCATAGCCTTATCTATGGTCACGGTTTTAAGAAGGGGTGACCATAGATAAGGCTATCCGTGACCATAGATAAGGCTATGGTCACGGTTTTTTACCGTGACCATAGATTAACCTATGGTCACGGTAAAAAAACGTGGCCTAAAGTGTCAGATTTTGAAAATTAAAACCGTGACCATAGATAAAAAAATCGTGACCATAGACCTATGGCCACGAGAGAATAGGCCACGGTAAAAAACCGTGACCATAGGTCCAAAACCGTGACCATAGATCTATGGTCACCCTTTTCACTAGCTATGGTCACGGTTTTTTACCGTGACCATAGGCCTTTTTTTTGTAGTGTGGGGACTCCTTTTGTTGCTTGTAATGTACTGGGTTGTGTGGTCGAGTTGTTTTGCTGCTATTCGAGATGTGTTTTAGTAACCCGATATTCTTTTCTTTATTGTAGGACTAGTTGGTCTTATGACTTCTCGCAAAAATATTGTTGAGACGTCTTCCCGAGTCCCTGAGGGCATGGCCGATTGGATAGATTCCATGGTTCTTCTATGTCTTTCAGTGGTGGATTCCGACTTCTGTAGAGAGCTGCAAAAACACCATAGGGTCTGTGGTAGTAGTGCCCAAGAAGGGAATTACGAGCTGGTAGCGCCTGATTCCAATGAGAGAGTTTGTTTTCCTACTTCTATTGAGGGGGAGCGTCCCTACTTTTATGCTTATGAACACTTCTTTAGTCTGTTGGACATTACTTTTCCTTTTTCCGCTTTTGAGACTAACCTGTTGTGGTCTTGTAATATTTCTCCATCCCAGCTTCATCCCAATTCATGGGATTTTATAAAAAAATTTCAGCTGCTGTGTCAAGAGTTAGACATCAAGCCTTCTCTAACTCTTTTCCTCTATTTGTTTGTTTCGGCAAAGCCTGGGGCCTCTTCAAAAAAGAAAGCTTCTTGGGTTTCCTTTAGATTTGCCCAAGGGCACAAGGTCTTTGCCATGTATGATGAGTTCTTTAAGGATTTTAAAAACTATTTCTTTAAAGTACGAGCTGTCGAGGGGGTTCACCCCTTTTTTCTTGATGAAAATGATGAACCTGCTTTTCCTCTTGAGTGGCAAAAGAATGTCATAGTGTCTCGGTATACTTGGGAGATGTTGGACGGGGTCGAACAGGCCTTTGTGAGCGTATTAGAGGATAATTGGGGGGAGCCTCCGCATCTGGATACTAAGAAATTTCTGGGGGACCCCTCTTTGGTCCGAAAAGTGTTGGGTATTGACTGACCTGCTATTTTATTCTATTTTATCCCTGTGATTCATGACTTTTATTTGCTGATTCTGTTTTTTCTGTTTTTCAGAAGTGTCAAAAAATAACGACTCCATGAAGGATTTCAAAAAAGCCAGGAAGGCAGCAGCTGCACAAAACATCTCGGTCAAGGTGGCAGGGGAGGGATCTTCTCAAACCACCATGAAACCGCCTGTACCAGGTTCCCCTGGGCAGAGGAGGGTGATCCCTACTCCTCGGGTTCGCCTGGTAGATCCTCCACAAACTTCTACTGCTGCTTCTGGTGCTCCTCCCTAAAAAAAAACAGAAAACAAATGAGCCTTTTAACCTGGATGCCCCGAATTTTGATGCTGTCGAGTTTGTTGACCAGCAAGTTGCCCCTTACGGTGCGCTTTCTATGGATGATGTGTCCCTTCTTTAGCATTTGGACTTCATCACCAGAAACAGTGTGAAGATGGCACATATGGGTGCGTCTATTTTCCGAACTGTTCAGGGTATCCCGATTCATGCTACGAAGTCTTTCATGGAAGAGGCTAAATCGGAGTTTGATCGGATCAAGGGTCTGAAGGAGGAATTGGAGGTGAAGTTGGCGAAGGTAGAAAAGGAACTGGAGGGTGAGAAGGCTAGCTCTATCGCCTTGGCGGCTTCCTTGAAGTTGGCTGAGGACATGGCATTGAAGCATAAGGATAGCTATGTCTCAGCTTATAGGGAGTTGGTGCATCTCTGAGATGACTTGAAAACTTCTCGGGTTAATTATGCCGAGCTCCAGGGTCACCTTGTGGGCAGCGTGACTGCCGCTTATGAGAACCTGATGGAACAATTCTGGATTGTTGCCCCTGATGCCGATTTGACTCTCGTTAGTCTTGATAACGTAGTAAAGGATGGCAAGATTATCCCAAATGATCCCGATGATGACATTGAACCTCCTCTTGCGCCTCCTCTTAAAGCTTCTGCTATGCCAGTTGCTTCAGCCCCCTCGACCGTAGTTGAGCCAGATCCTGATTGTCAGATCTTGAATCGAGGCGACGGGACAGTGGATGCGGTGCCTCTCCAGACTCGTCCTCCTTCACCTCATGTTGATGCCACTAGTGGAGGACCTCCGAATTCTCTTTAATTATCTTTGGTATATTTTGGTATAGCCTGGCCTGTGGGCTTTTGAACTTTTTATTTTGTAAAGCCTGCTTCTGACTTTGGGTACTTCTCCAGTTGCTTTCGCTTTAGCAACTTTATTTTCGTTAAACAAGTTAGTCACCAGACTTGATGGTTTCTTGAGTTTGTTATTGCGACTTGTGTTTGGATTGGACCTTTATTTGCTTTATGTTTGTAGCCCAACTTCTTTTTAAGTCTGAATCCACCTTGTGTGTTGGTCTTCTTTCTTTGTCCCGAAGTTATCTTCAACAATCCATTTCTGTTGGACCTTTTCTGAGGTCTCTTATTAGGATTTGCTTTTTGAGGTTTTCGGGTGGCCATCATGTCGAACTTTTATGAGTCCTTTCTGTAATTCTCCTACCTGGTCCTTGTTCAATTCTCTTTTCAGAGATTACTTGATAACTCTTTGTCTTTTGTGCCGACTTCGTCATGTCGGGTTCTTCTGAGTTATTTTTTGTAGCTTTATTTTTCTGGACCGACTTTGTAACGTCGAGCCCTTATCGAGTTACTTGATAATCCTCTTTTTTGGACCTTATTTTAGGTCTCTTTCAGGGATTGTCTTTTTGTAACTTTATCTTTCTGGGCCGACTTTGTCACGTCGAGCCCTTGTCGAGTTACTTGATAATCCTCTTTTTTGGACCTTGTTTTAGGTCTCTTTCAGGAACTATCTTTTTGTATCTTTATCTTTCCGGGCCAACTTTGTCACGTCGAGCCCTTGTCGAGTTACTTGATAATCCTCTTTTTTGGACCTTGTTTTAGGTCTCTTTCAGGGACTATCTTTTTGTAACTTTATCTTTCCGGGCCGACTTTGTCATGTCGAGCCCTTGTCGAGTTACTTGATAATCCTCTTTTTTGGACCTTGTTTTAGGTCTCTTTCAGGGACTATCTTTTTGTAACTTTTTGTAGGAGTCCGACTTCATCATATCAGGCTCTTCGAAGTTATAGTAATCCTCTTTTATTGGGTTGGCCAGACCTCTTTCCAAGGCTTTACTTATAACTTGAGTTGTTGTGGTTGGTCCGACTCTTCGTGTCAGCCAACCTTTAAGTTATTTTATAGCAATCCACTTTATTAGGACCTCGTCAGGTCCTTTCTATGGATCACTTTCTATAACTTCTTCTATTATTCTTGTTTTCATCTTTGCCGATTTTGTAGAATTTGGATTTTTAGTCCTTGTTTTTGTCGTGATCGCACAGTGAATTTGGTTTTCACTTTTTGTCGATCTGTAGCTTTATAATCGGGCGATGAATGTTTTTAGAATAATACGACATGATCGTTTGTAGAGAATCTGAAGAAATTTTATTAAAAAAGAATGCAAATATTCATGAGGAGTTAACTTCCTAAGTCGGGTGATTTGTAAGTCTTGTCGGGGCGCCTCGTTAAAAAACCTTTTTCAGGAAAAAGAGTGTGCTTCGTCCAAGATCTTTTATCATCCCTAGCTATAGTACCTTCTCAGGTTGCAGGCATGCCATGATCTAGGAAGCTCTCGTCCGTCGAGTTTGGAAAGTTTGTAGTAGCCCTTGATGGTGTTTTTGTGGAAAAACGAATTTCCAACACACAAATCCAACCAGCAAGTATACCGGGTCGCATCAAGTAATAATAACTCACAAGAGTGAGGTCGATCCCACAGGGATTGATGGATCAAGCAACTTTAGTGTGTGATTAGTTTAGTCAAGCTAACATTTAAGTGAGAATTGTGGCAGCAAAATGTAAATAGCAATGAACTTAAATTGCAGAATGTAAATAGGCAGGAAGCTTAAAGAATAAGAAAGTAAAAGAGCTGAAACTTAAATTGCACGAAATGTAAATTGCAGGAAATGTAAAGGGGATTGGGTGCAGAAAATTTAAGAGAGCAATAGATTAAGCAACTAGAAATTTAAATTGCAGAAAATGTAAATGTGCAGGAAATTAAATCAAGCTCAATGTGAACAAAGATGTGAAAGTGCAGAATACAAGAAAGGAAATTGCAGAAAAGTAAATGTAGCAGAAGAGGAATGAAACAGAAAGTAAAATGCAGCTCAATTTCAATAGCTAAGGGAAAGTTGAAGATCTCAGGGATGGAGGAGACTAGAAAATAAGTCTAGATCTCAATCCCTTCCTTGATCCAACAGAGAATAATTGCAGAAGAAAAAAGAGAAGCAATCAGTGAAGACTCAAATTCAATCCTCAATTTCTTAGAAATCTGCAGAAAGTAAACAAATAGAATTCTCAAAGTGAGAATAAAACAGAATTCCTCCAATCTCACTCAAGAAAAAAAAATAGAAAAGAAAACTAAGAGAGAGCTATCTATTACTACTACTCCCTAATAGAGCAAGCCTCTTTCTAATGGAGCCTCCTAGTGAGATGGAATTGATGCCTTTATATAGGCTTTACAAAATAAAAAATGAAAATGAAATTAAAACAAATTACAAAAATGAAAATCCTAATTTAATTGATCCATGTGCCTTTGAGTGATGATGTGGGCTTTGCTTGCTTTGGATTTGAGGAGAAATGGGTTTGGTTGGCTTTGATTCAATTTGGTGAAGAATTGAATTAAATTGAATTTTGGCCCATATTGCTCCCAGGAGGCTGCCCTGCCCTTGTGGAGGGCAGGGCAGGATTTGATGCGTGCGGCCTTGGTGCGAGCGTGGTGCGTTGGTGTGTGCTGCAGGATGCTGCCCTGCCCTCGCGGAGGGCAGGGCAGAAAATTCTGGTGCGCCAGTTTGGTGCTTGTGCGTGCTGCTGGTGCTGCCGAATTGTTCCTTGGTGCGCCAGAATGGTGCTGGCCGTGCCACGACAAAATGCTGCCCTGACCTCGCGAAGGGCAGGGCAGTGTTTCTAAATTGAAGTCCCGTGTTCGAGACTTGGCCGATGCACACGCTACCCATTTTTCCTTGGCTTTCTTGGCACCAAAGTAAGGCCTAGTTTCTTGCTTCCTCATGGCCCTTAAAGATGCCTTTCGTTCCTGCCTGAATTGTACGCCAAATATGGATTGCTATATATCGTTGGAAAGCTCTGAATGTCAGCTTTCCAACGCAACTAGAAGCACATCAATTGGACGTCGGTAGCTCAAGTTATAGCCCTTTGAAGGAGGTATGGTCATGCTATGAGCGCCCAGATTTTACCTTGGCGAAATTCTTGCTTCCAACCTCACTTTGCATCACGATTCTGCCCTGCCCTTGGCAAGAGCAGGGCAGTGTGCGTGCTGGCTGCTTCCTTCTTTGATTTAGTCATGGGCCACGCTTTTAAAAGCGTGGCCTAAGGCTCCAAAGTGTACCCCAACTTCAAAGTGTACCCCAAAGCTCCTTTTTTCTCCTTTTGTGCTTCTTTGCTTCTTTTTCTTCTTATTTTCTACAAGATCTATAAAATTAAAATATCAAGAAAATATATCATTTAAGTACAAAATCATTCAATATTTAAGCACAAATTATCAATTTCTTGTATGAAAAGCATAGAAAAATAGGTATATGATGACATGTCATCACAACACCAAACTTAAACCTTGCTTGTCCCCAAGCAAGAAAAGAATCATGCAATAAAGATTGACAATCCAAGGTAAGAAGAATAGCAACTCAATGTTCATGGTAAGCTAGTTTTCTAAGCATGCTACAATCACAAAAGAAATGTAAATGATTGATGCTTCTATCTAGCTCAATTTATGAAATCTTTTCCTTATAATTTTTCCTTGAAACAAGCATTTGATTTTTTTTTATTAGCTTCTCCTTTTGGGTGCTTTGCCCCATGAGTTAATAACAAAGCTACGACTTCTAAATGCTTTGTTTTCAAGTATTACCACTTGATACATAAGCACCACAAGCATTTAATTAGAGGACTTCATTAAGCTCATTTTTTTCTCTTTTCTTTGACTCTCTAATCATTGATGCTCAGAACCTTGAGCTTTGAGGGAGTGCTTTTGCACTTGAGCCTAGCCTTGACTTCTAAGTGTTTTGTTTTCAAGCATTTGGCTTGATACATAAACACCACAAGCACTTAGCAAATAAATTGCCATTGGTACTCAGAGCCTTCAGCTTTCTCATTCCTTCCCTTTTTCTTTTCTTGCTTTAATTATATTTGCTTCTTCAAGGTTTTCATGATTTCAAAAGATTTCACAAAATATACTAGATGAAAAGCTTCAATTAAATAAAATCCAATGCAATTGAGCAACAATCAATCACACTAGCTTTCCAAAACTTTTATGCACATGCTAAAATCTTCTTTAATTCCTTGTTTGTTTATGATCATGATGTTTTATTGCTTTTGAACTCACAGGATTCAAGTTGGTAGTTATAATGCCACAGAAACATATTACAAATCAAGATTCAAGCTATGCTTAGTCATACCACACATGTAAACAGAGAAGATAATAAGACAATCATGCAATTTAAAGTGCTGGAAATAAATGAGAAGAAAAGGAACTCTACAACCTTGTAGTTCATCTTCATTATTGTTGTCCTCTTTCCTCTATTCTTCCTCTTTCCCTTGCCAAACTCAATATGCTTGTTCATCCTCAAGCAATAATTAGAACAGTGGCTATGGGGCTAAGATGGATCATGAATGTCTTACACAATGATATGTTAGTAGCACATGTGTTTTAAGCAAGCAAAATTAAAGATAACAATCAAGGCACAAGAGACAAAGACATTTTGATTGCAAACATAAGAGGGTGTGCATGATACATTGCATAAAAAAAAATAATTGGCACACAAAACTTAGTGTGACACTTTCTCTTGGAATTGATGCAAGTATCTTGTAAGTATTTGAACCAAATTTTGTTGCATAGCAACACCAAACTTAGAATGCAATCATATGTCAATTTATTTTAACTAAAACTAAACAAGAGAAACTGTTATTTGTTAAATACAATCACCAAATGAATAGTCTGTCATGAATAAGGATGTCTTGGTGATGTATTTACAAAAACAGTTAATAAAAGAAAAAAAAGTAACTAAAACAAAGAGAATGCAAACGAAATGTCAAAAATAAAAGAAAAATAACAATGCAAAGGCACTATGATTATGCAGACAAGTGATGTTGCTGGATGAGTTGCATAGAGAATAAGTGGCACACCAAACTTAGAATCTTGGTGTGTCACTTTCATTTTTGATTTGATGCAATCATCCAAAAAGATTGAAAATAATTTGTTGCAAGGCAACACCAAACTTAGAATGTAACCATATGCCAATTTATTGAATTTAAACAAAGCATAGAAAGAAATGTACCTACGGTTGGGTTACCTCCCAACAAGTGCTCTTTTAGTGTCATTAGCTTGACATGTTGCTCTTCCCTTTCTTCCTCTTCTTCCAGTTTGTTAAGAGGAATGACTTCAAGGAAGGAGAAGTTTCAGCTATTATCCCCTGTCTTGGTCTCCTTTCAGCAAGCTTTCTTTTGAAATTGGCTTGATTGAGCTTGCTTGCTATTGGTTCAGGGGTTGGATTGCTTGTGGTTGACCTCCTCTTGAATGTTGTCCTTGGTAGCTTGGTCACAATCCTCTTCTCGGTGCTTTTGTTAATTGCCTTCACTTTCTTGAATTCAAGACTTGGAATTATTGGAGTTTTGTATTCATCCAGAGCCTTTTGAATTGGTGGCTCCATGAGCTTTTCCTCTATGTACTTCTCTGCTTCACTTGAGTTTGGAATGACTTCCTCACTTTCTTGCTCCTCTACTTCATTTTTCATTAAAATTTTGCTTGACACAGAGGCTTCCTCATCTTGCCTTTCCACTTTCTTCGTTGCTCTCAACAATTGAGCTGTGTGCACTTCCATGTTTGTGAAGAAGTTCTCTTTTCTTTTCCAGAATTTCTTTTCCTCCTCCCAACATCTTTTGAGCATGGACTCAATCCTTGAGAGTCCTTGGCTTGTGGAAGTTTGTGTTGGTTGTGAGTCATGTGATGGATTTTGTGTTGAGGCATAGTTAATTGATGAAGAGTTTTCAAATGAGAAACTGGGAAGTGAGGGTGGATAATTTTTCATGTGATTTGACTGCTCAGAATTTGCAGTTTCTTGGTGATACTCCCATCCACCATGAGGATAATGATATGAATCATTTTGTGGTGGTGGTTGGTATCCCTCATAATTCTCTTGCTCATCTTGGGGTTCTGAAGCAAATCTCCATGGATTGGAGTGCTCAGAATTTGTGTCTTCCTGGTGATATTCCCAACCATAATTAGAATACTGACTTGAATCATATTGTGATGGCGGGCAATATCCCATGAAGTTTGTTTGACTAAAAGATGAGGTGAACTCCATTTGAATTTTGCAAAACACAACACCATTGAAAATTGAAAGTCATGTCACAGAGACAGAATTTCTTAGTGAGGCAAAAACACAAACACCTTGGTTTCAACTTAGAACAGAGAACAAAAACAAAGAAAATGCTTGATCTAGACTTCTCACCCACTTAATCATTGTTGATCTAATCAATCCCCGGCAACGGCGTCAAAAACTTGATGGTGTTTTTGTGGAAAAATGAATTTCCAACACACAAATCCAACCGGCAAGTATACCGGGTCGCATCAAGTAATAATAACTCACAAGAGTGAGGTCGATCCCACAGGGAATGATGGATCAAGCAACTTTAGTGTGTGATTAGTTTAGTCAAGCTAACATTTAAGTGAGAATTGTGGCAGCAAAATGTAAAAAGCAATGAACTTAAATTGCAGAATATAAATAGGCAGGAAGCTTAAAGAACAAGAAAGTAAAAGAGCTGAAACTTAAATTGCACGAAATGTAAATTGCAGGAAATGTAAAGGGGATTGGGTGCAGAAAATTTAAGAGAGCAATAGATTAAGCAACTAGATATTTAAATTGCAGAAAATGTAAATGTGCAGGAAATTAAATCAAGCTCAATGTGAACAAAGATGTGAAAGTGCAGAATACAGGAAAGGAAATTGCAGAAAAGTAAATGTAGCAGAAGAGGAATGAAACAGAAAGTAAAATGCAGCTCAATTTCAATAGCTAAGGGAAAGTTGAAGATCTCAGGGATGGAGGAGACTAGAAAACAAGTCTAGATCTCAATCCCTTCCTTGATCCAACAGAGAATAATTGCAGAAGAAAAAAGAGAAGCAATCAGTGAAGACTCAAATTCAATCCTCAATTTCTTAGAAATCTGCAGAAAGTAAACAAATAGAATTCTCAAAGTGAGAATGAAACAGAATTCCTCCAATCTCACTCAAGAAAAAAAAAAACAGAAAAGAAAACTAAGAGAGAGCTATCTATTACTACTACTCCCTAATAGAGCAAGCCTTTTTCTAATGGAGCCTCCTAGTGAGATGGAATTGATGCCTTTATATAGGCTTTACAAAATAAAAAATAAAAATGAAATTAAAACAAATTACAAAAATGAAAATCCTAATTTAATTGATCCATGTGCCTTTGAGTGATGATGTGGGCTTTGCTTGCTTTGGATTTGAGGAGAAATGGGTTTGGTTGGCTTTGATTCAATTTGGTGAAGAATTGAATTAAATTGAATTTTGGCCCATATTGCTCCCAGGAGGCTGCCCTGCCCTTGTGGAGGGCAGGGCAGGATTTGATGCGTGCGGCCTTGGTGCGAGCGTGGTGCGTTGGTGTGTGCTGCAGGATGCTGCCCTGCCCTCTGCGGAGGGCAGGGCAGAAAATTCTGGTGCGCCAGTTTGGTGCTTGTGCGTGCTGCTGGTGCTACCGAATTGTTCCTTGGTGCGCCAGAATGGTGCTGGCCGTGCCACAACAAAATGCTGCCCTGCCCTCGCAGAGGGCAGGGCAGTGTTTCTAAATTGAAGTCCCGTGTTCGAGACTTGGCCGATGCACACGCTACCCATTTTTCCTTGGCTTTCTTGGCACCAAAGTAAGGCCTAGTTTCTTGCTTCCTCATGGCCCTTAAAGATGCCTTTCGTTCCTGCCTGAATTGTACGCCAAATATGGATTGCTATATATCGTTGGAAAGCTCTGAATGTCAGCTTTCCAACGCAACTGGAAGCACATCAATTGGACGTCTGTAGCTCAAGTTATAGCCCTTTGAAGGAGGCATGGTCATGCTGTGAGCGCCCAGATTTTACCTTGGCGAAATTCTTGCTTCCAACCTCACTTTGCATCACGATTCTGCCCTGCCCTTGGCAAGAGCAGGGCAGTGTGCGTGCTGGCTGCT
This sequence comes from Arachis hypogaea, assembly GCF_003086295.3. Taxonomy (NCBI): domain Eukaryota; kingdom Viridiplantae; phylum Streptophyta; class Magnoliopsida; order Fabales; family Fabaceae; genus Arachis; species Arachis hypogaea. The sequence goes on from NC_092036.1 coordinate 17,489,433, forward strand.
TCCTTCTTTGATTTGGTCATGGGCCACGCTTTTAAAAGCGTGGCCTAAGGCTCCAAAGTGTGCCCCAACTTCAAAGTGTACCCCAAAGCTCCTTTTTTCTCCTTTTTTTGTGCTTCTTTGCTTCTTTTTCTTCTTATTTTCTACAAGATCTATAAAATTAAAATATCAAGAAAATATATCATTTAAGTACAAAAGCATTCAATATTTAAGCACAAATTATCAATTTCTTGTATGAAAAGCATAGAAAAATAGGTATATGATGACATGTCATCAGCCCTTTCCCAATACTTCTATGACTCGGAAGGGTCCTTTTCAGTTTGCTGCCAGCTTTCCTTCTCCGGGTCGAGTTGTTCCTATGTCATTTCGGATTAGGATAATGTCGTTTTCAACAAAGGCCCGCTGTATTACTTTTCGGTTATATCTGGAGGCCATTCGTCTTTTCAACGCCTCTTCCCTTATTCGAGCTTTCTCTCGGATTTCTGGAAGTAAATCGAGCTTTTCCCTTTGAAGTTGGGAATTGACTATTTTGCTAAAATGAATTACTCTGGGTGATCTTTCTTCGACATCCACTGGGATCATTGCTTCCATTCCGTAAGCTAATCGGAAGGGTGACTCCTTTGTTGTGGAATGTGGAGTCATTTGATACGCCCATAGGACTTATGGGAGTTCCTCAGCCCAGGCTCCCTTTGCATCCTGTAATCTCCATTTTATCCCTGCTAATATAACTTTGTTAGCAGTTTCGGCTTGCCCATTGGCATGGGGTGCTCAACAGAGGTGAATTGTTACTTTATATTTAGGTCGGCCCCTAGCTTTCTAAAGCCTGTGTCTGTGAACTGGGTACCATTGTCTGTAGTGATGGAGTATGAGACTCTGAACCTTGTGACGATGTTTCTATATAGGAATTTCCAACTTCTTTGAGCTATGGCATTGGCTAGGGGTTCTGTCTCAATCCATTTTGTGAAGTAGTCTATTCCTACTATGAGGAATTTAACTTGTCCTAACCCTTGAGGGAAAGGTCCGAGAAGATCGAGTCCCCATTTTGCAAATAGCCAAGGTGAGGTTACGCTGATGAGCTCCTCTGGCGGAGCGGTGTGAAAGTTGGCATGCTTTTGACATGGCGAACATGTCTTTACGAATTCTGTGGCCTCTTTTTGTAGAGTTGGCCAATAGAATCCTGCCCGAAGTAATTTTTTGGCTAGTGCTTACGCTCCGAGATGATTGCCACAAATGCCACTGTGTACTTCTTTTAGGATATCCTTAGTGTTGGAAGTCGGCACGCATTTTAGCAATGGTGTTGAAATCCCTCTTTTGTATAAAGTATTGTTTATGATGGTGTAGTATTGTGCTTCCCGTTTTAACCTCTTTGCCTCTTTCTCATCTGTAGGGAGGGCCTCTGTCATGAGGTAATTAATTATGGGGGTCATCCATCCCTGATCGCGACCTGTTATGGCTAGGACCTTTTCTTCGTCTGAGATTCATGGCTTTTATAGAGTTTTTTGGATAAGGCTTCTATTGTTGCCTCCTGGTTTGGTGCTGGCTAGTTTTGAGAGTGCATCGGCCCGGGCATTCTGTTCTCGGGGTATGTGTTGGATCTCATACTCCCCGAGTTGTCCAAGCTGTTCCTTGGTTTTGTCCAAGTACTTTTTCATAGTGGGATCTTTGGATTGGTAGCTTCCTGTTATTTGTGAAGTGACTACTTGTGAGTCGCTGAAGATGATAAGTTTTTGAGCTCCCACCTCCCCAACCAGCTTCAAACCAGCTAATAGTGCCTCATATTCCGCTTGATTGTTTGAGGCAGGGAACTCGAATTTGAGGGAGAGTTCGATTTGGGTCCCCTGGTCGCTTTCAAGTATGACGCCTGCGCCACTTCCCGTTTTGTTCGAGGAGCCATCCACATATAGATTCCATACTACGGGGATTTCTAGTGTGTCCGTAAATTCTGCAATGAAGTCGGCCAGATATTGAGATTTGATGGCCGTCCGTGCTTCGTATTGAAGGTCGAATTCAGAAAACTCGACTGCCCATTGCAAGATTCTGCCTGCCATGTCTATTTTCTGTAAGATTCCTTTTATGGGCTGGTTGGTCCGAACTTTAATGGTGTGAGACTGAAAGTATGGACGAAGTCATCGAGATGTTATTATGAGAGCGTAAGCGAATTTTTCTATTTTCTGATAGTTTTGTTCGGACCTTTGTAATGCTTTGCTGATAATGTATATGGGTTGTTACCCACTGTTGTCTTCTCGGTCCAGTGCTGAGGCTATTGCCTGATTTCCTACTGCGAGGTACAAGATGAGTGGTTCTCCTTCCCGTGGCCAATCGCCTGTTGAGTTGTTGTACCTCTTTGATACAAGTCGGGCTTTTCATGTCGAGTACGGCCCTGCACTTGTCCGGGTTTACTTCGATTCCTCTCTGTGTGATCATAAAACCCAAGAATTTACCAGCTTCCACTGCGAAGGTGCATTTCGTGGGATTGAGTCGCATGCCGTGTCGTCTTATGGTGTTGAATACTTGTGTCAGGTTGGATAGTAACATCTCTTCATTTTGCGTCTTCACTAGCATGTCGTCCACGTAGACCTCCATGATCTTTCCGATGTGATCCAAAAAAACTTTGTTCATTAGCCTTTGGTAAGTGGCTCCTGGGTTTTTGAGACCGAAAGGCATAACGATGTAGCAGTAATTTGCCTTTGGGTTCAGGAAAGAGGTTTTTTCTTGGTCGGGTGGGTACATTGGGATTTGGTTATATCCCGAGTATGCATCCATAAAGGAGAGGTATTTGTATCCGGAGGAAGCATCTACCAGTGTGTCGATGTTTGGGAGTGGATAAGGATCTTTCGGGCAAGCTTTGTTGAGATCGGTATAGTCGGTGCACATTCTCCACTTTCCATTTGACTTTTTTACCAAAATGACATTAGCAAGCCATAGCGGGTATTTGACTTCTCTTATGAAGCCTACCTCCAGTAGAGCTCGTACCTGTTCTTCCACTGCTTGAGAGCGTTCTGGTCCTAGCTTTCTGCGCCTTTGTTGTACCGGCCGAGATCCTGGGTAGACTGCTAGCTTGTGGCACATTAGTTTGGGATCTATGCCTGGCATATCTGCGGCCTTCCACGCAAAGAGGTCGGCGTTGTCGCGTAGGAACTGTATGAGTGATTTTTTTATGTCCTCTTTTAGGAGTATGCCGATGTTGGTTGTTTGGTCTGGGGTGTTCCCGATCTGGATTTTCTCTACTTCTCCTTCAGGTTGTGGGCGAAGCTCTTCCCACCTCCGAACTCCTCCAAGCTCGATTGTATGCAATTCTTCTCTTCTACCTCTAAGGTTTAGACTCTCGTTGTAACAACGGCGCACCATCTTCTGATCTACCTTTACTGTGGCTATTCCTTCGGTGGTCGGGAACTTCATGCATAGATGCGGGGTCGAGACTATTGCACCAAGTTGATTTAGCGTTACCCGACCTATTAGGGCATTGTAGGCTGAGCTTACGTCAACAACGATGTAATCTATTTTGAGTGTCTTTGACTAACTTCCCTTTCCAAAAGTTGTGTGGAGCGGGATGTATCCCATTGGTTGAACCGGGGTGTCTCCTAACCCGAACTGGCTGTCCGGATATGCTCTCTTTTTCTTCCAAGCTAAGTTTGTCGAAAGCGGTTTTGAATAAGATATCGGCAGAGCTCCCCTGGTCTATCAGTGTGCGATGAAAATTTGTGTTTACCAGTATAATAGTGATGAGCATGGGATCGTCATGCCCTGTCGCGATGCCGGATGCGTCTTCCTTGGTAAAAGTGATTGCCGGGATGTCGGGTGCTTCCTTCCTTTCTGCGACGTGGTATACGTCTTTGAGATGTCTTTTGCGGGATAATTTGGAGATTCCTCCCCGGCGAATCCGCCGTGTATCATGTGGATATGTCTTTCTGGCGTCCGGGATGACCGCGCAGTTGGTCCGAAGTCTTCTGCTCTTCTTCTTTTCCTTTGTTCATAATCATGGGTTGCCAGGTATCGATCTAACTTTTCTTCTCATACGAGCTTTTCTATGACATTTTTTAAGTCAAAATACTCGTTGGTGGAGTGCCCTCGGATCCGATGGTATTTACAATATTCAGCCCGGTTTCCTCCTCCTTTTTTGCCTTTGAGTGGTCGAGCTGGAGGTATTTTTCTGTGTTGCAAACCTCTCTGTAGATATCCACAAGAGACATCCGAAGAGGGGTGTAATTGTGGTATTTTTTTATTTTATCTCCATGGCGATCTTCTTTCTTTCTGGAATCTTTATCTTTATCCCGAGAGGTGAACCCGGCTTTTGAGGTCTCTCCTAATCAGGAGTTTTCTTCCATGTTGATGTACTTCTCCGCTCGTTCTTGCATCTCGTTCAGAGACGTATGGTACTTCTTTGATATAGATTGACTAAAAGGCCCTTCTCGCAGGCCATTAATGAGGCCCATGATAACGGCTTCTGTTGGCAGGTTTTGTATATCCAAGCAGGTCTTGTTGAATCTCTCCATGTAGTTGCGCAGGGTTTCCCTCTCTCCTTGTCTGATTCCCAGTAAGCTCGGCGCATGTTTAGCTGTCCTTTTGGATGGAGAATCTAGCCAGGAACTTCTTGGCCATGTCATCAAAACTCGAGATGGATCTAGGAGGGAGGTTATCAAACCATATAATTGCTGTTTTTGTTAAAGTAGTTGGAAAGGCTTTGCACCGAACTGCATCTGAGGTGTCTGTGAGATACATTCTGCTCCTGAAGTTGCTGAGATGATGGCTGGGATCCGTAGTGCCATCGTACAAGGTCATGTCTGGGAGTTTAATGTCTTTTGGGATTCTTGTCTTCATGATCTCTTTGGTGAATGGATCTTGCTCTTTGCGGGTGCTATCTTCGGGAGTGGAATGGACGGCTTTAGTCTTGACATCGGCTTCAAGTTTTAGGAGTTTGTTCTCTAATTCCCGATGTCGCCTTATTTCTCTTGCAGGTCCTTCTCAGCCTCTCGTCGGCGTAGAGCTTCTTCCTCAAGTTGTTTTAGCCGATCTTGAAATGCATCCAGGGCTCCCTCGTTTGGGGAGTTCTTTTTGTTGATTTGGGGAGTATCTTTTGGTGTAGTGTCTGTATTTTTGTGCGGCATTCTATCCTCTAGATCTGAGCCGTGGTTGTTGTCATGGTCGTCCGCCATGGTACTGGGATGACTTCTAGGTCCCCGGCAACGGCGCCAATGTTTCGAGGGTTACTTGAAACTGTAGGTCGATCTTGGATGAGATCTTCGGTACTTGGTCGGAGCTGTTGTATCTGACCTGTTAACGATGGCTGGAGCCGCTGTGTCCGACTTGTTGGACACGATGGTAGTGCTGATCCTTCGTTCCAGAGGGTGGGGGTACCTGCAAGGGATTCCGATGCTTAAGTTAGCAAGGGTATTAAGCAGGTATTGAGTAGAATCAGAGTATGAGTTATACATGGGTGCTCCAGTGTATTTATAATGGCATAGAGTGACCTTCTTAGATAAGATAAGTTAGTTATCTTATCTTATCTTATCTTTATTTTATCTTTAATTGAGGTCATCTTATCTTCAAGGGAACCGCCCTTCTCTCTGTAGGCTTTGGGCTGCCTTAGGATTTGGGGTGTGTTCCTCCATTTGGGCCCTCTATTGAGCCTTCCTGTGATTTGACCGACCTCTTTGAGAAGAGGTCGGGTCCTCCTAACCTTAAAGAGGTCGGTCGCTTTGTCTGTAAAACATCCCGGGTCGGAGAGCTCGACCTAGGGTATGAACAGAACCCGATTTGATATCGGAATTTGATTTTAAAACAAATTTGGAAAGGACTTGATATTTGAAAATGGTTTGTTTACTGAGAATAATTTGCTATTTTGGAAATGATTCAAAAAGGGTTTGAGGAATGGTTTGGATTGAAACTATTTGAGAAGACCGAGAATTCTTAATTATTGATTGATGCTGCTGATTGAAGTTGGTTTAAATTGTGACTTATAGGATTGGTTGATTGAATTCTGGATTTTGTAATTTCCTTGGGTTGAGTGTTGTTGTTGTGATAATGGTAATTGGAAATGATATGAATGATTAACAGGCATTTGGTTTGGTTTGGTTGGGACCCAAAAAGGGTGGCAGAATCCGAGTTTTAGAGGAGATGCTGCCGAAATTTTATAAAATCGAAAGTTTCATTTGAAGTAATTATTTAGAAATATTTGGTTTTAAACATTATATGTTTTAAGATCGATTTATTTATAAAAAAAAGAATTATGTTTTGAATTGGGGTTGTTGAAGAACGGAATGAAAAGAAGGATGATGAGGATTAACTTTGAAATATGATTTTTGAATGAATTTGGAGATAAGATATGGATTGACGAATAATGATGATATTGAGAATGACTTAGATATTAATGAATGTTGAATGAATTATCCATATGGCTTATGAATTTGAATTATCTGAGACACGAGTTTCACTGGGTAGACGCAATGGCTTGCCACCACTTGCTCCAGGTTGAGACTCGACACTCTGTTGACCCTACGACGTAAGGATGACCGGACACTTATAAATTCCTGGGAATGGTATATATATTTAGCAAACCGAACTTGTCGGGTTGGCTGTATAACCGACAGATGAGCTCATTAGCCATAGGACAGACATGCATCATATGCATTTGTATGCTTTGCTTGGGTTTGAATTTGTTTTGGTTTGCCTAATTGTTAAACTATTCTTAACTCCTACTTAAACTATTTGCTGTAACTGCTACCTAAACCTGCGCTTTCCTTGTCTGTTTTGCCTGTGTTTGTCCTGGTGTGCTACTTTTGAGAATGAGCTTTGGTGCTGAATTGATGATTGTGTTGATTGATTGCGTGGTTGGTTTCTGATTAAGATTTTCTTATAAGAAAAGCAAGGTTTTGGATTTCTGAAAGATTAAATATTGTTTCTTTGAAAAGGTTTTGAATGAGTAGCTATTAGTTTTTAAAAGATTTATAAGGCTATGATAATCACTAAGCTTGGAAACAGTTTTCTTATTAAATATCTTCTTATGACAATTCTGAAACTCCATGGTGAGACCGTGTGGTTAGATTCTCACTCCCCTACAGCTTTACCTTTTTAGGAATCAGATAAAGGAGCATTATGAAGAGTTATACTGTGTTTTGGTTTATACGATATTATATTAATTAGATAGCTTTTCTTCCCTCGTCTTTGTTATTACAATTTTATAAGAAGGATAGTAGTTGTATGTTTTATATGTATATTACATTATAAGCTATTATGTAAGAAGTCTTGTATATGAATCTATGCCTATTTGTTTTTTTAAGGTAAAGTATTTATTTCCGATTTTCGAAAAAATCAGCGATACGGTATTGAGTCATAGGCTCCTATTTTAATATTAAGTATATAAAGTAGTCGTAATACTTCTTGCTATCAGAGTGGCACAGACGAAAGCGTAACATTCTGGTAGTGAGGGTGTTACACAGTTCTTCAAATTTATTTGTGTACTCCGCAACATATATTTGACCCTGTTTTAACTGCAGCAGCTTAAGCTCCTTAGCGTTTCTCATTGAATTAGGAAAGTATTTTCTGTAGAACTCAGTCCAAAACACACTCCAATATATCATAGCGCCATCTGGCTGTAGAATATGTCGTATTCCTTGCCACCAGTATTGGGCTTCATCCTATAGTTGGTAGGTCGCAAACTCTACCCATTGTTCCTCAGGAACCTGCTGAGCTTACAAGGCCAGCTCCATTGCTCAGAGCCAGTTATCATCTTCAGTAGGGTCTGTGGTCCCTCTAAAGGTTGGGGGATGTACCTTCAGAAAAGTGGCTAAGGTCATCAGCCCATCATTTTCGTCTCCGCGATTTCCATTATTAGCTTGATTTCCTAAAGCAACAGCTGTGGCCTACACAGCCGCAGCCATGTTCTCCAGGGCAGCCATGAAGTTTGCGGGGTTGTTCGGATTCGTCTCGTGTTCCTCATTTTGATTCCTACCTCCCCTTGCCTGCGACCGGGTCCACGAGTCGCCATCTGGTCTTGTTCACACCAAACAAGTGATATCAAGGTAATCAGTCTCAATATCGCAAGTCTAGCGCTTCAAAGTTTCAAATGCAAACTCATGAACTTTATGCTATGTTTATCAATCAGATATCCTAAATAGCACGTAAACACAACTCAGAGTATACTCAAAAGCATAGTCAGTCCGTTCCTCGGGCTCTACAGGAACGAATTGCTCTGATACCATAATGTAACACCCTACCATACAGAGCTTTACACATAGGAAATAAAACAGAGGTAGCGAGGTGCTACGACTTCTAAAAGAAGGAAAAATTTGTATACATAATATAGTGAAAAGATTTATAACTAGGAGCCTTTGAGGAAAAATTAAAATTGAAAACGATAAAACAAAAAGCGCAACATTCACGCTATGTAAGCGATAAACGGAAAAGATAAGAGAAGCTAATATAGATATAACCGAAAGGGAGTTCCATGGTACAAATATCAAAGCTCAAGACTCGGCTCGCGAAGATCAATCGGCTTGAGCACATAAGTATATAACATATATATAAGAGAACCCAAGAATAAATCTAAAATATAGAGTTACAGAAACTATTTCTTCAAAATAACCTTTAAGAGGAAGTTAATATATCGCATACATAAGCAGTGGAGATAAAAGTATCTACATATGTACATATATCCAAAATAAAGCCCCAAAGACAAGGATCTTTGCTATCAGAAGCTTCCAGAATGCCTCAGCGAGGTGCCTCACTTTCTGCATTAGAAAACCACAAAATATGTATGGGATGAGAACCAGAGGTTCTCAATATGGTAACGGTGCCCACATAACTAACATAGCAAATATAACAAATAAGCATAGATATTCAAGTAAGCAAACCTAAGTAGTGCAAACCAAACAAGTTACATAAATGCATATGATGCATGCCTTTCTTACTAGCCGTGAGCTCACGTGTCGGTTACTTTGTCAGAGCCTGACACATCCAGTAGCTAACCCGGATATCATCCTCTTGAAAATCGGTGGGCGGTACACCACCACGAACCTTGCAAGATCTTCAATTGGAAAGACAACGCACACATGTGGGCGGTAAACCACCACGAACCCCACATAACATTATCTTTTAAAAACATGTGGGTGGTGCACTACCACAAACCCCATATACATTGTCTTTCTTTTAAAAACATGTGGGCGGTATACCACCACAAACCCCACATACGTCTCGACAATGGACAAGCGGTAAACCACCACGAACCTTGCCAGGTTAAGCTCAAAACAATTTCATATTTAAACCTCTTTCTCAATATTTCACCAACCTTTTATCAGCAAGTACTACAACAGTACATTCTCAAAAATATTTGATAATAATATAGGAATCTTTCCTTAAGATCCATACACAAGGTAGTTACCAAAATAACACCGGCAGCCTAACTTCAATTCTTTTTTAAAATACCAAATGAATTTAAAATTGCACAAACTTTATGTCCAGGAAATAGTCTCAGATTAAGCTTTATAATAAATTAAAAATCATAATTTTTTGATCAATTTAGCCTCGGGAATAGAAGGAAAACCGTGCCTGCTTTGCAGTGCTTAAAAACTAGAAAAACAGCAAAAATGTGTAATATTCAATATTCCATATAAAATTCAAATTAATTCCATCCACCTTAAAAATTAATATGGTTAAACTTAACTTATCCAAGTTTCTTTCTCAATTAGTTTCAGGTCAATATCATTTTTAATGAAGAAGTTACATAATTTGAAAGTTAGATAAAAATAATTCAAAATCGATTTTAGAAATCAAGCAGCTTAGTATCTTTCAACTTGTATAACTTTTACTACAAAACTTCAATTAGGCTAAAGTTTGGTTTGAAAACTTCTAAATTATCTATCAACAAGTGTGTCTTAGTTGCAGCCCAATTGCTATTCAATTCTAAGAGTTACAAGCATTGGAAATTGATGCACAACTTGCTGAAAACTAATTCTTTCCAGCTTTGATCACCAGTTTTCAAAAATTTACAATTCCCAATCCTTAAACCCTAAAATTCTAAAATTTAGAACAATAAATCAAGTTAATCAAATTTTTAAACAAAATTAGTTTCACTCAAAGACTCATCTCGTTGGAGTCGTAGCAAGGCAAACAAGTTGCTGCGCTGTTTGAACTTCTCTGCTGTAGGACAGATTTATCAACTTAACTTCAAAAATTCGCCATAAATTGTACATTTAACAAAAATGTCTCAAATTTTTCAGTACAATTACTTATATTCCCAAGTTTAATCCAGACTTAGTCCCATGCAATTCCGATCATCACAAAATTAGTTATAACTTTTCAAAGTTTATAACTTCGTTTAAAAGTAATGCAGAAAATCAAATCTCACAATTCAACTTTGAAAAATCATAACTAATTCTCTAGTTAATACGAAACCTTTAAAATTGAATATTGATAACTATACTTGTTGTAGTTCGCTTAGCTTTTGGTCTCATATAATTCCAATCACTATTAAGATGCCGGTTCACTTTCAAAGTTCAAAACTTCAGATTTTCTACAAGTAGTTTAGTATTTCAAAATTCAACCCCTTTAATACTTCTCAAAGTCAATTCCAAATCAACTACCAACCAAATTTATCGCCATCACAATACATCAATAACTAGCTTAACGACAACAATCCAATATAATCATTAAAATTCAGAAATTCTCAATAATTGGTCATCAAACAATTTTTAATCCACACAATCAATCAATATCACTAATCAACAATTCAACTCTTATCTAATGGTCAACTAACCTACGTTTTCACGACACATTATATTTTAATTACGAGAAACCGAAACCTTACCTTGGCCGATTCCTCCCTAAGCTCAAAACCACTAAAATTCAAGCTTTAAAGTTCTCAATCAACTCCAATATTTCCAGCCACCAAGGATTTATTCCAAGAGCTCCAATTCACCAATACAACCTCCAATTTAACATAAATTCATTCTAATTCATATAATTCACTAAATTAGTACAAGGGTACACAAAATTGGGCAAACCACAAGGATTTAGAGTTTTTTTACCTTACTCGTTGATGATTGGAGTATAATCCAATAATTATCCAATATTAGATTGCACCTAAACCACTAAAATCATCAAAATTACCCAAAACTTAAACCAATTTCGTGAAGAAAGAAGGCACAGAGAACTGGGCACGAATTATAGAAATACTTGCCACTTTATTTAGATAGAATTGAAGAGAACTCTGAGATGAACGTGTGGCCACAAACGGCTCGTCAATTGGAGCTCTAGATCAAAAGTTATGGAAGATTGAATACTTGAGTGGCAAGGGTTTTATGTTTGCTTGCCTTCTCTCTCTTCTCTACAGAAAGAAGCATGAATGAAGAAGAAAGCCTGATTTTAAGCTTATATACATGGGGTTAGGTTGGTGGGCTTTGGCCCACTTGGGTCTGATTTAACCGGTTCGGGCCGTTCGTCCCAATCTTGAGCTAGATTCTTTAAAATTAGTGTCAGAATTCTTATTTTAATTAGCTTTACCTCATTAAACTATAAAATCCCATTTTCTAATTTTTTATTAATAATTAATTTATAAGCTAATTATTTACTAAATTTGCGGGTTTTACAGGTACATGTGAGGCGGGTTAGGGTAGAGCAGCAACTACCTGCAAGTAGGGGTGGGAGCGGGTAGTAGTGGAGTGAAAGGATTGGAGGACGGGACGGGGTCGGGTACGGCAAAAATCTGACCCACTGCCACCCCTATTTGGGCCAAAAAACAAATCCTTGCAAATTGTTCTATTAATATGGATGATGTCTCTATGAAGAACCACTTTCAAATACTTGCCCGAGGTGGAATTCATGCGGCCGGGGTGTGTTCTTCATTATTGAGGGAATTGGAGAAGACTCCTCTTAGCGCCATTCAGCGTACCTTAGCTGACCTTAAAACTAAAGTGGCATCCTTAAGGGAGACAAAGAAGGAATTAGAGGGTGAGAAGGAGTCCTTTTTGTCCGATCTTGGGAAGTCTCGGGAGAGGGTAAAGCAGGTAGAGGCAGCCTTAGCCATGGCGGAGGGCTTATAAAAGAAGGTTGAGAAAAGTTATACCGAGGTCTTGGGGAGAAGCTTGATTTGGTTGATGAGGTCGCCAAGTCCAGGGAGAAATATGTATAGCTGGAGGAGAGTATAATTGAAGGAATGGATGAGATGCTGGAGAATTTGAAACCTCAATTCCGAGTTGTAGATCTCGAGGTGGATTTCTTCCCACCTCTTCCGTGCAACCCGAAGACTCTTCTAACATGACTTCGAATGAGCATATTCCTCCTCTTTAGTTTTTATTTTCTAAGTATTCGGATGACCCAACTTGTGAGTCTTTTGTGAATAATTTAATTTTGTAATGGTTGTAGATTAAATACTTTACTTTTTCTTGCCAAAAAAACCTTTTTCTACTACCTGGATGTGTGATGATTTTTTGCATGAATGAGTATTTTTTTATCATCCTTTACTTAGTTATTGTAGATATTTCTGTTAGCCCTTTATGACTTAAAATTTTTTATTAAGTCACTACTAGCTTTTGAAGCTACTTTCGCTAAGTTGGAAAAGATGTTAGCAAATTAAGTCGGACATTTTTTAACCTTTTGATTGTTAATTTTATTTTTTCTTAGTTATTTGAACTCCAACTTTAGGTAGTCAGGCTTATCAAGTTACTCTTGCATTTCATTTTAGGTCAAACTCTTTTAAGGTCAGACCACGAATTGCTTACCTAACTTCTTACACTAATTTGTACATCATTGCTTCATCTTGTCGACCATTCAAGTCGGGCAATAATTTTCACAGTTTTTCGAGCTTAAATTAATATGTTTGAATGAAAAAATTAGTAGAAAAACGGTTTATCATTAATAAAAAGAAAAGATTTACATAAGTTTGCTTGCTACTAAGGATATTTCCTTTTACCCTTAGCCCTTGCTATGGTGCCTCGTTAAAACCCCCTTAAGAAAATCCTTCTCGGGAAAAACTGATGAGCGGATAATTTGTACGCTTTTTGGCATTGTTTTTAGTATGTTTTTAGTATGATCTAGTTAGTTCTTAGTATATTTTTATTAGTTTTTAGTTAAAATTCACTTTTCTGGACTTTACTATGAGTTTGTGTGTTTTTCTGTGATTTCAGGTATTTTCTGGCTGAAATTGAGGGACCTGAGCAAAAATCTGATTCAGAGACTGAAAAGGACTGCAGATGCTGTTGGATTCTGACCTCCCTGCACTTGAAGTGGATTTTCTGGAGCTACAGAAGCCCATTGGCGCGCTCTCAACGGCGTTGGAAAGTAGACATCCTGGGCTTTCCAGCAATATATGATAGTCCATACTTTGCCCAAGATTTGATGGCCCAAACCGGCATTCAAAGTCACCCTCAGAAATCCCAGCGTTAAACGCCGGAACTGGCACCAAAATGGGAGTTAAACGCCCAAACTGGCACTAAAGCTGGCGTTTAACTCCAAGAGGAGTCTCTACACGAAAATGACTCATTGCTCAGCCCAAGCACACACCAAGTGGGCCCGGAAGTGGATTTTTATGTCATTTACTCATCTCTGTACACCTGAGGCTACTAGTTCTCTATAAGTAGGACCTTTTACTATTGTATTTGGAGCCTTTTGATCATGTTTTTATGATTGAACCCTCTTTGGGAGGCTGGCCATTCGGCTATGCCTAGACCTTGTTCTTATATATTTTCAACGGTGGAGTTTCTACACACCATAGATTAAGGTGTGGAGCTCTGCTGTACCTCGAGTATTAATGCAATTACTATTGTTCTTCTATTCAATTCCGCTTGTTCTTGTTCTAAGATATCACTTGTTCTTCAACTTGATGAATGTGATGATCCGTGACACTCATCATCATTCTCACCTATGAACGTGTGACTGACAACCACCTCCGTTCTACCTTCGATTGGGTGAATATCTCTTGGATTCTTTATCCGGAATCTTCGTGGTATAGGCTAGAACTGATGGCGGCATTCAAGAGAATCCGGAAGGTCTAACCTTGTCTGTGGTATTCTGAGTAGGATTCAATGATTGGATGACTGTGACGTGCTTCAAACTCCTGAGGGCGGGGCGTTAGTGACAGACGCAAAAGAATCACTGGATTCTATTCCGGCCTGATTGAGAACCGACAGATGGATAGCCGTGCCGTGACAGGGTGCGTTGAACATTTCCACTGAGAGGATGGGAGGTAGCCACTGACAACGGTGAAACCCTTGCTTGAGCTTGCCATGGAAAGGAGTAAGAAGGATTGGATGAAGACAGTAGGAAAGCAGAGAGACGGAAGGGACAAGCATCTTCATACGCTTATTTGAAATTCCTACTGATGAGCGGATAATTTATACGCTTTTTGGCATTATTTTTAGTATGATCTAGTTAGTTTTTAGCATATTTTTATTAGTTTTTAGTTAAAATTCACTTTTCTGAACTTTACTATGAGTTTGTGTGTTTTTCTGTGATTTCAGGTATTTTCTGGCTGAAATTGAGGGTCTTGAGCAAAAATCTGATTCAGAGACTGAAAAGGACTGCAGATGCTGTTGGATTCTGACCTCCCTGCACTCGAAGTGAATTTTCTGGAGCTACAGAAGCCCAATTGGCGCGCTCTCAACGGCGTTGGAAAGTAGACATCCTGGGCTTTCCAGCAATGGTTAATAGTCCATACTTTGCCTGAGATTTGATGGCCCAAACCGGCGTGGCAAATCAGCCTCAGAAATTCCAGCGTTTAACGCTGGAACTGGCATAAAACTTGGAGTTAAACACCCAAACTGGCATGAAAGCTGGCGTTTAACTCCAGAAAAGGTCTCTACACGAAAATGCTTCATTACTCAGCCCAAGCACACACCAAGTGGGCCCGAAAGTGGATTTTTACGTCATTTACTCATTTCTGTATACCCTAGGCTACTAGTTCACTATTAATAGGATCTTTTGACATTGTATCTGTACCTCATGACACTTTACACGTTTCTTTGTGTACCTTCCACAGAGAGGATGAGAGGTAGCCACTGACAACGGTGAAACCCTTGCTTGAGCTTGCCATGGAAAGGAGTAAGAAGGATTGGATGAAGATAGTAGGAAAGCAGAGAGACGGAAGGGACAAGCATCTTCATACGCTTATCTGAAATTCCTACCAATGAATTACATAAGTATCTCTATCTTTATCTCTATGTTTTATTCGTATATCATCATTCATATCCATTTGAGTCTGCCTGACTAAGATTTACAAGGTGGCCATAGCTTGCTTCATACCTACAATCTCTGTGGGATCGACCCTTACTCGCGTAAGGTTTATTACTTGGACGACCCAGTACACTTGCTGGTTAGTTGTGTGAAGTTGTGTTTATGCCATGGTATTGAGCACCAAGTTCTTGGGGCCATTACTAGGGATTATTTGATTTGTGAAAAGTATTGATCACAATTTCGCATACCAAGTTTTTGGCGCCGTTGCCGGGGATTGTTGAGTTTGGACAACTGACGGTTCATCTTGTTGCTTAGATTAGGTATTTTTTTTTTCGAAATTCTTGAAGATGAATTCTAGAGTTTCATGATGATTTGTTGAAATCTGGCTGGCTGTGAAGCCATGTCTAATTCCATTGGACCGAGGTTTCAACTTATCATCACAAGAGCTTGATGATTTCTATCAATCTTGCTTTTGGAGCAGTGATCTGCTAAGGCTTGGCTGGCCATTGGCCATGTCTAGTGTTTTGGACCGAAGCTTTCTTTGAAAGCTTGGCTGGCTGTGAAGCCATGTCTAATTCCTGGACCGGAGTCTTAGACTAACCATTGCATGATTCCTGGAATTCTCATTAAGAATTTTGATACCTTTTTCCACTTAATTTTCGAAAAAGCACAAAAAAATTTACAAAATCATAACAAAAAAAAAATATTTTATGTTTCTTGTTGAGACACTAGTCTCATGTTAAGTTTGGTGTCAATTGCATGCATTCATTCATGTGTCTTAGTGATCTTCAAGATGTTCTTGATGATTTCTTACTCTAATCTTTAAATTCTCTTGACTTGAGTGTTTTGTGTGTCTCATATGCATTCTCATTAGTGTCAGTAGTATACAAACTGCTAAGTTTGGTGTCCTGCATGCATTGTTATTTGATTTTAGTTGCATTTTGATTATTAAAAATCTAAAAATATTTTTAATTTGTGTCTTCTCAAGTCAATAATACAGAGAATTGAAGATTAAGAACATACAGCAGAGGAATTGCACAGAAAAAGCTGGGCGTTCAAAACGCCCAGTGAAGAAGGACAGACTGGCGTTTAAACGCCAGCTAGGGTACCTGGTTGGGCGTTTAACACCCAAAAGGGTATAGTTTTGGGCGTTAAACGCCAGAATGTGCACCATTCTGGGCGTTTAACGCCAGGATGGCACAAGAGGGAAGATTCTGTTTTTCAATGCAATTTTTTTTCAGTTTTTAAACTTTTTCAAAATCAAATCTTTTTCAAATCATATCTTTTCAATCAAATCTTTTTCAAAATCAATTTCTTTCTATTTTTAAAAATACTTGCTATCAATTAATGATTTGATTCAACATTTCAAGTATGTTGCCTTTTCTGTTGAGAAAGGTTTAATGTTTGAATCATATCTTTTCTTGTTAGCCAAGTCATTGATTTTCAAAATCAAATATTTTTAAAATGTTTTTCAAATCATATCTTCTCAATCACACCTTTTTAAAACTAATCATATCTTCTTAACCACATCTTTTTCAAAATAGTTTTCAATCAAATCTTTTTTATTTCTAATTTCAAAATCTTTTTCAAAAATCACTTGATTTCTTTTCCACTTTCATTTTCGAAAATCAATTAGTGTTTTTCAAAAATATTTTCAAACTCTTTTACTTAATTTTCGAAAATTACTTCCCTTCTTCTCACATCTTTTTATTTATGGACTAACACTATTCCTTAATGCAAAATTCGAACTCCATCTCCTTTGATAAGTTCGAATTTTCTACTTCTGTCTTCTACTTTTCTTTTCCTCTGACACCTAAAGGAATCTCTATACTGTGACATAGAGGATTCCACATTTTCTTGTTCCCTTCTCTTTCTTATGAGCAGGAGCAAGGACAAAAGCATTCTTGTTGAGGCTGATCCTGAACCCGAAAGGACCTTGAAGCGAAAGCTAAGAGAAGCCAAGGCACAACTCTCTGTAGAGGACCTAACCGAATTCTTCAAAGAAGAAGAACACATGGCAGCCGAAAACAACAACAATGCCAACAATGCAAGGAAGGTGCTGGGTGACTTTACTGCACCTACTCCCGACTTTTATGGGAGAAGCATCTCTATCCCTGTCATTTGAGCAAACAACTTTGAGCTTAAGCCTCAATTAGTTTCTCTAATGCAACAGAATTGCAAGTTCCATGGACTTTCATTGGAAGATCCTCATCAGTTTTTAGCTGAATTCTTGCAAATTTGTGACACTGTCAAGACTAATGGGGTTGACCCTGAGGTCTACAGACTTATGCTATTCCCTTTTGCTGTAAGAGACAGAGCTAGGACATGGTTGGACTCTCAACCTAAAGAAAGCCTGGACTCTTGGGAAAAGCTAGTCAATGCCTTCTTGGCAAAGTTCTTTCCACCTCAAAAATTGAGTAAGCTTAGAGTGGAAGTCCAAACCTTCAGACAGAAGGAAGGAGAATCCCTCTATGAAGCTTGGGAAAGATACAAACAATTAATCAGAAAGTGTCCCTCTGACATGCTTTCTGAATGGAGCATCATAGGTATTTTCTATGATGGTCTCTCTGAACTGTCCAAGATGTCTTTGGATAGCTCTGCTGGAGGATCTCTTCATCTGAAGAAGACGCCTACAGAAGCTCAAGAGCTGATTGAAATGGTTACAAATAACCAATTCATGTACACTTCTGAAAGAAATCCTGTGAACAATGGGACTAGTCAGAAGAAAGGAGTTCTTGAGATTGACACTCTGAATGCCATATTGGCTCAGAACAAAATATTGACCCAATAAGTCAATATGATTTCTCAAAGTCTGTCTGGAATGCAAAATGCACCAAGCAGTACTAAGGAAGCTTCATCTGAGGAAGAAGCTTATGATCCTGAGAACCCTTCAATGGAAGAGGTGAATTACATGGGAGAATCCTATGGAAACACCTATAATCCTTCATGGAGAAATCACCCAAATTTCTCATGGAAGGATCAACAGAGACCTCAACAAGGTTTCAACAATAATAATGGTGGAAGAAACAGGTTTAGCAATAGCAAGCCTTTTCCATCATCTTCTCAGCAACAGACAGAGAGTTCTAAGCAGAATAACTCTGACTTAGCAACCATGGTCTCTGATCTAATCAGAACCACTCAAAGTTTCATGACTGAAACAAGGTCCTCCATTAGAAATTTGGAGGGACAAGTGGGTCAGCTGTGCAAGAAAATTACTGAACTCCCTCCTAGTACTCTTCCAAGCAACACAGAAGAAAATCCAAAAGGAGAGTGCAAGGCCATCAGCATGGCCGAATTTTGTGAGGAAGGAGAGGCGGTGAACGCCACTGAGGAAGACCTCAATGGACGTCCACTGGCCTCCAATGAGTTCCCCCAAGAGGAACCATGGGAATCTGAGGCTCAAAATGAGACCATAGAGATTCCATTGGACTTACTTCTGCCATTCATGAGCTCTGATGAGTATTCTTCCTCTGAAGAGGATGAGTATGTCACTGAAGAGCAAGTTGCTAAATACCTTGGAGCAATCATGAAGCTAAATGACAAGTTATTTGGAAATGAGACTTGGGAGGGTGAACCCCTTTGCTCACCAAAGAACTGGATGACTTGTCTAGGCAGAAACTACCTCAAAAGAGACAGGACCCTGGAAAGTTTTCAATACCTTGTACCATAGGCACCATGACCTTCAAGAAGGCCTTGTGTGACTTAGGGTCAAGTGTAAACCTCATGCCCCTCTCTGTAATGGAGAAGTTAGGGATCTTTGAGGTGCAGGCTGCAAAAATCTCACTAGAGATGGCAGACAATTCAAGAAAACAAGCCTATGGACTTGTAGAGGATGTTCTGGTAAAGGTTGAAGACCATTACATCCCTGCTGATTTCATAGTCCTAGAGACTGGGAGGTGCATGGATGAATCCATCATCCTTGGCAGACCCTTCCTAGCCACAGCAAGGGCTGTGATTGATGTTGATAGAGGAGAGTTGATCATTCAAGTGAATGAAGAATCCTTGGTGTTTAAGGCTCAAGGATATCCCTCTATCATCATGGAGAGGAAGCATGAAGAGCTTCTCTCAAACAGAGCCAAACAGAGCCCCCACAGTCAAACTCTAAGTTTGGTGTTGGGAGGCCATAACCAAACTCTAAGTTTGGTGTTGAACCCCCACATTCAAACTCTAAGTTTGGTGTTGGGAGGTTCCAACATAGCTCTGAGCATTTCTGAGGCTCCATGAGAGTCCTTTGTCAAGCTACTGACATTAAAGAAGCGCTTGTTAGGAGGCAACCCAATGTTATATTTTATCTGTTTTCTTTTGTTATTTTATATTTTTTGTAGGTTGATGATCATAAGAAGTCACAAAATCAATGAAAAAAGTAAAAACAGAATGAAAAACAGAAGGAAGAACAGCACACCCTGGAGGAAGAACCCACTGGCGTTTAAACGCCAGTGAGGCTAGCTGTTGGGCGTTTAACGCCCAGTCTGGCAACATTCTGGGCGTTTAACGCCAGAAGGGGCACCAGACTGGCGTTAAACGCCAGAAAAGGGCAAAAAGCTGGCGTTAAACGCCAGAAATGGGCACAGCCCGGCGTTTAACGCCAGAATTGGCACAAAATGAGATTTTGCTTGCCATTTGGTGCAGGATGACTTTTCCTTGACACCTCAGGATCTGTGGACCCACAGGATCCCACCTACCCACCTCTCTCTTCCTTCACCCA